>NC_134777.1:86369258-86642718 GCF_046742065.1 Oratosquilla oratoria
ACAACGGCGAGCCACAAAACTTATTCCAAATACCAAAAATAAAATATACGAAAATCGACTGAAAAATAGATTCAGAGGTGACTTGATAGAAATCTTCAAGATTCTAAAGGGAATTGACAAAATCAAAAGTGACAGAATTTTCACACTGAGAATCCGACAAGAAATAATTGTCTCAAACTGTCAGGAAATATATTTGATTTGGAAGTGGGTAGAAACAACTTCGCCAACCGTGTAGTTAATAAATGGAATAAACTTCCTGCAGAGGCAGTGCAATTTAGTCCAGTTCGAAGCTTTACGAACTGTAATGCTGTAATGCCTGCCATTTATTTTATATAATTTGTTTATAATTTGTCTTTGTCTGTTTGCTTATTTTTGACTAGATAAACACCATATGAGGACGGAGCCTTTATTTGTACGACGTTTCGCTTATTACAGCTTTTTCAAGTACAAGTTGAGATACAAATGCTTGAGATTAAATAAGGGGAAAGGAGGGAACGGGGAGAGAAAAAGGGGGGGGGGGAAGGAGGAGGAGGAGGAGGAGTAGGGTGGGGGGATTGGACACTGGGAAAGGATGAGAATGCTGGCCCAAACGTCCGTGGGCGAAATGTCCACAAAGGGTGGTTTAAATATTTTAATATTTTGCTGGCCATGGGTATTAGGGGAATAATGTGAGGAGATATGTTAAACATGCCCCTGTTTTGTTCAATAGTGTTCGTTCCTTGAATGATTGCTGCTTCTAAACACTTCCTGCGGATTTTGTCTGGTTCCCGCATCAGCAGCTCTGCATTCTTCCAGTCCATAAGATGGTTTTCCTTGTTTCTATGTGCCACACATGCATTGGTGGTGACATCATGCCTGACGTCGTAACGGTGTTCACGTATTCGTGTATTCAGGTCGCGTGACGTTTCTCCGATGTAAACTTTATCACATCCTGAACACGGAATACGATAAACACCGGCTTTGGTGCCCGGTGTCTGGTTGTTGTGTGTTTCCGTCTTCGTGATGTCTTTTATTGTTCTGCTTGTCTGGCACACTATTTCCAAGTTGGTTGTTCTTAAAAGACGTGTCAGGTTGGTGGCAACGTCGCCGGTTGGCAACACGAGACGTCTAGTTGTGCTGTCCTGCTGCCTACGGCTTTCCCGAATCTTAGCGGCCTGCTGTTTGCAATTATCTAAAAGAAACTCTGGAAATTTTAGTGTTAAAAAGGTCTCTTTAATAAACCTGCACTCTTCTTCTAAGTATTTTGCACTACATATCCTAAATGCCCTAAGGAAAAAACCTATTACTACTCCTCTCTTGGTCCTTATATCATGGTGGGAGTAGAAATGAATTAAATCATTTTTGTTGGTGGGCTTTCTATACACTTTGAATTCAAGTTGGTTACCGTACTTAAAGATGTGTGTGTCCAGGAAAGGAAGAGAATCGTGGATTTCTTCCTCTAGGGAAAACTGAATGGTGGGCTCCACTTCGTTTAAGGCCGTCTGCAAGCGCTGAAGATTGAAACGCCTGGGTGTGACGAGTAAGATATCGTCCACATATCGCAGCCAGGTCACATGCTCGGGAACGATGTTGGCAAAGGGTCCTGTTTCTAGAAATTCCATAAATAAATTAGCCAGGACTGCACTTAGTGGAGAGCCCATGGCCATGCCAAATTTCTGGTGGAAGAAACTGTCCTGGAATTTAAAATAATTAAATTCAACACAAAGTTTGATCAGCTCCTTAGGGATAGAATCGAGAAGGAGAAAATCGACTTCCCCCTGCCCCCCAACCATTTTGTCGATTTGATCAAACTTTGTGTTGAATTTAATTATTTTAAATTCCAGGACAGTTTCTTCCACCAGAAATTTGGCATGGCCATGGGCTCTCCACTAAGTGCAGTCCTGGCTAATTTATTTATGGAATTTCTAGAAACAGGACCCTTTGCCAACATCGTTCCCGAGCATGTGACCTGGCTGCGATATGTGGACGATATCTTACTCGGAACACTGCTTACGGATACAGCGGAGGTTGCCCAGCGATAGCGGGAGTACTATGACGAACTATCAGAGGTGGGCGTTCCGAACAAATGTTCGCGAACCTTTATCCGCGGATTTGTTCGGACCGGCAAAATCCCGGATTTGGGTTCGGAGGTTCGGATTCGGAGCGACGTCAAAAAAGATTCGGACTTCTGGGTTCGGAACGTCTTTTTTTCGCGAATCCGAACCTCCGTATCCCGGGATAATTTCGAAAAAACGAAGACGACCAAACATTGGTTTTCAACTTTTCCGCGGCATACAGATGTGGTGACGCCTATGTTTCTGTAACAACTAGAGACGCCTTTGACCATTAGCATTGTGTTTTACTTTATCGCTTCTCTCTACTTCTATTTCAGTATGGGCGTGTAAGTGTGTGTGTGTGTGGGGGGGGGGGTCTCAAATGACCACTGCTCGAAATGTGCTTGATATGCAAGTCTGTGTGACTGTGTGTAGTAATGCGAAACAAAGACTAGTAGTACTGCCTGGACTGCCCTTCTTTGAACTTGGAAATATACTCGTGGTGTTTAACTCGTTGCTTTATCTGTACCACACAGACTCGTCATGTTGTGACCGCAGCTGGCTGCCAGCCAATCAGAACGCTTGTATGTGACGCGCAGCCACCGCGCATGCGCCGGTGACTGCAGCAGCCAATCAGAGCGCTTGTTTAGTGTTTACAAATCTGCACAGTCTGCAGACTTTCTTGTCACCACGTCCCGTAAGTTACGATTTAGTTAAACAGTGCTACAATAGTCAGACATTCTTCAACCGTTGCACTGACAACACTCTGGAGAGGACACCCAAGGAGGCCAGACTACTCTACTCACATCACACTCACCGCTGACAATTGATAAGTACGTGACATCCACACCGAGGTCGAGAAACCCAAGTGCTCAGTCTGACACACCAAGGTCCACGAACCCAAGCGGCCTCGCTGAGAGTGAATCTGACGCCAGCGATATCCAACTGCCAGAGTTTTCGAGTCCGGAGCTGATGCCTGGCACAAGTCGAGCCGAGGACATGGACATTGCCGCCACCGAGGCCGAGCAAGCCGAGGGAGGTCACGGTTCCAGGAGGGAAAGGGACCTCTACAGAGACTGGGACATTCTCAAGCCCTTCTTCAAGTGTGGTGTCGGCAGGGACGCCGGGTTTGCCCTCTGCGCCAAGAAAAATTGCACTGCGAGGCTGAAGCTTCAGAATGACACCAACAGCAACTTAAAGAAGCATTATGCCACCAAGCACCCTTTAGATAGTCCTGCCTTAAAAGCACATTTAGATGGCAGCAGCAAACGTGGCCGCTCTGCTTCTGGTGGTGGTCGGATTGCTAAAAGCCTCAGGCAGGGCTGTATTGAGGAGGCTATGGCTGAGAGGTTTGATCAGCAGAGGGCCCTTGACCTGTTTTATGAGGTAAGTTTTACTTTTAAAAGTTTTACTGTTTTAGTATGAAAATAATTTAATAAATCAATTAACTTTAATAAATAAAAATAATTCATAACAAAAATTTAACTTCAAATACTCACACATCTTTTTTATGTTTCAGTGGATTATCCGCGACATGCTGCCCACCATAACAACAGAGTCAGAGGCGCTCAGGGCCTTCCTCAACTACCTGAACCTTCAGTTCAAGCTGCCGTCCAGGAAAAAGCTTGGCGACGACATCAAGCATATGAGCGCCAGGGCCAAAAATGAGCTCACCCAGATCATGTCCAAGCAGGACTACCTGGCCACCACTGCCGACAGCTGGTTGAGCCACAACCGGGCCTTCATAGGCTCCACAGTCTCGTGGTTGGACAAGGCCACCCTGGAGAGGACGACTGCAGTCTTGGGCATGAAGGAGGAGAAGGAGAGCCAGACAGCCGAGTACTTGGCGAGGTCCTTGAGCAAGCTGCATGAGGACTTCAGCATCAGCAGCAAGATTCTCTGCACGACCACAGACAATGGCACAAACTATGTAAGTGCATTTGTCAACTTTGCACAAGAGGACGTCGTCATACAAGCTGGCGAGGACAAGCCTGACGAAGAGCTGGCTGACGAGCCTCAGGTCATATCTATGGAGGAGGCCCTGGACCAGGCTGACGAAGCCGAGGTTAGCCTGCCTAAACACCAGAGGTGTGGTGCACACACTCTGAACCTCCTGGTGTCTGAGGATGTTTCCAAAGTGAGTATAATAATTTTATTTTTTTAAATTTAATAAATTAATAATTTATAAATATTAAATTATTTATTGTTCTTTTGGTAAAAACTAAAAAGATGTAAATTATTATTTATTACTTTTTAATTTGTGAATTGTAATAAAATATTAAATTATAAATATTCTTTTTTCAGGTCCCACAATGGAACCATGGTGGCAGGAATATCTTCAGAAGGTCGGCTGCCAAGGCACAGTCTTTGTGGAATGCCCAGGGCCGCCGAACTGTCGCAGCCAACGAGATAAAGAATGCTATCGGCAAAAAACTTAAAGTCTCTGGTACGACGAGGTGGAACTCCAGCTATGACAGCTATAAGATGCTTTCTGGTCTGCTACAGGACCTGGACACCCGTAAAAAGATCAATGATCTCTGTACCAGCATGCGCCCCAACCCGATCCCCATCTTTGTTGACGAGGACAACGAGGTCATCGCCGAGTACGTCAAAGTTATGGCCCCAGTTGCCAATGCTTTGGACAAAATGCAGTCAGACCAGCATGCCTACATGGGGAACTTCCTTCCCAACTTGATGGTGCTCCAGAGGGACTTGAACCTGCTTAGGGACGACAACAGCATCAAGCATGCCAAGCCCCTCGTCACCTACCTCCTGGGGACACAGGAGCACCATGGCAGAGACAAAAAGGGCTTCACTGAAAGATAGATATTTTTAATATTTTAATATGATATAATAATAATGATATAATATCATTATATAAATAATAAAATAATATAATATAATTATATAAATAATAGAATAATATAATATTTCATAGTAATTGAAATGAAAAAGAAATAATTAATAATCATTAATCAATAATTAAATTAACTCATATCTTAATCTTTTCAGGTTTCAACACATGTTTGAGGACCAGGAGAAGCTCCTTGCGACTGCCTTCCACCTTAGGTTCCGTCTAAATATGGTCAAGTACATATGCAGGACAAATCCTGACTTGTACAACCTGGTGAGGGACAAGATGGTGTCGGACCTTGTGGCCCAAATCAGGTCCAAGGAGGGGGGTGTGGCCTCCGCCTCCAGCCAGCCCACCTCCAGGTCACAGTCTGTGGCCAGCCACACCAGCGAGCACGACGAGTTTGCCTTCCTTCTTGAGGACGAGGAGGAGCCTGTGGTGGTGGCCAACCTGGAGGAGGAGGTTGGCAAGGAAGTAGACACTTGGGGCCCCATTCTCGGCACAAGCATCATGAAGATCTCCCCGGCAAACTTCCCCAAGGAGCACAGGCAGCACTGGGTGAACTGTTTCATCAAGTATAACACTCCCCTGCCCTCGTCTGCCTCAGCTGAACGACTCTTCAGCTTCGGCTCGGACATTTTGAGGCCAAAGCGAGCCTCTCTGACCAATCTGAACTTTGAGAACCTGACCTTCATGAAGGGAAACTTAAAGTTGGTTAAGAAGGCCGACAAGTTTGAGTGAATCTGTGAAGAGTGAAGAGTGAAGACTGAAGTGTTGTGAATTTTTGTTTTAATTTTTTTTACTGTTTTGTTTTGTGAACTTTTGTTTTTACTTTTTACTGTCTTGTATTAATAACTTGTTTTTCTAGTAATAATTTGTTTAATAAATAATGTAGATATCTTAAAAAACAGTTTTTTTAATCGGAAAGCTTTAAATTTAGATTCGGAGATTAGGAATGAGTAAAATTTAGGTTTGGAAATGTTCGGAAGGTATCGGAATTAAGGTTCGCTTTGCTATTTTTTAAAGATTCTGAGGTTCGCGGACAAATGTTCGGAAAAAATGTTCGCACCGAAACTTTGAAAATCGGGTTCGCTATTCGGAGGTTCGGAACCCAAAACCGGTGAATATTCGGGTTCGGATTCGGAACCCCAAAAAAAGATTCGCGCGCCCACCTCTGCGAACTATTAAATGTAAATGAAGATTACAAAGGATTACAAAGGCGGAACATGCCGACAGGAGACCTTTTGGTTCATATCCAGGTCGGATGCTAAAAAAACATAATAATGATAAATAAATAAATAAATAAAAACTATAATAATGTAGATAATCAAAAAAATACATATATAAATGCAAAGGTATAGTTAGATAATAAACAAACAGGTAAATAGTAAGTAATAATAATTTTCTCAGAAGTTAAAGAGGAGGCAGAAAACGAATATATATATATATATATATATATATATATATATATACATATATATGTACACACACACACAGAAGTTAAAGAGGAGGCAGAAAACGAAGATATATATATATATTTTTATATATATATATATATACACATATATATGTACACACACACACACACACACACACACACACATATATATATATATATATATATGTGTGTGTGTGTGTGTGTGTGTGTGTGTGTGTGTGTGTGTGTGTAAGTAGTCCTGGCCCCGACCCACGACCTATTTAACTCACGAGGCCTCAAGGGAATCGTTCGTGGGCCCGGCCGCATAACCAGCAGCCAACCGGGTGAGTCGCACAAAGCTTCTTTGAGGAAACGCACGTGCAGTTCACCAGCTTAAGAACGGACCCTGTTGGCCTTACGATGACACACCAGCTCCTCGTTCGGCTGCATCGGGACGGACAACGGTTTTTAGAGGGATGCACGTGCAGTATCAGTCCCATACATTTCATCTTGGTGAACTCAGCGTCTTGAGGACGTTTTGCGTCCGACTTCCCTGGTTTCGACTTGGCCCCGGGCCGATTAAGAGCACGACTCATGACTTGACTTAGGTATATAAGCTGGACGGAATTGCCTAAGATGTCGACAGCCTTGAGACACGAGTTGAAACGCACAGTCGTCACCAACTTCGCCGCCCCCCCCCCCTTTTGTCGCACTTAGAGCAAGCCATACTATTATTGGAGCCCAACTTCAATCCCTAATAAACACCATTTTCTCTGCCCGTGTTTGCTTTCCAGCTAGTCCTAACATTAGCTACCCAACGATTAGGACCCCGATTCCCAGCTCTGCCGACTGCTGCCGCTCGACTGCTGCCAGCTCGACTGCTGCCAGATCAAATGACAACCTGATTGTCAGTTCTACTGTCGCCGCTCGACTGCTGCCAGCTCGACTGCCACTTCTTGACCTGCCAGATCGACTGCCAACTCGCCTGCTACATCGAATGCCGCCGACTGCTGCCTCCATTTTCTTACCATATATTACCATAGGTACTCATTTCGTGGCCTACCACCACCACCACCACTAGATCATTTAACAAACTAGAGCTATGAGCATCCCCAGCTTGACCAACTCACACGTCAACAGAGATCACAAGTTTCCGCATCTCGACTCCGGAAAAGCTAAATGACTAGCAACCTCGTCTGTCAACTCCCGACCCCAAATATGGCCCATGTAGGAGACAGTGTTTCTAACGGAGACCAAACCCTCGTCACAATCCGAAACATTCGCATGGAAGCCCACCTGTTGGGATTCGTGGAAACCAGTGAGGATTACAATCACTTCGTACAAAAAGAACTTCAGCGCCGTCGAGACCTCGAGTCGAGGCAACACACCCCTGCTTCCCTTCCAGCACCAAGGCTCCTACTTCTTCCACCACGCGCCTTCACCCCAGAAAACAAGCAGCTTGACAGCTTCTTGAGAAGGTTCGACCCGTACGTCCAAAGGGCGGTCTACAACCTAACGGACACGCTAATTTGCCTTCTCTCTCTTTTCCCAACAGAGGTCTGGGACTTGGTATGATCCCTCCCTCCTGAGCTCCAACAGGATTACTACGAGATCCGGAAGCTGCTAAAGGGCGTGCACTAGCTGACGCCGGCGAAACTCCGCAGCATCTTCTTCAACGCCGCACCAGAAGCCCATAACATGAGGCGCATGGATCTAAGCCTGCCACGTGCCAAAAACCTTCGGCGCCTCCGGTGACTTCCTTGTCGCAGATCTCGTCCACAGGACCGGGACTGCACGTCACTCGAGGATATGATAACGGTTGAGAACCAATACCTGATCGCACGCCCGCACACTACCTTACAACAGCTGTGCCGAAACTGGGTATCTCATAAACCTCCTGTGTCATCCTCTAACCCTCTTCCACAGGTTACTAGACTCCTAGCACCTCCTACAGGGTCATTAACCATGGCCCCGATCCTTGCTGCTTTAAGTCGACCAGCGAATGCTGGACGAAACCCGCAAGACTATAATTTCCACGGACCAATAGCTGTCATACGACGCAGGAATGCCGAGCCCTGCAGCAGAACCCACGACCGAGAACGTCACCGACCCCCCGTGCCGCTTACGTCATAACGGCAGACGAGACGGCTGCGACCGTCAGCCTCCTCGCCACCATTCCGCCGATGGAATGATCTACGCTGGAAACCGAAGAAGGACCAATAAATTTTACTTTGAAGACATGCGCCCGAACCCCCTGAGGACAGGACGTGACCGTCCTACTGGTTTCAGGAGCTAACTCCATCTTTGTAGCAGAGGTCCTCGTCAACTCCAGCCAACTGAATGTTCACAATATGAGAGTCCGCGACGCCCTAGGGGTCTGACGACCCACCCACTAGATAGAATAACTTTAAAGTGTCATTTTTAGGGAGATGCCGTTGCTTTTACGCAACCAAAGCCACCGTACGACGTGATCCTAGGACGTGTCCTAGGTACGAAGTTCTTCGAACGGCCTTCCGAGATGGACAGCCTCCTTAATATCAATGAAGATGAACGGGACGACACCGGTCTCACGGGAGAAGAGCACCCCCAGGCTGGCTGCCATGTGACTACACGGGTCTCCGCCCACGCCCAGGCCAAAGAGTAGGCCTCCCTTTCAACACACTTTTTAATTCAAAACCAGAGTTCTTGGACGAGCAAAGGACTTGTCCAGACCTCCGGTGGATATACCAACGAGCAGCCGAGGCCCGAGAGCATTCCGGGACCCGTGATGAGCTCAATACTTACCTGCTCCCGAACGACTTTACTGCAGGACCCTACGAGGTCATGAAACCTCCCAGCTCGTTCCGGAATCCCGCCGTCAGGAAGTCCTCCAGCTGGCGCATGAAAATCCACAGGCAGGACACTACTCTCAGAATTAAACGTTGTCACGCCTCCAGCGTGATTTCTACTGGGCAGGTATGTACGCAGATACTAGTCGGTACTGTCTTTCTTATTCTACCCGTCAGCTCTGCGCCCCAAGACGGCCTGCAATGTTTCCGCTGCGACAAGTCACCCTTGCTACCGCGCCCTTCTCCTCACTCTCCGTGGACCTCGTAGGATTCCAATCTCCCCCGTCCCGGAAGTGAGACTGCTACCTCTTCACCGCAGTGGACCAGGCAACAAGGTACGCTGACGCCGCCGCCCTTCGCCACATTAATGTTTACACCGTCGCAGAGGCTCTGTTCGACATCTGCTCCAGGGTAGGCTTTCCTGTGACCTTGACTAACAACAATGGCATCCAGTTCACAAGTGCTACATTCACTGCGTTCCTAAATCTAATGGGTGTTAATCACCATCTGACGCCCCCTTACCACGCCCAGTCTAATGGCCTGGTGGAGCGTTTCAATAGTACCTTGAAGACCATGCAATGTAAGCTCGTCAGCGAACGTCCAAAGGATTGGGACCGCTACCTGTCTGCACTTTTGTTCGCCTACAGGGACGCACCTAAGTCCTCCACTGGTTATTTTCCCTTTGAACTAGTGTATGGTCACCGCGTACGAGGACCCCTGATGTTCCTGAAGGAGTGCTGGACCGACGAAGGACCACCCACCAAAGCAGAGGGAGATATGCATCGATACCTGCTCGAAATGTCTCCAAGCAACTTACCGCATTGCAAAGGAGAATCTTCTGAAAGTCCAAGCCAAATCGAAGGAGTTTTCAATCGCCGAGCCTACGCTTATTACCTGCAACCCACAGATGACGTCCTGATCTTCCTGCCAGACTCGACGCACAAGCTGACGATGGCGTGGTGTGGACCGTACACATCTACTCCGTGAAGGTGAAAGGTCGCCCCAAGATCCACCACATAGAACTTTTGAAGAACCGTCTCTGTATCAGACCCTATCGACACAGTCTTCGTCGACGGCGCCCTGGCACGGGAAGCCCCCGGACACGGAGAATTGTGAGACCCAGAAATCCCTCTTCAACAAACCCCGACCTGGGAAGATTGCCACATCTCCCCAGAACTCTGTACGTCAACAGTCTGACCTTCGGGAGCTTCTGCAAGAGATTGCCAGCGTGTTCTCTGACTTGCCTGGACGCACGCCCACCATCGAACATCGCGTGGAGCTATTAAATCCAGAAGAGTTCAAACCCCACCACACCTACCCCCTTCCTTTACCCCTCGAGCCACAGCCCTGTAAGGACCTCCAACAATGGGTCGAGATGGGAATTGTCTATCCATCTTCTTCCCCCTATTGCTCACCTCTTCTGGCCGTGAGGAAGAAGGGCTGCACGTACCGCTTATGCCTAGACTTCCGCTAACTCAATGCTCAGACAAAGTTTGAAGCTGATGCATCAGCCATATTTTCTAGGCTCTCGGGGGCCCGTTACCTTTCCAAGGTAGGTCTAACCAAGGGTTATTGGCAGATACCTCTCGCCCCAGACACTAAGCCCCCTAATGGCCTTCAAGACTCGCAGCGGCTTGTTCCATTTTGCGGTCACGCCCTTTGGGATGGTTAACGCGCCATAAGGCTTATTTCATCTTATGAGAACCGTTCTTCGAGATATACCGAATGCCTACGCCTACCTTGACGACTTGTTGGTGACCACTCCGATATGGGGAAAACACCTGCAGTCTCTAAGGAACCTGCTAGCTTCCTTACAACACCACGCCAAGCCTTTGAAGTGTGAGTTTGGCTGTCCGTACTCCAGTACCTAGGCCATACGGTAGGAAAAGGAAGGTTCCGTCCACTGTCGGACCGGATTGACTCCCTTACACGAACTGATTTGCCCAAGGATTAGACACAACGCAGCTCTTTCATGGGCTCGATAAATTGCTATTCCTGCTTCATTCCTTTTTCTTTTCTTTTTTTTCAGACCAGGCTCATATCCTTCTCTAAGTCGAGGTACACACAGTCCACCCACACCTCTCTTGCATGGGATCAATCACTCTCGAGTAAAAGCTTAAAAGGTTCGACACGAACGAGCTTCCAGATCTGAAGCCAAACTGACTGTCTCATCTCTTCAAGATATTTAGCTCATACATTTACGCTTCCGCATCAGGATCCTTCTACAGTTAAGTTTTTGGGTCAGGATCACCAGTATAAGGCTGCAGATTTTATTCGCCAATGCAAAGATAGTATAGTCAATACTAATGTAACTACCGGAGCTCAGAAAATCTCATTCGTGAGATCTCGGGTTGTGCCGAACACTTTGGCTTCTGAAATGATGTCAGCCTCGTGTCTTGACCCCAAAACATTGAACTATAATTATGATACTTTTAGAGCTAATTTCCTCAAAATATTTTCTGATACCCTTGTAGATGATAATTTTCAATGGTGCTTTAAGTTAGCTGATGTCCTTATATCCCGATTGGGTACTCTAAACTATATGCGTGCTCAGGCCCAGGCCAACAAGATTGCTTCCGAGGCCTTAGAGTCGTTGTTTCAATCAGATTGGGTAGATAGAGATGCTATCACTTGGGATAGGTTCCGCATTATTTTGGAATTTCTTTTGTATATACTATTACTGGTGCATTTTGAGAGGAGAGCAGCATATTCTCTCAGCTATAAGACGAATGAGTCCGTATTGTCTTTTTGTGACTCGGCTTTCAAATTAACTATAGGAAATACCTTCTGTTTTTTTTTTTTTTTTTTTTTTTTTTTTTTTTTTTTTTTTTTTTTTTTGTCTTAGCAATGCACAACAACATTCAAATGTTCTGGTGTCCAGATAAAACGTCCTCGGTTAAAAACGTTCTCGCACCAAAACGTTCTCGGTCTAATTGTGGACTACACTTTTTTTCTACTGTATCTCTTACTAGATTTTCTTTTTCCTTGCTTACTTTAATGTCTGCATCTTCGTCATTCTCCTGTAAATGTTGATGAATTATTTCTTTAAAAATTACCTTCTCCCTTTCTTGGTCTATTTTCCATTTATTCCTGAGTTGTTGTAAGTAATTTTCTTGTATGTCTTTTTCATTTTTCATTGCTTTTATCTGCTCTTTTGCCTCTTTTTTTTTAGTGCACTTCTTCTTTTATTTCATTATTTACTTTTCTAAAAAATTACCTTTTCTTTTTCTTTGTCTATTTTCCATTCATTCCTAAGTTTTTGTAAAAAAAAATTCTCCTAATTTGTTCAGTTTTCATTGCCTTTATCTTTTCGTTTACCTCTTTCTTTATGGCCTCACTATTGGTACTATCCTTTTTTCAGTATTTCGTTTTCACATCTTAACTCGGCCAGTTCTTTTTTTAGTGCACTCATCTCTTCTTTTATTTCATGATTTATTTTTTTAAGTTACTAAGTTCTTTGTTTGTTTGTTTTTCTTTCTTGATTCGCCCTCCATAGTTCGTTTGTTTCATGCTTCCATGATTCGTTCATAAATCTCATTTCCCTTTCTATGTCTAAAATTCTACTAAAAATTATTTTTTCATATCTAATGAATCCAGGAAATTATCCTTAGTCGCCACTGTCCAAAAGGAATCTTCTCGTTCCCAGAGGTGATTTAAAGCTCACGTTATGCTTTTCTCTTGCACCTCTAGATTACTCTGTGTTCTTGTTTACGTTACGACTCAACGTTTTGTCAGTATTTGACCTCTCTAGCCTCTCATCATTTTCTTCTATTTTGCTTCATTACTTACTATTTATGTTGGAATTTAACCATCTCGGGTATCCATGAGGAGTCTCATTCCCATTTAACACAATCTAGGTATCCTACTGTTACGACACTGTTGAGACGTTCCACTTTTAACATGTTTCTCGGGAGCTCCAATTTTTCGTGTTGTCAATCTGGAGGCTCGTGTGATTCATCATGGTTCACCATGGTCTTGGATCATGTGTTGGACTCATGATCGACAGATATTCCCTCTCGAAAGAGAGTTCAGAACTCATATATGACCAATTTATGGGTAATGCTGTGACCTGACACGCACACACACACTCAACTCCCCGCCCACGATAATTTTGTGTGTGTTTATTTACCTAGTTGTATTATACGAAAAGGGGAGCTTTGCTCGTAGTGATCCGTCTTTGTATCTCGCAACATCTAGTTTGTTCTTAGATTCTTGTATGGTGTTTGTACATACTATTGTTTTGTCCAATTTGTTCCAGACATCCACCACTCTAAGTGGAAATCTTTCTTTTTTCAGATCTGTTCTATAACTATCCTTCTTGAGTTTCTTTATGTGTCCCCTTGTTTTTCTTTTATCCCACCTTAATAAGTCTTCTCTGTTCAGGACTTCCATGTCTTTTATGATTCTGTAAATGGACAATAGATCTCCTATTTCTCTTCTTTGTTCCAGGGTGTTGAAATATAAATATTTGTTATTGTGCATCTTGTGTTGTTTTTGATTGAATGTACCATGCAATGTATAGTAAGAATTTTGTCATTTGATTTATTGTATAATATGTACTTAATTTGCATGTATAACAAAGTTCAGTTGCTAGGCCTGAGAGATTTCCCGCGCTAAGGGAAATACTACGGCATTGCAAGTCAGTCATGGTGGAGCCACGGTGTGGAGAGGTTGATGTGTATATTATTGTCTGAACATAAACTTATGTGTGTCAAGTATATTGTGCCTTTGAAGAACAATAAACAGTTAAGTGCTTTTCTAAGCGTTTACAATATACCCATAACTCTTAACATAGGTTATGGGCAGGCGCGGATATAAGGGGGGGGCCCAGGGGGCCCGGGCCCCCCCCTTTTGGCTTTGGCCCTTTGGCCCGATTTCATTTCAGTTCACTATTTCATTTTTATAATCCATGTTTAATCCATGTTATAATCCATTTTTATTATCATTGTATCATTTATGAAAGTTATGGAAAGTTCTGGAAGGTTCGATAACATCTTGATTTCCGCTGACTGTCTTTCCGCTAATATCCGCCTATATAAGTGACCGCTGCGTTCGACTCTCTCTCTTTCTGTTGGTATCTGCCGCATTGAATGGTTGTTTTGCTGTTTGGTTAAATATATGAAAGGTTTATCGCTGGAACTCACTACATTGGTGCCCCGTGTGAGGATTTTATTGTACGATTCAATAAAGTTTTGATAAGATACAAAATTCCTCTCTCATTTGAATCCGAAGAGAAACACTGGCACCTAGAGCAGATGGTTATGCCCATTCATTTAGGTCAGTCCGCCAGTTATTAACAAATAAGAATCCCGTGTGTGGAGAAACGGTAATGCTAATGCTCGTTAAACAACCGAAAATTCTGCCGTCGGGCCCCCCCCAAACTTTGTTCCTAGATCCGCGCCTGGTTATGGGCCCAGGACACGTTATTTTGTGTGCTTAGAAATTACACTGCGTCACAGCGAAGTAGAAGCATGGTGGTGTAGGCACGTAAAGAGTGAAGTTGCATTTTCTTTGTTTTTGTGACAGACTGACAAAATGGAGCGCAGTACAATCAACCTCACACCGTTGAATGATAAGAACTATCCTACGTGGAAGTTGCAGATGAAGATAGACTTGATTAAAGAGGATTTATTCTGTATCATCGATGGCTCAGAAATAGTGCCGACAGAGGAAGGGCACTGGGAAAATACAATAAGAAAAAAGCCAGGGCGTTGGCTTATATTGTATTGGCCATTGACCAAAACCTTCTTTATTTGGTTGGGGATCCAACTGATCCAGGTACTGTGTGGAAACTACTGCAAGACACTTTTCAAAAGAAAACCTGGTCAAATAAAGTACGACTCAAGAAACGGTTGTACAACATGAAGTTACACCAGGAAGACAGTATGCAGGAACATTTGAAGAAGTTCGTTGAACTATTTGGTGAACTCGCAGTGGTTGACGACGCCGTTAACGAGGAAGACAAGGTAATTATATTGTTATCGCCATTGCCTGACAGTTATTCATTGTTTGTAACAGCACTAGACGCTTCGGAAAGTGATACCAAAGTGGGAAACTGTGACAGAACGTCTTCTACACGAGGAAAGTAAGTGTAGTCTTATGAAGTCAACAAACAATAATAGTGCACTTGTTGTTAATAGAACAAAGTCATATAAAAAGATACAGTGTTTTGAGTGCAAAAAGATGGGCACGTCAAGAAAAATTGTTGGGTTTATTTGAAGAAGTGTAAAAATGAAAAAGTGATCTGTGCTGTGGGAAATAAAAAGAATGAAAAGGAAATAACATTGGTTGTTTGTGCTCTGTCTGTAAATTCTGTATTCAAGGCAGGTAGTTGGGTAGTTGATTCAGGTGCTACGCAACATATGTCCCATAAAAGGGGACTTTTTCAAGTTATGAAACACTAGAAATGCCCTTGTTTGTTGAGGTAGGAGATGGTAGAGCTTTGAAAGCTTATGGGGTAGGTGATGTTTGCATTAAATTGAAACTACCTAATGATGAAATAAGTAATTGTATTGTTAAAGATGTTCTCTTCATTCCTGATTTAACTTATAATCTGATGCCAGTACCTAAGATGGATAAGCATAACAAAACTGTAAATTTCCATGAAGGTAAATGTGAAATTTTCAACCAAGAAAATGAGTTGTTGGCTGTTGCAAATTTAGTAGGGAATTTGTATTTTCTAGAATGTGTTAGTGATATTGCAGCTGCAACAACACTTTCTGTACCTGTTGCACAGTCAAAAGAGATGTTATGGCATCACAGGTTAGGCCACCTTGGCATTGATAATCTTTGTAAATTAGTTAGGAAAGATTTGATAAATGGTATCAACAGTTCTCTTAGAAGTGACTCTATTTTTGTGAAAGCTGCGTTGATGGTAAGAATCATAGACAACCATTTCGATCATCACTGAAGGACGGAAATAGACAACTGTTTGAATTAATACATACTGATGTATGTGGGAAGCTTAACCCTAGTTCTTTGGGTAATGGTAATTACTTTCTGACCTTCATAGATGATGCTTCTAGGTATACGTGGGTGTGCATTTTGACAAATAAGAGTGATATTTTCAACAAGTTTGTAGAGTGGAAGACATTAGTTGAGAAACAATATGATGCTAAAATCAAAATTGTGAGATCAGATAACGGGGGAGAGTATACCTCCAATGAGTTCCAAAATTATCTTAAGAATGAGGGTATACGTCATGAAACTATTGTACCTAAAACTCCTGAACAGAATGGTGTTGCAGAAAGGAAAATCGTACCCTGGTTGAAACCGTAAGAGCAATGCTATCAGATTCAAACTTACCTAAGTCATTTTGGGCTGAAGCTCTAAGTACAGCAGTCTATATTAGAAATAGATGTCCTACAGCTGCTCTAACAGACATGACACCATATGAAGCTCTTAACGGCAGAAAACCTAATGTTGAACATTTCAGAATCTTTGGATGTGTATCATATGTTCATGTACCTAAAGATGAAAGATCTAAATTAGATTCTAAATCTAATCGTTGTGTTATGTTAGGATATGGATCTACTACTAAAGGTTACAGATTGTATTATGTAACTAGTAAGACAATAATTTACAGCAGGGATGTAATTTTCAATTAATCTTAAATGTATTTTCTTGAGAAGGAGTGTGCTAATGTTGATTCTGTTTCAGTTGAAGAATTTGATATTTCCATTCCTGTAGATAAAGATGAGAAAAATGGAAATGAAGCTCCTGAAATGCATGTTAGGCGGTCCAATAGAGATAGACGTCCACCAGAACGTCTTGGTGAATGGGTTAATATTTGTGATGCACCATCACTAGGTGAACCACAAAGTGTTGAGGATGCTTTGAATGGACCTGAAAAATCTCTTTGGAAAGCAGCTATACAGAGTGAAATATCAGCTCTTTCTTCTAATGACGTTTGGGTTTTTGACAGTTTCCGGAAGGATGAACTCACGTCAAATCAAAGTGGGTTTTTAAAAAGAAAATTGGACCTGATGGCTCAGTTTCCTCTTACAAAGCTCGCTTAGTTGCTCAAGGCTTTTCACAAAGACCTGGTATTGACTATGATGAGACCTTCAGTCCCGTGGTTAGGTTTGAGTCAATACGTACGATCTTATCATTAGCTGCTCGAGAAGGATTAAAGATCCATCAGATGGTTGTATCTTCTGCGTTTCTCAATGGAGAACTGCGTGAAGAGATTTACTTAACTCAACCCGAATCTTTTCATGAACCTGGAAAGGAAGAGTTAGTATGTAAACTAAACAAGGCCATCTATGGCCTCAAACAAGGTCCTAAATGTTGGAATGATAATTTAGATTTATTTCTTAAAGACTTGCATTTTGAACAAAGTCCTAGTGATTCATGTGTTTACACTCGCATGTATGATAATGATTTGTGTATAATTGCCATATATGTTGATGATGTCATTTTAGCTTGTAAGTCCTTTGATATTATTGCTGAGATTAAGAATTTGTTGAGTGAGCGTTACTTGATGAAGGACTTAGGAGAATTGAACTACTTTCTAGGTGTAAAAATTGCACAAAATAATGGTAAAATCTTCATCAATCAATCTGGATTTATCAAAAGTGTTCTTAACAAATTTGGCTTTGGTGACTGTAAGCCTGTATCCACTCCATGTGATGTAAGCAATGTTCTTTTAAAAGACTATGATGAATCAGATCTCTTTGATACTACTAAGTATCAATCTGCAGTTGGCAGTTTGTTATTTTTGTCCACAAAAACCAGACCAGACATTTCATATGCAGTATGTAATGTTGCAAAGTATTGTAATAAACCTTATCAACAGCATTGGTCAGCAGTTAAGAGGATCTTCAGATATCTCAAAGGAACCATTACAGTTGGACTGCTCTATGCTAATGATGATGTAAATGAATGTGTAGGTTTTGCTGATGTTGACTGGGCTGGTGATAGATCTGACAGCAAATCCACATCAGGTTACTGTAGGCTCGGGACTAGTGGACTGATTTCTTGGCGTTCAAACAAGCAATCGTGCGTTTCACTCTCAACTGCTGAAGCTGAATATGTAGCACTATCTGGTGCAGCACAGGAAGCTGTTTGGCTTAAATCTTTGCTAACGGATTTGAAACACGATTGTCAAAGTCCTATAATTATCTTTGAGGATAATCAGTCTGCTATAGTCCTCACGAAGAATCAGAAAGATCATTCTTGTACTAAACATATTGATATAAAGTTTCATTTTGTGAGAGAGTTGATCAATAACAAAACCATTGGTGTGAAATATTGTCCAAGTGTTGGCTGATATATTAACCAAGGCACTCCCTGTAGATAAGTTTCAAAAATTTAGAAAAGGGATGGGAATGACTGAACAAAAAGTGAATGAATGGAATTTACAAAAAAGGAGTGTTGGAATATAATATTTCTTTGTCGCGGCTCGTGCCCCTTAGATTGTTTTTATCGGCTTAAGAAACCTGCACAGCGAAGCTATAGCGATAATCCCATACCACACTCCTGGTCATATGGCCACTTCCCGAAGGTTGAGTGTGGTTGGAATTTTCCGCCAGAATCATCAGAAATTTAAAATTCACGGCTCTGTGCAGGCATGCGCATTGTCGACCCCACCTCCCCATCCCGACCCCTCCCTTCTTAGCCGGCTCGCCTGAGTCGTCACTTCAATGAGAAATGAAGGCTTTGCCTGTGGGAGGAGGGAGGGACCCTAAATCTGTGCAGGTTTCTTAAGCCGATAAGAACAATTTAAGCGGCACGAGCCGCGACAAAGAAATATTATCGGCTGAAAGAAACCTGCACAGCGAAGCTATGCATGAGACGAGGACAGGTGGGAGGAGAGGTGAAGCCTGATTCAAACCGTTATTACGTGTGTCTTTCCTATGGGAGACCTATTCAATTTATCACTCAGTAGAGGGGAGAAAAGAAACGTCAAGTACCCACACCAAAGAATGTGACATGCACAACATTGCACTGTTCACACAATGCGTAAATTATACGGAAATCGTATCCTGTTCAGGTGTTCCTGGGCCCCTCCCCACTCCTCGGTCGCCCTTTGCCCCCTCCACCCCCCCTTTTTCCATGGCGACACATGGGACAGGGGCGACCGAGTGGTAGAGACACTGTGTCCCCAAGGGAGTCGTCGATGTCCAGCCCCTAGGTCCCGCACCCGCTCCAGAGTGGGTGCGGAGAAACGCTAGCGATGCCACGAAGTCCCTGATGCTGTGGACGTGCGGGGCATGGCCCGGGTCGGCTCTCTCCAAAATGCGGCAAGGCAGGTGCTGACCGGACCTGAGCCACCGACACCATATTGAATCGCAGGGCTTTCAAGAATTTGTTCAGTGCGCTCAGGTTCATAGCCAGTCTCGTTTTTCCTGGGCCTTTTTTGGTATGGTAAAGAGAATCAAATTAGTAGGGCAAGGTGGATCCCGATCCCCGGAGGGTGTAGTGAAGTCACAAAATCGATTGTAGAACGTATGACAACATACATGCGAGGCCGAGGTCGTTTCCGAGCGACCTCGTTCGTGGGCGTTAGTCAAGAGGCTTCGTCCTGGGTGAAGACCTTCCCTGGGCGTCTCCCGCTAAGACGGGCCTGGACCCTCGGTATGTATCCAACTCACCCCAAGTCTTCCCGCGGGAAGTCCTCGAAGCCCGTGGCGAGCGTCCTCATCCAATAGTGTGCTATGGCAGTTTGTGACGTCTCATCACCCACAAGCTGACTTCCATATGTTTAATACCTAGTGACATCATGTGATTATACTGTGACGTCACCGGATTTAATCATGGCGTCATAGGATCGCCTCGTGACGTCACAGGGACACAAACTGACGTCATAGGACTACATCGTGACGTCATTTTATCACATAATGACGTCATCTTATCACACCGTGACATCAGTTTATCGCATATTGACGTTACCTGATCACATCGTGAACTATTATCACATCGTGGCATCATGTAATCATATCGTGACGACACCAACAAAATGACGTCACAGGACCCCCATCGTGACGTCATAGATTTTCATTGTAATTCCACTGGACCATACAGTAATGATACAGAATTAGTGATGTCACATGGTCACATCGTGATGCCACAGGGTTAAATCACGACGTCACAGGGTCACATTGTGATGTCAAAGCATCACGTGACGTCACAGGATCACATCACGGCGTCACAGGATCACATCGTGATGTCACAGAAACACATCGTGACATCCAAGAATCATTTAGTGACTTCAAAGGATCATTAACCTCACAGGATCACATTGTGATATAGCGAGGTGTCATTTCCTGGGTGCCTGGACAGCCTAGTAGGGCGGAGTCCAGATCGAGACGTCAAATGATGTCATTCAGGTGATGAGAGGACCCCGTACTGAAGAGCGTTTCCACCAGGCGAGACCCCCTCTTTGCTGAATAAAATCCCTCGCCGCTACACAAGGGGGATGTATGTAAGGTCATACCATGAGATGGGGCGGATCTCGTAAGAGTCCGTCGTGGTAGGAGGATAAGGTAAAGATGAACGGAGGTGGTCCTCCACCCCGTCCCCCAACCCGACGGTCGTCTGATTGGGGGGGGGGGGTCCTCATGAGAGGGGCCTTTCAGTCCCATACCCGCCGCCGGCGCGGAGGGGCGGAGGGAAGGACCAGGAGGGAGTGTGGGAGGGGGGGCCGGAGCCGAAAGCTCGTTAGAAGGTTGCTCTGGAGGGGGGGGGATGCTCTGGTCTGCTCGGCCTGAAAGGCCGGATAGTGAGAGAGGGCAGAGTCGAAGACGGGGCCTATCAGGGACGGAAGGAGGGTGGTGCCATGACCGGGATGTGGAGGGTGTGGACGAGCTGAGCGTCCTAGGCCTCTTGGGAGAAAGAACTCTTTCTCGAGCGGGACTTCCTGTTGGGTCTACGTGAGCGGCTCCGGGAGGAAGGTGGGCTTACGGACCCGCCCGAAAAGGCAAGCCGAAAGGTGTTAGAGGGCCACGGCCTGAGTCTTGGCTTTGGCCTGGGCCTTGGTCTGGGACTGGGACTGGGACTGGGACTGGGCATGGGCTTGGGCATGGGCCTGGGCCTGAGCCTGGGCTTCGGCCTCAGCCTGGGCTCCGGCTTCGGCCTGGGCTTCGGCCTCGGCCTGGGCTTCAGCTTCGGTTAAACAGTTAAGTGCTTTTCTAAGTGTTTACAATATACCCATAACTTTGAACACAGGGGTGGTACTTCTAGTTTAGACAATCTTTGTTCGTATGTCAATTTTGAAAGTGTAGGGGCCATCTATGTCGTTCCTCTTTGGATTCTTTCTAGTTTCCTTATATGCATTTTAGAGAGATCGCGAGTCATTCAAAGTCATTTGGGATCAAATATTTGAGAAAGTGGCATAGGCATTGGCTCTGCCAATAACATTCCTCATTCTGGATAGAGGGTGAGGCTTGCTATAGCCCCTTTTGCGTGATTAGTGGGAATTTCTCTATAACGTAAGGCTGGACTTACGTGTAACCACGTGTTATTGGATGGACGAATGCAAAAGTTGGACTCCAAGCTTATCGACGAGTAGTATAACCCTACCTTTAGATTTTATCATACTAACCAATCCGAGTATAACTGTTCAACATGGTGTGATCATTTAGTAGTTTAGTGCTCAAGGAATCCGAAAAGATGTGTTGGTATCGAGCCCAATACTGTAGAAGCTCATTCACTGAAGAATTATTTTAAAGGAGTTTTTGTTTGAAAACTCGGAAAAGAAATAGGACTGTTACTTAAGTAAATTCAAGAAGTCCAATAACCAAACTGATTATGAAGAGTTCCAAAGAAATGATGATAGTCCCTAAAAGAGTTGGTTACATTCTCAATGTGTAAAGCCAAGTCTGTTGGAAATATATCCCAACAGAGGCGTTTTTAGGGTAAATAAATTATTACAAATTAATATAGGGATCTGTGGTTAAGACCTCAGTTAATTTAGTGAATTAATATCAGTAGAATTAGGATCAATATCGAGATACAGCAATTAAGCATATCAAGCTGTATGAAATTAGTATTCTAAAAATGCTTAGTATATAAAAGCAAGATAAGTGACATGAAAACATTTCTAAAACCTGTCAAGGGGTTTATATATTCTCGATATAACGATTTATAGAAGTTTACTTTTTCCATTTAGACAGAGTGGCCATTAGCATTTTTGTTAATACATACTAAAATATTGTATAAAACAATATGTAAGGGACTCGACGCCATAGAACCAAGTATGGCTGAATACCATCTTTAGGAATGTTGAGTTACCGATATGTATTTTTCATTGTTAATCTTTTTATTTGCCACCTGGTGACCTCTCCGTCTTGAGCATTGGTCCTGGTGTATTACCCACCTCTAATTCCCTTATACGGGGATTATTTATTACATGTATCGTGCAACATTTTCACTTCAGTTAAGGTGAAGTTATACCTCCCATAGATCTTTGGGCGTTCGGCGTGAGGTTGGTCCCCTTATTACGTGGTTCGAGACATGATTGAAACTGAACAGAGGTGTTAGTGATTCGTCATTGGAAAATTATATAAAAATTACCCCAATCACAGACTTCATATAAACCCTATCGTGTGAAGTGTAAATACGACGAAGCGAGTGCTAAACCAGAGTGAGGGGACGCGTTCCATGAGAGAACCAATCTCCCCCAACACGTACCCTTTATCCTTCCCTACCATTCCCATGTTTATTCCCCCATGTCACACCCAAAGTCAACACACGAATAACCGTCATTAACCAGAACAGAAACGAAGAAAATCACCAAGTAGCCCCAGGGCCACGATAATTTATAATACTATGTGTTATTTAAATATTCAAACAAAATATTAGAATTGAAAATATAAAGATAAATTATTACAGTATTCACAAAGATACATGATGCTTTATGATGCCATTGTACTTTCCAGGGTTCGATGAGCTCCTGCCGATCACAGGTATGTAGTTTTCTGCTTCTATGAACGTTGTAATTTCACAGGAGTATCCCATCATTAACTCGGGAAAATCTGTCGGAAACTGTAATATTCTCTACAGATTGCATACCCCAGAACTTTTAAACTGGTCCTTCAAACTGGATAATCTGTGGATTGTGAGCACTACAACGTTCACTGCTTAAACAAAACTAAATACTTATTATTACAATTGTAATTGATCTATAAATAAGTATTGTATTCAAGAAGAAGCTTGGTAGTTTATAGGTCAACCATATTTACCATTTATTAATATTATCATGGATAACGAAGTCAGATGGAGTAGTTACCGCGGACATGTTATGTGCGCAAAGAATTAATTGATCAAGAAGTTTAATGATAATGTTGACACCGGCTTTAAAGAAAGGGCCAATTGTAAATTAGAAAATAAATTGGAAACCTATGTGGATAAATGGCTAGAATTATCTCTAACCCATTCATACAAGGATGACTACGATGAGAGATTAACTAGCCATTTAAAGTTCCTAGAAAAAATCCAGTACTTAAGAATGCAGGTGAACAAAAGGGGGGGAAGTGGGGTGAGATGAACCACTTTTTAGATTTTTCGACCCTGTGTCGGTGTTCATTTGAACGGCTGTCATTTACCCTTAACCACAAAAAACAGATATTCTCCTGATAAAGTTTTCACCTTTTTAAAGTCTAAAAAAAAAGCGTTGAATGGTTCAACTTACCCCAGTTTAGGGCGGTAAGTTGAACCCCTCCGTGGGGTAAGTGGAACCATACCGTGAATTAAATAAACAAGAGGATATCTACATCAAAACAGTGGATATTACAAAATTTTATCAACAATAAAGTGTACAGTGATTTTACTTGACAGTGCACTATGTCCATTAACAGGTCTACGAGAAATTGAATCTTCCAAAGTCACATGTGAACACATGCTGGTTCGACTTTCGCAGACTACTAGACAAGCTTTTCGGCATTAGATGCAGTGTCTTGACTTTTGTCTCTTACAAAACAAATTCTTCACAACCTCTTGATTCATCTTGGTAGGGCAGGCCTACATTTCTTCTCTCTGCCGCTACTTCATCTCGGACTGGTGTATCAGTCAGTATTTTTGTGCCCCTTTTCTTTCTTCCTCCTTTAGTCCTGAATGATTGAGCTTTAGGGAGAGGATAGATCGCCGACGGCGAAACGATGTCAGACTAAGGTTTGATTCACACTATCGGTCCGGTCGCGCTCCGCTCTCGGTCCGGTCCAATATTGTCTCATTAATTTCAATGGAAGCATTCACACTGGCGCTCTCGCTCCGGTTTCGCTCCGGTCACGGTTCCGTCAAAAGATATTTTTACTGGAGCGAGAGCGGAGCGTGACCGGACCGTGAGCGCCAGTGTGAACTCAGTTGCCACGGTCCTACTCCTACTGCTCCACTCCAGTCGAGATTCAGCCTTCATATAAGCAAGTAGTGTTACCTTCTGCCCTACCAAACCATAGATAATCCAAAGGAAACACCACAATGGGATCATGAGAAAGTTAGAAAAATTATAAAAATACGTTTTCTTTTTATTTATCACTGATACAATGACAATGCGTACAGCGAGGATATACATAAACACCAACTGAATAAAATATAACCTACAAAACTTACTTTAATTTTGTGGATTCAGATGAAATGCTAATAGAATTAGTCAAAAGGTAAACCAGAGCTGTATGACCTGACTTCACTGCACTACAGTGATAACGTGGCGAAAAGAAGAAGCTGTGTTGAAATAAGCAGGCAGCTGGGTTGTGAAGGTAAGAAATTCCATACAATAGCCTAATGTCCACTGTGGAAATGCATTTCCTATCCTCACTAAACAATTTTCCTATACAATAATGTTTGCATACTTATCATATTGCCAAGGTACTGAGAGAAAAAAAATACACATTATTAACCGAAGAAAGAAATTCCATATGTGTAATAACAACCTATTATCCACTGCGGAAATGCATCTCCTTAGCTCACTCAACAAATATTCCTACACAATTTTGTTTGTCTACTTATATTTTATCATTTTGCCAAGGCATTGAACCAGCTGGGGAGCTGAAATAATCTTTCAGTGTTTCTCTCACGCCAAAAGCCTCCTTTGTAGCATTTCCCCCTCTTCCTCTCATTGGACGTACTGTGTTTGATGGAGGCATGACAACAGTATCTGGTAATGCAACAGCATTTGGGTGTATCAGATTGTGAAGTATGCATGTTGTTGTAATGATTGCATTAGCGTTAGAAGGCATAGCTTTAAGTTTCCTTAAATATATTCTGAAGGTTTGCACTAGAATACCAAATGTGCACTCAACTATCCTCCTGGCTCTAGATAATCTATAATTAAAAATCCTCTTCTCTACCTTATGTTCAGTCTGTGAACCTGGGTAGGGCCTCATCAAATTTCTCTTCAGCGGGAAAGCCTCATTTCCCACTATAACGTATGGTGCAAGCACATCAGTGCCAGGAAGTGCAGCATCTTCTTGTACATTTCAGGTCATCCTCAATTTTGGATAGTATTTTCTCAAATGTTCCTTTGTTCATTCTGAAATAGCTGTGGAATTTACTCTCATCATCAATAAGACGAGGATACAGAGTATGAAATTCTCCTTCAGTCTTCCTATCTTGCAACATAGGATGAACCCACAATCTCTTTCTTTTTCTATTTTGTTTTCCTTCTTCTTCTTCATCAAGTGCAATAGCGATTATTGCCAACTCGGCGTCAGAAAAGTCACACATCCTTCGTAACTGAGGTAAGACTTCTACTGGTGTCGAGGGAGGGGGGATGACGGGAACGAGAGAGGACCGATAGTGTGAATACCTCAGAACCGAGAGCGGAGCGCGACCGGACCGATAGTGTGAATCAACCCTGAATACCTCAGAACCGGAGCGGAGCGCGACCGGACCGATAGTGTGAATCAACCCTTACGCTGAAATTTTGCATTGTATCCGTCCTACCTGCACTTGTACCAGGAGATGGTTCTTGACCCGCAGCATTATATTTGAAGTGGTTGACAGTATGGTGATTGAGGCCCATCGTCCAGCAAGAGATGTTGATTCTGGAGCTCTTACGGCCATTTTGTGTCTATCCTTAAATTATTAAAAACCAATCTCTCCCAGCTTTTTGTTCCTTGTCCCATTTTTCTGGAATTGGAGTGTCTTTCCGTTTTGTAAATTCATAGGCGAGCGCCCTACATTCGCCACATTCAAACCATGAAACTGATTGGCTAAATCTGTAATATGCTGTGCCAGGTCATCCTCCATTTGCAGTGGGAACACATACCTACTTTTCGACAGCCTGCTATATCCAGTTAGGATGTCTTGAGCTGCTTTACCCCTAGATTTTACAATGAAGAGACGCAGTGTGGCACGGTCGATGTTAAAACTTCGTGATACTTCTCGTAGGGGTGTGCCATCGTTGAATGAAACGGAGGCCCTTTTCATCGCATCGAATGGCACAGGGGCCCGGCCCGTCCTTCTGATGTACTTTCATAGCATCTAAAACCAAAAAATTACAATGAGGATTAAAAATAATAATTCACACATGATGGGGTAAGATGAACCGTCTGTTTGTCTGACCCCAAACTTAAAGGTTCATCTTACCCCTCCGCGACAATTTTGAATGAACCATTTGTAAATATGGCAATGCAAAACATCTGCAATAAAAAACATAGACAGAAGAATGATCAAATACTAACCTACTCATCAGCAATTTACAGCAAAAGTAAAACTAATACATACCAGAGTAATTGACGATATTCTCAGCTTCCAATATTTTACTTTTCGATGGAACAAACATTTTTTGCTGTAAAAACTGGTAGACACTCCATATGAACGTCTCATTTTCACGAGCAACAGTTTCGTCCTCATTATCACCGTCACTGTCACTCGTAAGAACGGGTACTTCCTCCGCATTCCATTTGAAATTTCCTGTTCCCGTGTACTTTCATAGGAGATCCTAGTGAACCACCCTCACTTCCCTGCTCCTGGGGAAATGTGATACGTGACCTCCGACAAAGCTTCCTGGACGGTATACGGTCCTTCCCAAACACTCTGTAGCTTTGGTGACAGTCCTCGTTTCCTACGAGGATTGTGTAGCTATACTTGGTCACCAGGAGAGCATGTGGATTTAAAGTGCACAGTGAGAACATTCCAACTCAAAGGAACGGTGGCTCAAGCTGTCAGCGTTGTTGTGCAGCCTAATATTCAATGCGGTAGTTGTACTGCTCCAGTCGACCCAACCACAGTGAAGCTGCCCCTCCCGTTCCTTCAATGTCTTCAGCCGACGGAGAGCAGCATGGTCCGTCCTGACTGTGAACTCCGCTCCGTATAGGAAGTGGTGAAAATTGGCCAGACTCTTCACTACTGCCAGAAGCTCTCTCCTCGTAGTGCAGTAGTTCCTCTCTGACTTGCTGAACTTTGGTCAAGTGTGTGGGGCTCCTCTACGCTAAATACTTCATGGTCAGGTGTGTGGGGCTCCTCTGTGCTAAATACTCCAGGTGTCCCGGCAGCTCCACACCGGTTGTCACTGCTTCTTCTGACTGTCCACCACTCATATCACCTGTCGGATGTGGCTGCTCCCCTTGATTTCCGTGGACTCCTGCTGCCTTGCCCGGTTTAGACAGCATGCACTGAACCCTGTCTTTCTCCTGGGTCTCTGCCGACTGTAGCTCACCTACCTGATCTGTGTCATCCGGGAGGATCAAGGGCAACTCTTCACCGTGCATCTTCAACTTCCTACTCCCAAAGTCGATGACCGCCTCACTCTCCATCAGGTAATTCAGGCCCAGCAGACAAGGCTCCTCCGTATTGGCCACGTACACAGGCAGCTGTTCCTCTAAGCTGCCCACGAAAATACCAGCCTGCATTGGACCCTTGAGCGACATGCAATGCCCAGTCACACCACAGAGTTCCTGTTGGGCGGCTGGAAGCGCCCTGGCATTCACCAAGTCCGTCTTGACGATGGTCTTCTCTGCACCCTGCGCCAATGATCATCCTGCTTGGTTTCCCGTCCACGGTACTATCTACCTGAACAGCCAGTGTCGTGGTGTTGCGACAGTCTACTCTAGTTGCGGACTCGGGGACGTCAGCTGGGTCTTGGGCCCCGTACCCAGTCTAATATGATTTCCCGCTGGCCCCACCGTCTTGACCTGCTGACAAGCATCCGTCCTGTGGCCGTACTTACCACAGTTCCAACAGCACGGCAAGAACATAGGCGGATCCAGCCTCGGATCTAGCCTGTCGAGGGAACGCGTCCTTTCCTTCTTTCGACACCAACGTCTCTTGTGACTTACATGTCCGCATTGGTAACACTTCCCTCTGAAGCCTTTAAGGCTATGCTTATGTGCCTTGGTCTTCTTCGCCTGTGCCTGACGAGTCTTAACTTCTCGACGAGGCGACATAGGTGCCTGCAACGTGCCAGCGGTGCGCAGGAACGCCTTGAACTCCGTGGTTCTCGCCAATGCCATCTGGATGCCCGTTGGGTGCGCTTGCTTCACATAAATCTGGAGCTGTATGGTTCAGCAGGGCACCCACGGAATAGTCTCCAGCAAACATGACCATGGCCTCCGAAGCTGTGGAGTATGCCCGTCTCACCAATGTCTCGACGTCCTGCGCCAGCTGCGGCAGGGGTTCCTCGTGCGCCCTTTCCTGCCCTTCAGTCGCGTGCGGTACACTCCAGCATGATGGTGTTGTCCAAACCGACGTTTGAGAGCCACCACTACGCTCTCATACGGCATCCGCTGCCCCTGAGTCAAATGGCCGAGCACCTTCACGGCTGGTCCTCTCAGACATGTCACGAGCTGTACTACTCGCTCCTCGTCGTCCCAGTTTTGAGCATCCGCTAACAGCTCAAACTGGGCGTGGTAGGCCTCCCATGCCACCTTTCCATCAAAGTCGGCAGGTTTCCTACGTTCCTCCCAACGAGGGGACCCCGGTAGAGACGCTTGTGGGCTGACCACATGCGTTCGTACGTCACAGAGAGGGTGGGACAAAGTATGTGTGGCGACATTCATGTGATGAATCAGCTTGGCTACATGGGCGATATTCCCGCCATCGGCCCAGGCACTCAGCCCAATTATCGTCCATTGCTCGCCGCACGTCTGCGACCTCCCGCTTGATTTCTTCCACCTCTCGACTGGCACACTTTAATTCGCATCGCACACTCGCCACGTATGTCTACGCCTCGTGTTGTGCCTGTTTGAGTTCCATAGCAATAGTCTGCCTGATGTCCATTTGTCTCAACATGTTCTCCATAACTTTTCCAGATTTGTTTTCCACGTACACACCCGTGAGTGCGTCACTATGGTTACCACTGGTTTCGTTGTCATGGTAACCCTACGCCATGTTGTCTGTATTATGGTCAAGCTGGTCGGCCATCTTGTCTCTCTCTGTTACGTAATTACCAGTGAATGCAAACCACGTCACTCTATTAAAATCTAATCTAATCTTGTCAGTCCCACATTTGACACCATTTGCAACGAATCTTGACGTTTGTTGCAATATTGAGGGAAAAGTTCTGACATGTTTCCATCGCGAGCAATTACTCAGAGAGGAAATACGAAATGAAATACTAACCTCGCTTTTCCACGTATATTTCACTACTCCTCGTACACTGTGGAAATATGTTCATTATTTCATTCAATAACAGTACTAGCATGATATAGCACAAACCACATGAGATCAGATACGAGAGGTTCACCATAATACATCATAATTAGACACGACAACTTTCACCATATTTCATCTTTTCTCTTACTCACATTTCGTCTATTTATTTTCTTTCACTCTAGAATAAAGATGGGTCTTTCACTGTTCACATCACACTAGTGTAGTGTTCTGGTATGGATAACCAAGGAAGAAATCAAACTACTAACTACACAGTAATCTTTATCTCTTTTAATCACCAAATCAGATGAGTATATGGCGAGCCTGAAATCTGGAGCTCGAGCTCCTTCATCGATGTTAGGAGAGAGAAGGTCTTGGAGATGAAAGTGAGTTGTTGCTGTGACGATTGATGAGGCTGTTCTGAACTCGGTTGGCAAGACACCGTCCTTTTAAATCCCGCGGCGGGCTCACAGAAGGGTCCCGTCGGATTGTCTAGCCTTCTGGTTGGCCGCCTTCCCTCTGGTTGCGGGCTGCGTGAGCGAGATGAGCCTTGGCGAGTATATACCCTTCCGCTTGCGTTTGTGACATCATCAGTCTGAGTTGGATCAACCAGAGAAGCAGACGTCCCAGGCGCGTCTAGCGTCGGTGGTTGAGACGACGTCACCACACCAGTTCGAGGTAGTTCTGAGGTAGATAGGGATAATGAACAAATCAACGAGGGAAACAAAAACGACTACCCTTCAAGCAGGCCTTGCTTTGGAACTCTACTAACTACTAACCTACTTGCCCTCAGACCGAGCATCTCGCGTTGCCAAACGATTGGTGCCCTCTCTACAGAGACGAGTCTGTGTACCTATGTGAAACTAATGCATACTACAATTTTTGCTTAACTTGCAATCATCGTAACAATACATACCTTTTCCTTCTCCTCTTTTACTCTTGTAGTCCTATGTGGATTATGCTTCTCTTACATCTCTAATATAATTATACATTTATTTTTATCCGCTAAGTCTCTTACTATATTCTCCTTCTCCCTCATCACTTTAATAATTGTGTCCTTAGTTTGTTCCTTCATCTGTTGTGTCACTATATATCTAAATTCATTTTGTTGTTCTCTTGGACTTTTCTCCAACCCTGTACCTCTTTTGCTATGGACTCTTTATTCTCTTTATTCTTCTTTAATTCCTCATTCTCTTCCTTTACTTCTTTAACTGTGTTTTTAATTTTTCTATTTATCTATTTAGGTTTTTATTCTCCTTCTTTAGTTCTTCCAATTTATCAACTCTCTGTGTAATTCGTGTGTGTGAGTATATGTATTTACCTAGTTGTATTTTGCGGGAAGGGGGGCTATGCTCGTGGTGTCCCGCCTTTGTATCTCGCAGTGTCAAGTTTCCTTTTAAACTCATGAATGGTTTTTGCGCACACTATTTCATTGCCCAGTTTGTTCCAAGTGTCTACCACTCTATGTGAAAAAGTGTATTTCTTCAGATCTCTTTTGTAACTATGTTTTTTATTTTCTTTCCATGTCCTCTTGTGCTTCTCTTGTCCCAGTTAAACAAGTCCTCTCCATCGAGTATTTCTGTGCCCTTCATGATTCTGTAGATGGTCAGTAGGTCACCTCTCTCTCTTCTTTGCTCCAGAGTCGGTAACTCCAGTTTAGCCAATCTCTCCTCATATGACAAGTTTCCAGGTGTAGGTGCTATTTTTGTGGCTGCTCTCTGGATTCTTTCTATTTTCTTTATATTCTTTTTGGTACTGGGTGACCACAATATCGCCGCATATTCTAGTCTAGGCCTTATCAGTGTGACCAATATTTTTTTTTAATAATTTCTTCGTCCAAATATGTAAAAGCCACTTTTATTGATCTTAGCAAATTATAGGATTCACCGACAATTTTGTTTGTCTGTTTATCATAGGACAAGTCGTTTGAGATAATTACACCCAAATCTTTTTTGGATCTCTCCTTTACCTCCTTGGTTCCAATTTTATATTGTCCTGATATTCTATTTTTACTTTTTCCAAACTCCATAATGCTACACTTGTTAATATTGAAGTCCACTTCCCATTTCTGACTCCAGTTCCATACTTTATTCAGGTCTTCCTGCAATGATTCACAATCCTTTTCAGTTTCTACTTTCCTTAACAGTTTGGCGTCGTCTGCAAAGAAGCTCATGTAACATTTCACATCATCATCCATGTCATTCACTTAAATAACAAACATTATTGGAGCCAATACAGATCCTTGCGGTACTCCACTAATCACCTCTGAATATTTTTCTCTAAGCACTACTCTCATCTTTCTACCAACTAGGAAGTCATCCATCCATTTTATTATGTTCCCTTGTATCCCTCTTATATGCTCGAGTTTTTTTTTATGATTTTTTGTTTGGTACTTTGTCAAAAGCTTTTTGTAAGTCCAGGAAGGCACAATCAGCCCATCCATTCCTTTCTTGCGCTATGTCTATTAATCTTGAGTAAAAACATATTAAGTTTGTGGTACATGATCTTCCTTGTCTGAACCCAAATTGTCTTGGGTTTATTATATTGTTGTCTTCCAGGTGTTTTACCCATCTATTCTTGATGATTTTCTCACAAAATTTGGCTATAGTGCTTGTTAGTGAGACTGTCCTGTAGTTGGTTGGTTTCTCCTTGTTTCCTTCTTTATATATTGGTACAATGTTAGCATTTTTCCAGTCTTTTGGTATTTTTCCTTCTTTAAGTGAGCAACTTATTATGTTATGTATTTTGTCCGTTAGTTCTTCTTTGCATTCCTTTAGAATCCAATTTGCAATTCCATCCGGGCCATGTGATTTCCTGACGTCAAGGTTTGATAGATGTTCCAATATTTTTGTGTTATTGTTATCTCGCTCATAGGGGGAGATCGCCTTTCATTACCTTTGTCCCAATATTGTGCTTTCTCTCTCGTGAAGACATATTTTAAGTAATTATTCATGACTTCGGCCATTTCTAATTCATCTGTGTATTTTATATTCCGTTGGCGTAGTTTCACCATTTCCTGTTTGTTTTTAAGTTTACCATTCACGTATCGATAGAATAGCTTGGTTTGCTCTTTGCATTTATCTATAATATCCTTTTCATGGCTCCTTTTTTCCTCTCATCTCACTTTAACATACTCATTTCCATTTTTTTTTTTTTTTCATCTTTTCCAAGCTCTGTCCCTATCTTTTGCCTCACTGCATCTTTTGTTGAACCAGCATTTAATGCACACTCTCTCTAGCTTCTGTCTTGGTAGGTGCCTATTGACCCCTTCATCAACATATCCCATTGTCTCTTCCATGTAAAAAATTTCCCAGTTTGCATTCTGGAAGAATTTCTTTAGTTTTGCAAAGTCCGTTTTGTGTGTATTTACCTAGTTGTATTTTACGGGAAGGGGAGCTATGCTCGTGGTGTCCCGTTTTCATATCTCATTTTATCTAAACTATTCTTAAATTCATGTATTGTTTTTGCACACACCACTTTCTCATCTAACTTATTCCAACTGTCTATTACTCTGTGAGGAAAGCTGTTCTTTTTCAGATCTCTTCTATAGCTATCTTTCTTGATTTTCTTTCCGTGCCCTCTTGTATTTCTATCATCCCATTTTATCAGATTGTCTCTATCAATAATTTCTATGCCTTTCATGATTCTGTAAATAGCTATCAAATCTCCTCTCTCTCTTCTTTGCTCTAGTGTTTGTAGTTTAAGTTTTGCTAGTCTCTAGTGTGTATTTACCTAGTTGTATTTACCTAGTTGTATTTTACGGGAAGGGGAGCTATGCTCGTGGTGTCCCGTCTTCATATCTCATTTTATCTAAACTATTTTTAAAGTTTGAATGTGTTTGAGATGAGGTGTCTGAGAAGTATGGTGGGGGTTGCTAGGCTAGATAGAGTGAGAAATGAGGAGGTGAGGAGGAGAACAGGGGTGAAAAAGGATTTGGGAGAGAGGGTTGATGAAAGAATATTAGGATGGTTTGGACACATGGAAAGAATGAGTGAAGAAAGACTAGTAAAAGAGGTATGGAAGGCAGATGTGGAGGGAGTGAACATGAGGGGACGTCCTAGGATGAGGTGGATGGATGGGGTGAAGGGGGCTTTGGGGAAGAGGGGAATGTCTGTTGAGGAAGGAAGGGAGAGGACGGAAGACAGAGGTGAGTGGAGAATGGTTGTATATGGATGATGTTGTGACTGCATGGGGAGAAATGGGCGGGGGGTGGGGGGTGGGGTAGTGTGTGTGAGTGAGTTTTGACGCAGCCCGAAGGGATTTCTCCCCGTCCTCTCCTTATATGCAAGGGGGGACGGAGAGGGGGGGTCGCCGATTAAATGAAGCGGCCTTGCTGTGGATGTGCTGTGTCCTGCGACACTGCTTCTGACCCAGGGCGGTGGGCAGGGTGCAGGGATGACCCGTCATCCAGGAGGTGCTCAGATGGGAGGAAGGGTGGGAGGGGTGTGGAGTGTATTTAGGGATGAAATGGGTGGGAGTGTTTTTATGCCTTTCCCTTTTTGGCTACCTCCCTTGGAAGGGGGAAAAAGCCTTGGTATATGTATGTATGTATGTATGTATTTTTAAATTCATGTATTGTTTCTGCACACACTACTCTCTCATCTAACTTGTTCCAACTGTCTATTACTCTGTGAGGAAAGCTGTTCTTTTTTCAGATTTCTTCTATAGCTGCCTTTCTTGATTTTCTTCCCGTGTCCTCTTGTATTTCTGTCATCCCATTTTATCAGATCCTCTCTATCAATAATTTCTATGCCTTTCATGATTCTATAAATATCTATCAAATCTCCTCTCTCTCTTCTTTGCTCTAGTGTCTGTAGTTCAAGTTTTGCTAGTCTCTCTTCATATGATAGTTTTGAGAGTGTTGGTGCTAATTTTGTAATTGCTCTTTGTATTCTTCCAAGATTTTTTTTTATACATTTTTTGTACTTGGTGACCACATCGTTGCTGCATATTCCAATCTTGGTCTTATCAGAGTGGTTAGAATTTTCTTCACCATTTCTTCATCCAGGTATGTAAATGCCACTTTGATTGTTCTTATTAAATTATAAGTTTCTCCAAAAATCTTGTTTATATGTTTCTCAGGTGACATATTATTCATAACAATGACTCCCAGGTCCTCATTTTCTACTTTTTTTATTCCTTCTTCTCCCAATTTATATGATCCTGTTATTCTGTTTTTGCTTTTTCCAAATTCCATTATACTACACTTTTTAGTATTGAACTCCATCTCCCACTTCTTACTCCATTCTCATACTTTATTTAGATCACTCTGTAGTGACTCACAATCTTCTTCCGTGTTCACTTTTTTTAATAGTTTTGCATCATCTGCAAAGAAGCTCATATAACTTTCAATTTCTTCATCCATATCATTAATATATATAGCAAACATTATTGGGGCCAGAACTGTTCCTTGTGGAACACCGCTTATTACGTCATCCCATTTTGATTGTTTGTCTCTAATCACTACTCTCATTTTCCTTTCATGCAAAAAGTCTTCCATCCATTTCAGCAGTTTGCCCTGTATTCCTCCTTCGGTTTCTAATTTCTTAAGCAACTTCTTATGTGGTACTTTGTCAAAAGCTTTTTTTATGTCTAGATATGCACAATCAGCCCATCCATCTCTTTCTTGTATTATATCTATTAGCCTTGAATAGAAACATATTAAATTGGTGAAGCATGATCGTCCTTGTCTGAATCCAAATTTCCTTGCATTTAGCACGCCCTTTTTTTTTTTTTTTTTTTCTTTTTTTTTTTTTTTTTTTTTATTATTCTACCCATTTACTTTTGATCATTCTTTCACAATTTTTTGCTATTGTACTTGTTAGAGAGACTGGTCTATAATTGGTAAGGTTTTCTTTATTTCCTCCTTTATATATAGGTACTATATTTGCTTTTTTCCAATCTTCTGGAACTTTTCCTTCTTTCAAGGAACTATTTATTATGCTATGTATTTTGTCTGCCAGTTCATTCCTGCATTCTTTCAAAATCCAGTTTGCTATTTCATCTGGTCCATGCGATTTTCTAACATCAAGATTACTCAAGTGTTTCATTATTTCATTCTTTGTTACTTCTATTTCTTTCATAGGGGGGACTTTCTCCTTCCATTCGATCTCTTCCGGTTGCATATTATCCCTTGTAAACACTGATTTAAAATGCCTGTTCATAATTTCCGCCATTCCTATTCCCTCTGTGTATTCAACTCCTCCTTGTCTTAATTACTCCAAATCTTGTTTGTTTTTCAGTTTGTTGTTTACAAATCTGTAAAATAATTTTGGTGATCTTTACATTTTTCTATAACATCTTTTTCATATTTTCTCTTTTCCTCTCTGCACGCTTGTACATATTCATTTCTATAACAAGTATATATTTTCCATTTTTCAGGTCTTTTGTTTTTCTTACATTTGGTCCAAGCTTTGTCTCTTTTGTCTTTTAACTCCCTACAACTTTTGTTGTACCAGCACTTTACATATTCTTTTTCTTGTTTTTGTCTTGGGACATACTTTTCCACTAATTTTTTATAAATTTTTGTCAAAATATTCCATTTCTCATCTACTGATGTATCTTCTTTGTGTATTCTTTCCCAGTTTTCATTTTGAAAGAATTCTCTCATTTGATCAAAGTTTGTTTTTTCATACATCATTCTTCCTTTTCTGTATTGTTCATTTCTTTTCGCGTATTATTTCTCATTTAGTTCTATCAATATGTGGTCACTTTTACTTATTGGTGCCTGGTATTCTATCTTTTCCACTATTTCAGGTTCTGATGTGATTATTAGGTCTAGTCTCGATGGTTCTTCTTCATTTCTATACCTAGTGTTCTCTTGAATCCACTGTGTCATTGTGTGGTCAATAATCATCTCAAGTAGAACATTTCCCCATGAGTCTTCTCCACCCTTTACGGTCATCTCTTCCCAGCAAATTTCTTTGCAATTAAAGTCGCCCATCATAACTATTCTTCCTCTATCTTCCATTATCTTGTTTAATGTTATTCTAACATACTTTTATGTTCACTCTCTTCCCACGAGGCTGTTTTTGGGGGCACGTAGTTTATTACAAACTTTCTACTCTTATCTCTGTCTTCTACTATCATAATCAACTCTACTCTATTCTTTCCATATGTGACACTCTTCACGTTTATATCCTTCTTAGTCAGGAACATAGCTCCACCCCCTTGTTTTATCTCTCTGTTTCTAACCCAATAGTTATATGCATTGTGTCCTATGCTGTTGGGTGGTAGTGGACCTTTTAATTTCGTTTCTACAATTCCCATTGTGTCCGGTTCTTTTTCCTTCAGATACTCGTTCAGTTCATTCAGTCCTGTTATTAATCCATCTATATTTGTGTAGGACACTCTTAACTTTCTGTTATTTCCATTGCATTCTCTGTTTCTTTTTTGTTTCTCTCTGTTATGGTCCATTTCCTCACTTTCATATTCACTACTCTCCAGTAGAATTCTTCTTTTTCTGACTCCGTTCTGGTCTCGTTTTTTTCTTTAGCTTCTTTCATTTTCATTTTTTCTTCCTCTCTTTCCTCTTTATTCATTTCTCTTTTTATCCATACCTTTTTATATTGTTCACTTGCTGCTAGCTTCCCTGTTTTTGCTAAGATATTCTCTGCTGTTGTTTGTGACCTGAATTTAATCTTAATTGGTCTGGTCTTATCTGTACTATATTTTCCGAGTCTAAACATCTCTTCAATTTGTTTCATTATTTCAGGTTCATCTTCCTGAACTAATTCTAGTAAGCTGCTTACTTTTTCTTTTTCCTCACTGATTCTTGAAGTTCTATCTAGGTTATGTTTCTCTTCCATTCCCAATATAAGTCTCTTACTATATTCTCCCTCTGTCTCATCACTTTGATAACTGATTCTTCAGTTTGTTCTTTCATTTACTGTTTAATTATGTCAGTAAATGCAACTTTACTGTTTTCTTGGATTTTTTCCAACCCTGTGCTTCTTTTGCTATGGCCTCTTTATTGTCTGTATTATTCCTCTTTAATTCTTCATTCTCCTCTTTTACTTCTTTTAACTGTCTTTTTAATTCTTCTATTTCATTAGTTAAATTTTTGTTCGCAATGTTGGTTACGTTACCGAACCTGTTTTCCCAATGTTCGATCATCTTATCAAGTTTCTCCTCTAGTCTTGTCAATCGGGGGAGGTTGGTATCCCCCCCACTCTCATTAAATCCCTGGAAATTATTATCCTCACCTTCCATTGTGCTGCTCTTATCTCTATTTCTAATCTTTACAATTTCGTTAATCCCATCACCAGAATCATCGGTCCTTCGTTTGTTTACAAGACGTCTGGCCTCTTAGACCAAGTCCTCCCCTTCCTCATTTCCTTCCATTTCCCTTAGTAATCCCTCCCCTTCTCCTTTTTCCTCACTTTCCCACGACACCACGAGTTATCCCCTTCCCTGCAAATACAATAGGTACTTCCTTTGCGTTGAGGTCCACGAAATTTTCACTTTTTCTTCAGAACTCTAATCCTCGCCGTCCATCCGACAAAAGTGTGTGTGTGTGTGTGTGTGTGTGTGTGTGTGTGTGTGTGTGTGTGTGTGTGTGTGTGTGTGTGTGTGTGTGTGTGTGTGTGTGCGTGCGTGTGTGTGTGTGTGTGTATATACCTAGTTGTACCTAGTTGTATTATTCGGGAAGGGAGCTATGATCGTGGCGACCTATCATTGTATCTCTCAGCATCATTTTTTTATTTTTTTTCTTAAAATCTTGAATAGTGTTTGCAAACACTGTTTCTTTGCCCAATTTGTTCCAAGTATCTATCACTCTGTATGGGAAGCTATTTTTTCAGATCTCTTCGCTAATTATCTTTTTTTTTTTTCGTATCCTCTTGTTTTTCCATTGTCCCATTTCAATAAGTCATTATTTTCTAAGATTTCAATTCTCTTCATAATTCTATAGGTAGTTAGTAAGTCTCCTCTTTACCTTCTTTGTTCCAGAGTTGGTAATTCTAATTTGGACAGTCTTTGTCCATATGTCATTTTGGAAAGAGTTGGTGCCAGTTTTGTTGTTGCTCTTTGTATTCTTCCTAACTTCATTATATTCTTTTTGGTACTGGGTGTCCATAGTGTTGCTGCGTATTCGAGTTTTGGTCTTATTAGTGTAGTTATTATTACTATTATTTTTTTTATCATTTCCTCGTCCAAATAGGGAAATGCCACTTTTATTGATCTCAATAGATTATAGGTTTCTCCGACTATTGTATTAATATGCTTCTCCGGTGTCATGTCTTTACTGATCATCACTCCAAGGTCTTTTTCCGAGTTTACTTTTTTTACCTCTTCTTCGATATTCTGTTTTTTACTTTTTCCAAATTCCATCATACTACATTTCTTGATATTGAATTTCACTTCCCACTTTTGAGTCCATTTCCAGATCTTGTCCAAGTCTTGTTGTAATGAGTTGCAATCCTCCTCCGTTTTTACTTTCTTTAGTATTTTTGCGTCGTCTGCAAAGAAATTCATATAACACTCTACTCCTTCGTCCATGTCATTTATGTATATAGCAAACATGATCAGAGCCAATACTGATCCCTACGGGATACCACTTATCATTTCTTCCCAATTTGAGAATTTGTCTCTAATTACTACTCTCATTTTCCTCCCAGTCAGGAAGTTTTTCATCCATTCCAATAATGTTCCTCTGATGCCACCTATTAATTCTATCTTCCTTATTATTTTATTGTGTGGTACCTTATCAAATGCTTTTTGTAGGTCCAGAAAGGCACAGTCTGCCCAACCATCTCTCTCTTGTATTATGTCTATTAATCTTGAGTAGAAGCGGATGAAGTTTGTTGTACATGATCTTCCTTGTCTGCATCCAAATTTATTTGGATTCAGTATAGTTTTTTCTTCCAAATGTTTAACCCATCTATTTTTGACGATATTTTCGCAATTTTTTGCTACTGTGCTTGTCAGGGAGACCGATCTGTAATTCCATGGGTCTTCCTTGTTTCCTCCCTTATAAATTGGTACAATGTTTGCCTTCTTCCAGTCCTGTGGCACTTTTCCTTCTTTAAGTGAGATTTTAATTATATTGTATATTTTGTCTGTTAATTCTTCCATGCATTCTTTCAGTATCCAATTTGCAATTCCGTCTGGACCATGTGATTTTCTGACGTCAAAGGTTGTTATTTGTAAACTCACTCATGTGGGGAGATTGCTTGTTATTATCTTCGTCACAGTTTTGTATTTTCTCTCTGGTGAAGACAGATTTAAAGTGATTGTTCATGACTTCGGCCATTTCTAATTCTTCTGTGTATTCTACATTTCCTTGGCGTAGTTTCACCATTTCCTGTTTGTTTTTAAGTTTAAGTGTGTGTGTGTGTGTGTGTGTGTGTGTGTGTGTGTGTGTGTGTGTGTGTGTGTGTGTGTGTGTGTGTGTGTGTGTGTGTGTGTGTGTGTGTGTATTTACCTAGTTATATTTACCTAGTTGTATTTTACGGGAAGGGGAGCTATGCTCGTGGTTTCCCGTCTTCATATCTCATTTTATCTAAACTTTTTCAATTCATGTATTGTTTTTACACACACCATTTTCTCATCTAGCTTGTTCCAAATGTCTATTACTCTGTGAGGAAAGCTGTTCTTTTTCAGATCTCTTCTATAACAGTCCTTGATTTTCTTTCCATGTCCTCTTGTATTTCTATCATCCCATTTTATTAGGCCCTCTATCAATAGTTTCTAAACCTTTCATGATTCTATAAATAGTTATCAAATCTCCTCTCTCTCTTCTTTGCTCTAGTGTCTGTAGCTCAAGTTTTGCTAGTCTCTCTTCATATGATAGTTTTGAGAGTGTTGGTGCCAATTTTGTAATTGCTCTTTGTATTCTTTTAAGTTTTGTTATACATTTTTCTGTACTTGGTGACCACATTGTCGCTGCATATTCCAATCTTGGTCTTATCAGAGTGATTAGTATTTTCCTCACCATTTCTTCATCCAGGTATGTAAATGCCACTTTGATTGTTCTTAATTATAAGTTTCTCCAAAAATCTTGTTTATATGTTTCTCAGGTGACTTATTATTCATAATAATGACTCCTAGGTCCTTCTCATTTTCTACTTTTTTTTCTATCCCTTCTCCCAATTTATATTATCCTACTATTGTTTTTTTTTTTTTTTACTTCTTCCAAATTCCATTATACTACACTTTTTAGTATTGAATTCCATCTCCCACTTCTTACTCCATTCCCATACTTTATTGAGATCACTCTGTAGCGACTCACAATCTTCTTCAGTGTTCACTTTTTTCAACAGTTTTGCATCATCCGCAAAGAAGCTCATATAACTTTCAATTCCTTTATCCATGTCATTAATATATATAGCAAACATTATTGGTGGGCAGAACTGTTCCTTGTGGAACACCACTTATTACTTCGTCCCATTTAGAGTGTTTGTCTCTTATCATTACTCTCATTTTTCTTTCTTACAAAAAGTCTTCCATCCATTTTAGCAGTTTGCCCTGTATTCCTCCTGCAGTTTCTAATTTCTTAAGCAACTCCTTATGTGGTACTCTGTCAAAAGTTTTTTTTATGTCTAGATATGCACAATCAGCCCATCCATCTCTTTTTTGTATTATAGTATTGTGTGTGTGTGTGTGTGTGTGTGTGTGTGTGTGTGTGTGTGTGTGTGTGTGTGTGTGTGTGTGTGTGTGTGTGTGTGTGTGTGTGTGTGTATTTACCTAGTTGTATTTACCTAGTTGTATTTTACGGGAAGGGGAGCTATGCTCGTGGGGTCCCGTCTTCATATCTCATTTTATCTAAACTATTTTTAAATTCATGTATTGTTTTTGCACACACCACTTTCTCATCTAACTTGTTCCAACTGTCTATTACTCTGTGAGGAAAGCTGTTCTTTTTCACATCTCTTCTATAGCTGTCTTTTTTTATTTTCTTTCCGTGTCCTCCAGTATTTCTGTCATCCCATTTTATCAAATTCTCTCTGTCAGTAATTTCTATGCCTTTCATGATTCTGTAAATAGCTATCAAATCTCCTCTCTCTCTTCTTTGCTCTAGTGTCTGTAGTTCAAGTTTTTCTAGTCTCTCTTCATATGATAGTTTTGAGAGTGTTGGTGCCAGTTTTGTAATTGCTCTTTGTATTCTTTCAAGTTTTTTTATACATTTTTTTGTACTTGGTGACCATATCGTTGCTGCATATTCCAATCTTGGTCTTATCAGGGTGATTAGGATTTTCTTCACCATTTCTTCATCCAGGTATGTAAATGCAACTTTGATTGTTCTTATTAGATTATAAGTTTCTCCAAAAATCTTATTTATATGTTTCTCAGGTGACATATTATTCATAACAATGACTCCCAGGTCCTTCTCATTTTCTACTTTTTTTATTCCTTCTTCTCCCAATTTATATGATCCTGTTATTCTGTTTTTGCTTTTTCCAAATTCCATTATACTACACTTTTTTGTATTGAACTCCATCTCCCACTTCCTACTCCATTCTTGTACCTTATTTAGATCTCTCTGTAGTGATTCACAATCTTCTTCAGTTTTCACTCTTTTCAGTAGTTTTGCATCATCTGCAAAGAAGCTCATATAGCTTTCTATTCCTTCATCCATATCATTAATATATATAGCAAACATTATTGGGGCCAGAACTATTCCCTGCGGAACACCGCTTATTACTTCATCCCATTTTGAGTGCTGGTTTCTTATCACTGCTCTCATTTTTTTTTTTCTTGCAAAAAGTCCTCCATCCAATTTAGTAGTTTGCCCTGTATTCCTCCTTCAGTTTCTAATTTCTTAAGCAACTTCTTATGTGGTACTTTGTCAAAAGCTTCCTTTAGATCTAAAAATGCACAGTCCGCCCATTCATCTCTTTCTTGTATTATATCTATTAGCCTTGAATAGAAACATATTAAATTGGTGACGCATGATCGTCCTTGTCTGAATCCAAATTGCCTTGGATTTAACACTTTGTTTTTTTTTCTAAATATTTTACCCATCTACTTTTGATAATTTTTTCACAATTTTTTGCTATTGTACTTGTTAGAGAGACTGGTCTATAGTTGGTAGGTTCTTCTTTATTTCCTCCTTTGTATATAGGTACTATATTTGCTTTTTTCCAATCTTCTGGAACTTTTCCTTCTTTCAAGGAACTATTTAGTATGCTATGTATTTTGTCTGCCAGTTCATTCCTGCATTCTTTCAGTATCCAGTTTGCTATTTCATCTGGTCCATGCGATTTTCTGACATCAAGATTACTCAAGTGTGTTAATATTTCATTCTTTGTTACTTCTATTTCTTCCATAGGGGGGACTTTCTCTTTCCATTCGTTCTCTTCAGGTTGTATGTTCTCCCTTGTAAACACTGATTTAAAATGTTTGTTCATAATTTCCGCCATTTCCATTTCCTCGGTGTATTCAACTCCCTCCTGTCTTAATTTCTCCAAGTCTTGGTTGTTTTTCAGTTTATTGTTTACAAATCTGTAGAATAGTTTCGGTTGATCTTTACACTTTTCTATGATATCTTTTTCATATTTTCTCTTTTCCTCTCTGCAGATTTGTACATATTCATTTCTATAACAGGTATATATTTTCCATTTTTCAGGTCTGTCTTTTTTCCATCTGGTCCAGGCTTTGTCTCTTTTGTCTTTTAACTCCCTACAGCTTTTGTTGTACCAGCATTTTACATATTCTTTTTCTTGTTTTTGTCTTGGGACATACTTTTCCACTCCTTTTTTGTAAATTTTTGTCAAAATATTCCATTTCTCTTCTACTGTTGTTTCTTCTTTGTATATTTCTTCCCAGTTTTCCTTTTGAAAGAATTCTCTTATTTGATCAAAGTTTGTTTTTTCATACATCATTCTTCCTTTTCTGTATTGTTCATTTCTTTTCATATATTTTTCTTCATTAAGTTCCAGTTCAATCAATATGTGGTCACTTTTACTTATTGGTGTTTTATATTCAATTTTGTCCACTATTCCAGGCTCGGATGTAATTACTAGGTCTAGTTTCGATGGCTCTTCTTCATTTCTATACCTAGTGTTCTCCTGTATCCATTGTGTCATTGTATGGTCAGTAACCATCTAAAGTAGAGCGTTTCCCCATGAGCCGTCTCCACCCTTTACTGTCATTTCTTCCCAGCAGATTTCTTTGCAATTAAAGTCGCCCATCATAACTATTTTTCCTCCCTCTTCCATTATCTTGTTTAATGTTATCTTTGTGTCCTCTAACATACTTTTATGTTCACTCTCTTCCCATGAGGCTGTTTTTGGGGGCACATAATTTATCACAAACTTTCTGTTCTTATCTCTGTCTTCTACTTCCATCATTATCATCTCTACTGTATTCTTTCCATATGTGACACCCTTCACGTTTATATCCTTCTTAGTCAGGAACATAACTCCACCCCCTTGCTTTTTCACTCTGTTTCTAATCCAATAATTATATGCATCATGTCCTACACTGTTGGGTGGTAGTGGACCTTTTAATTTTGTTTCTACAATTCCCATTATGTCTGGTTCTTTTTCTTTCAAATAATCATTCAGTTCATTCAATCCTGTTATTAATCCATCTATATTTGTGTAAGACACTCTTAGTTTTCTGCCACTTCCATTGTGTTCTCTGTTTCCCTTTTGTTTTTCTCTTGTATGTCGACTTTCTTTAGTTTCATATTCACTACTCTCCAATAGAATCTCTCTTTTTCTGACTCCGTTCTTATCTCGTTTTTTTCCTTTGCTTCAAGTCTTTTCTGTTTTTCTTCCTCTCTTTCCTCTTTATTCATTTCCCTTTTTATCCATACCTTTTTATATTGTTCACTTGTTGCTAGTTTCCCTGTTTTGGATAAGATATTCTCTGCCGTAGTTTGTGACCTGAATTTAATCTTGATTGGTCTGGTCTTGTCTGTACTATATTTCCCGAGCCTGAATTTCTCTTCGATTTGTTTCATTATTTCTGGTTCATCTTCCTGAACTAATTCTAGTAAATTTCTTACTTTTTCATTTTCCTCTTTGATTCTTGTGGTTCTATCTGGGTTATGTTTCTCTTCCATTCCTAATATAATTATACATTTCTTTTTGTCTGCTAAGTCTCTTACTATATTCTCCTTCTGTCTCATCACTTTAATAACTGAGTTTTCAGTTTGTTCATTCATTTGCTGTCTGATTATGTCAGTGAATGCAACTTTGCTATTTTCTTGAATTTTTTTCCAACCCTCCTTGTTCTCCTTATTATTCTCCTTTAAGACTTTATTCTCATCTTTTACTTCTTTTAACTGTTTTTTTAATTCTTCAATTTCCTTAGTTAAGTTTTTGTTCGCCTTCTCTAGTTCTTCCAATTTTTCAACTCTTCGTATAATATTGTCAACATGACCGAACCTACGCTCCAAGTCCTCGATCATCTTATCGACCTTCTCTTCTAGTCTTGTCAGTCGGGGGGGGGGGGGGGGGGGTTTTGGCCCCCCCCCCCTCTTTAAATCCCTGGAAAATATTCTCATCACTTTCTACTGTATTGCTCTTATCTATACTTCTAATCTTTACATTTTTATTAGACATTTCATCGTCGCTCAGCTGATCGGGGGGCCTTTTGTTTACCTTTCGCCTGTCTGCCTGGGCCAAGTCTACTCCTTCCTCATTTCTTTCCATTTCCCTCAGTAATCCCTCCCCCTTTCCTCTTTCCCTACTTTCCTACTACTCCACGAGCAATTTCCCCCCCACCCTGTAAATACAATAGGCACTTCTCTTTGCGTTGGGATCCACAAACTTCAATTCTCTTCAGAACGTCTTCTAAGCCGTCCATTCGTTGAAGTGTGTATTTACCTAGTTGTATTTACCTAGTTGTATTTTACGGGAAGGGGAGCTATGCTCGTGGGGTCCCGTCTTCATATCTCATTTTATCTAAACTATTTTTAAATTCATGTATTGTTTTTGCACACACCACTTTCTCATCTAACTTGTTCCAACTGTCTATTACTCTGTGAGGAAAGCTGTTCTTTTTCAAATCTCTTCTATAGCTGTCTTTTTTTATTTTCTTTCCGTGTCCTCTTGTATTTCTGTCATCCCATTTTATCAGATTCTCTCTATCAGTAATTTCTATGCCTTTCATGATTCTGTAAATAGCTATCAAATCTCCTCTCTCTCTTCTTTGCTCTAGTGTCTGTAGTTTAAGTTTTTGTAGTCTCTCTTCATATGATAGTTTTGAGAGTGTTGGTGCCAGTTTTGTGATTGCTCTTTGTATTCTTTCAAGTTTTTTTATACATTTTTTTGTACTTGGTGACCATATCGTTGCTGCATATTCCAATCTTGGTCTTATCAGGGTGATTAGGATTTTCCTCACCATTTCTTCATCCAGGTATGTAAATGCCACTTTGATTGTTCTTATTAAATTATAAGTTTCTCCAAAAATCTTATTTATATGTTTCTCAGGTGACATATTATTCATAACAATGACTCCCAGGTCCTTCTCATTTTCTACTTTTTTTATTCCTTCTTCTCCCAAATTATATGATCCTGTTATTCTGTTTTTGCTTTTTCCAAATTCCATTATACTACACTTTTTTGTATTGAACTCCATCTCCCACTTCCTACTCCATTCTTGTACTTTATTTAGATCTCTCTGTAGTGATTCACAATCTTCTTCAGTTTTCACTCTTTTCAGTAGTTTTGCATCATCTGCAAAGAAGCTCATATAGCTTTCAATTCCTTCATCCATATCATTAATATATATAGCAAACATTATTGGGGCCAGAACTGTTCCCTGCGGGACACCGCTTATTACTTCATTCCATTTTGAGTGCTGATCTCTTATCACTACTCTCATTTTTCTTTCTTGCAAAAAGTCTTCCATCCAATTTAGCAATTTACCTTGTATTCCTCCTTCATATTCTAATTTCTTAAGCAACTTCTTATGTGGTACTTTGTCAAAAGCTTTTTTTAGGTCTAGAAATGCACAATCAGCCCATCCATCTCTTTCTTGTATTATATCTATTAGCCTTGAATAGAAACATATTAAATTGGTGACGCATGATCGTCCTTGTCTGAATCCAAATTGCCTTGGATTTAGTACGTTGTTTTTTTCCAAGTATTTTACCCATCTACTTTTGATAATTCTTTCACAAATTTTTGCTATTGTACTTGTTAGAGAGACTGGTCTATAGTTGGTAGGTTCTTCTTTATTTCCTCCTTTATATATAGGTACTATATTTGCTTTTTTCCAATCTTCTGGAACTTTTCCTTCTTTTAAGGAACTGCTTATTATGCTATGTATTTTGTCTGCCAGTTCATTCCTGCATTCTTTCAGAATCCAGTTTGCTATTTCATCTGGCCCATGCGATTTTCTGACATCAAAATTACCCAAGTGTGTCAATATTTCATTCTTTGTTACTTCTATTTCTTCCATAGGGGGGACTTTTTCTTTCCACTCAATCTCTTCAGGTTGTATATTTTCCCTTGTAAACACTGATTTAAAATGTTTGTTCATAATTTCTGCCATTTCCATTTCCTCAGTGTATTCAACTCCTCCTTGTCTTAATTTCTCCAAGTCTTGTTTGGTTTTCAGTTTATTGTTTACAAATCTGTAGAATAGTTTTGGTTGATCTTTACACTTTTCTATAACAACTTTTTCATATTTTCTTTTTTCCTCTCTGCACTTTTGTACATATTCATTTCTATAACCAGTATATATTTTCCATTTTCAGGTCTTCTGTCTTTTTTCCATCTGGTCCAGGCTTTGTCTCTTTTGTCTTTTAACTCCCTACAACTTTTGTTGTACCAGCATTTTACATATTCTTTTTCTTGTTTTTGTCTTGGGACATACTTTTCCACTCCTTTTTTGTAAATTTTTGTCAAAATATTCCATTTCTCTTCCACTGATGTTTCTTCTTTGTATATTTCTTCCCAGTTTTCTTGTTGGAAGAATTCTCTTATTTTATCAAAGTTTGTTTTTTCATACATCATTCTTCCTCTTCTATATTGTTCATTTCTTTTCATATATTTTTCTTCATTAAGTTCCAGTTCAATCAATATGTGGTCACTTTTACCTATTGGTGTTTTATATTCAATCTTGTCCACTATTCTAGGTTCAGATGTAATTATTAAGTCTAGCCTCGATGGTTCTTCTTCATTTCTATACCTAGTGTTCTCTTGTATCCATTGTGTCATTGAATGGTCAGTAATCATCTCAAGTAGAGCATTTCCCCATGAGTCATCACCACTCTTTACTGTCATTTCTTCCCAGCAGATTTCTTTGCAATTAAAGTCGCCCATCATAACTATTCTTCCTCCGTCTTCCATTATTTTAGTTAATGCTATCTTTGTGTCCTCTAACATACTTTTATATTCACTCTCCTCCCATGAGGCTGTTTTCGGAGGCACATAATTGATCACAAATTTTCTGCTCTTCTTATCTCTGTCTTCCACTTCTATCATAATCATCTCTACTGTATTCTTTCCATATATGACACCTTTCACGTTTATATCCTTCTTAGTCAGGAACATAACTCCACCCCCTTGCTTTTTCTCTCTGTTTCTAATCCAATAATTGTATGCATCATGTCCTACACTGTTGGGTGGTAGTGGGCCTTTTAATTTTGTTTCTACAATTCCCATTATGTCCGGTTCTTTTTCTTTCAAATAATCATTCAGCTCATTCAATCCTGTTATTAATCCATCTATATTTGTGTAAGACACTCTTAGTTTTCTGCCACTTCCATTGTGTTCTCTGTTTCCCTTATGTTTTTCTTTTGTATGTCGAACTTCCTTAGTTTCATGTTCACTACTCTCCAATAGAATCTCTCTTTCTCTGACTCCGTTCTGTTCTCGTTTTTTGCCTTGGCTTCCAGTCTTTTCTGCTTTTCTTCCTCTCTTTCCTCTTTATTCATTTCTCTTTTTATCCATATCTTTTTGTATTGTTCACTTGTTGCTAGTTTCCCTGTTTTGGATAAGATATTCTCTGCCGTTGTTTGTGACTTGAATTTAATCTTAATTGGTCTGGTCTTGTCTGTGCTATACTTTCCGAGTCTAAATTTCTCTTCGATTTGTTTCATAATTCCTGGTTCATCTTCCTGAACTGATTCTAGTAATTGGCTCCCATTTTCATTTTCCTCTTTGATTCTTGTGGTTCTATCTGTGTTGTGTTTCTCTTCCATTCCTAATATAATTATACATTTCTTCTTGTCTGCTAAATCACTTACTATATTCTCCTTTTGTCTCATCACTTTAATAACTGAGTCTTCAGTATGTTCTTTCAATTGCTGTTTGACTATGTCAGTGAATGAAACCTTATTTCCTTCTTGGGTTTTCTTCCAATTTTTACTTTCTTTAGCTATCGTTTCTCTGTTTTCTTTACTATTCTTCTTCAATTCCTCATTCTCCACCTTTACCTCTCTTAACTGTCTTTTTAGGTCTTCTATTTCATCAGTTAAGTTTTTATTCGCCTTTTCCAGTTCTTCCAATCTTTCAACCCTTTGTAAAATGGTGTTCATATGACCTAACCTACTCTCCAAGTCCTCGATCACCTTATCGACCTTCTCTTCTAGTCTTGTCAGTCGGGGGGGGGTTGTGTCCCCCCCCACCCTCTTTAAATCCCTTGAAAATATTCTCATCACTTTCTGCTATATTGCTCCTATCTATACCTCTAATCTTCACATTCCTATTAGACATGTCGTCATCATCCAGCTCGTCCTGGGGTCGTTTGTCTACCTTACGGCGGCCCGTCAGGGCCATTTCCTCCACCTCCTCATTACCTTCCATTTCCCCAGCAATCCCTCCCCCTCTCCTCTTTCCTCACCTTCCCACTACCCCACGAGCAATTTCCCCCCACCCTGCAAATACAAAAAGGCACTTCTCTTTGCGTTGGGATCCACAATCTTCACTTTTCTTCAGAACGTTCTTCAAGCCGTCCGTTCGTTGAAAGTGTGTGTGTGTGTGTGTGTGTGTGTGTGTGTGTGTGTATGTGTGTGTGTGTGTGTGTGTGTGTGTGTGTGTGTGTGTGTGTGTGTATTTACCTAGTTGTATTTACCTAGTTGTATTTTACGGGAAGGGGAGCTATGCTCGTGGGGTCCCGTCTTCATATCTCATTTTATCTAAACTATTTTTAAATTCATGTATTGATTTTGCACACACCACTTTCTCATCTAACTTGTTCCAACTGTCTATTACTCTGTGAGGAAAGCTGTTCTTTTTCAAATCTCTTCTATAGCTGTCTTTTTTTATTTTCTTTCCGTGTCCTCTTGTATTTCTGTCATCCCATTTTATCAGATTCTCTCTATCAGTAATTTCTATGCCTTTCATGATTCTGTAAATAGCTATCAAATCTCCTCTCTCTCTTCTTTGCTCTAGTGTCTGTAGTTTAAGTTTTTGTAGTCTCTCTTCATATGATAGTTTTGAGAGTGTTGGTGCCAGTTTTGTGATTGCTCTTTGTATTCTTTCAAGTTTTTTTATACATTTTTTTGTACTTGGTGACCATATCGTTGCTGCATATTCCAATCTTGGTCTTATCAGGGTGATTAGGATTTTCCTCACCATTTCTTCATCCAGGTATGTAAATGCCACTTTGATTGTTCTTATTAAATTATAAGTTTCTCCAAAAATCTTATTTATATGTTTCTCAGGTGACATATTATTCATAACAATGACTCCCAGGTCCTTCTCATTTTCTACTTTTTTTATTCCTTCTTCTCCCAAATTATATGATCCTGTTATTCTGTTTTTGCTTTTTCCAAATTCCATTATACTACACTTTTTTGTATTGAACTCCATCTCCCACTTCCTACTCCATTCTTGTACTTTATTTAGATCTCTCTGTAGTGATTCACAATCTTCTTCAGTTTTCACTCTTTTCAGTAGTTTTGCATCATCTGCAAAGAAGCTCATATAGCTTTCAATTCCTTCATCCATATCATTAATATATATAGCAAACATTATTGGGGCCAGAACTGTTCCCTGCGGGACACCGCTTATTACTTCATTCCATTTTGAGTGCTGATCTCTTATCACTACTCTCATTTTTCTTTCTTGCAAAAAGTCTTCCATCCAATTTAGCAATTTACCTTGTATTCCTCCTTCATATTCTAATTTCTTAAGCAACTTCTTATGTGGTACTTTGTCAAAAGCTTTTTTTAGATCTAGAAATGCACAATCAGCCCATCCATCTCTTTCTTGTATTATATCTATTAGCCTTGAATAGAAACATATTAAATTGGTGACGCATGATCGTCCTTGTCTGAATCCAAATTGCCTTGGATTTAGTACGTTGTTTTTTTCCAAGTATTTTACCCATCTACTTTTGATAATTCTTTCACAAATTTTTGCTATTGTACTTGTTAGAGAGACTGGTCTATAGTTGGTAGGTTCTTCTTTATTTCCTCCTTTATATATAGGTACTATATTTGCTTTTTTCCAATCTTCTGGAACTTTTCCTTCTTTTAAGGAACTGCTTATTATGCTATGTATTTTGTCTGCCAGTTCATTCCTGCATTCTTTCAGAATCCAGTTTGCTATTTCATCTGGTCCATGCGATTTTCTGACATCAAAATTACCCAAGTGTGTCAATATTTCATTCTTTGTTACTTCTATTTCTTCCATAGGGGGGACATTTTCTTTCCACTCAATCTCTTCAGGTTGTATATTTTCCCTTGTAAACACTGATTTAAAATGTTTGTTCATAATTTCTGCCATTTCCATTTCCTCAGTGTATTCAACTCCTCCTTGTCTTAATTTCTCCAAGTCTTGTTTGTTTTTCAGTTTATTGTTTACAAATCTGTAGAATACTTTTGGTTGATCTTTACACTTTTCTATAACATCTTTTTCATATTTTCTTTTTTCCTCTCTGCACTTTTGTACATATTCATTTCTATAACCAGTATATATTTTCCATTTTCAGGTCTTCTGTCTTTTTTCCATCTGGTCCAGGCTTTGTCTCTTTTGTCTTTTAACTCCCTACAACTTTTGTTGTACCAGCATTTTACATATTCTTTTTCTTGTTTTTGTCTTGGGACATACTTTTCCACTCCTTTTTTGTAAATTTTTGTCAAAATATTCCATTTCTCTTCCACTGATGTTTCTTCTTTGTATATTTCTTCCCAGTTTTCTTGTTGGAAGAATTCTCTTATTTTATCAAAGTTTGTTTTTTCATACATCATTCTTCCTCTTCTATATTGTTCATTTCTTTTCATATATTTTTCTTCATTAAGTTCCAGTTCAATCAATATGTGGTCACTTTTACCTATTGGTGTTTTATATTCAATCTTGTCCACTATTCTAGGTTCAGATGTAATTATTAAGTCTAGCCTCGATGGTTCTTCTTCATTTCTATACCTAGTGTTCTCTTGTATCCATTGTGTCATTGAATGGTCAGTAATCATCTCAAGTAGAGCATTTCCCCATGAGTCATCACCACTCTTTACTGTCATTTCTTCCCAGCAGATTTCTTTGCAATTAAAGTCGCCCATCATAACTATTCTTCCTCCGTCTTCCATTATTTTAGTTAATGCTATCTTTGTGTCCTCTAACATACTTTTATATTCACTCTCCTCCCATGAGGCTGTTTTCGGAGGCACATAATTGATCACAAATTTTCTGCTCTTCTTATCTCTGTCTTCCACTTCTATCATAATCATCTCTACTGTATTCTTTCCATATATGACACCTTTCACGTTTATATCCTTCTTAGTCAGGAACATAACTCCACCCCCTTGCTTTTTCTCTCTGTTTCTAATCCAATAATTGTATGCATCATGTCCTACACTGTTGGGTGGTAGTGGGCCTTTTAATTTTGTTTCTACAATTCCCATTATGTCCGGTTCTTTTTCTTTCAAATAATCATTCAGCTCATTCAATCCTGTTATTAATCCATCTATATTTGTGTAAGACACTCTTAGTTTTCTGCCACTTCCATTGTGTTCTCTGTTTCCCTTATGTTTTTCTTTTGTATGTCGAACTTCCTTAGTTTCATGTTCACTACTCTCCAATAGAATCTCTCTTTCTCTGACTCCGTTCTGTTCTCGTTTTTTGCCTTGGCTTCCAGTCTTTTCTGCTTTTCTTCCTCTCTTTCCTCTTTATTCATTTCTCTTTTTTATCCATATCTTTTTGTATTGTTCACTTGTTGCTAGTTTCCCTGTTTTGGATAAGATATTCTCTGCCGTTGTTTGTGACTTGAATTTAATCTTAATTGGTCTGGTCTTGTCTGTGCTATACTTTCCGAGTCTAAATTTCTCTTCGATTTGTTTCATAATTCCTGGTTCATCTTCCTGAACTGATTCTAGTAATTGGCTTACTTTTTCATTTTCCTCTTTGATTCTTGTGGTTCTATCTGTGTTGTGTTTCTCTTCCATTCCTAATATAATTATACATTTCTTCTTGTCTGCTAAATCACTTACTATATTCTCCTTTTGTCTCATCACTTTAATAACTGAGTCTTCAGTATGTTCTTTCAATTGCTGTTTGACTATGTCAGTGAATGAAACCTTATTTCCTTCTTGGGTTTTCTTCCAATTTTTACTTTCTTTAGCTATCGTTTCTCTGTTTTCTTTACTATTCTTCTTCAATTCCTCATTCTCCACCTTTACCTCTCTTAACTGTCTTTTTAGGTCTTCTATTTCATCAGTTAAGTTTTTATTCGCCTTTTCCAGTTCTTCCAATCTTTCAACCCTTTGTAAAATGGTGTTCATATGACCTAACCTACTCTCCAAGTCCTCGATCACCTTATCGACCTTCTCTTCTAGTCTTGTCAGTCGGGGGGGGGGGGGGGGTTGTGTCCCCCCCACCCTCTTTAAATCCCTTGAAAATATTCTCATCACTTTCTGCTATATTGCTCCTATCTATACCTCTAATCTTCACATTCCTATTAGACATGTCGTCATCATCCAACTCGTCTTGGGGTCGTTTGTCTACCTTACGGCGGCCCGTCAGGGCCATTTCCTCCACCTCCTCATTACCTTCCATTTCCCCAGCAATCCCTCCCCCTCTCCTCTTTCCTTACTTTCCCACTACCCCACGAGCAATTTCCCCCCACCCTGCAAATACAAAAAGGCACTTCTCTTTGCGTTGGGATCCACAATCTTCACTTTTCTTCAGAACGTTCTTCAAGCCGTCCGCTCGTTGAAAGTGTGTGTGTGTGTGTGTGTGTGTGTGTGTGTGTGTGTGTGTGTGTGTGTGTGTGTGTGTGTGTGTATTCACCTTGGTCTTTGGATCACGTGTTGGATTCGTGATCGACAGCTATTTCCCTCCCGGAAAAGAGCTCAGAGCTCGTATGACCGATCTATAGGTAATGCTATGACCTTACACACACACACACACACACAACTCCCCGCCCACGAGAGTCGGAGTAACGACCCGAAGCGCAGCGATACCGAAATAATTTCGGCCCTGGGCAGGATTCGAACTAGGTACTGCCGGCACCACCGTACTGGCAATCCAGTACTCTATCAACCGCGCCACCAAGTCGTGTAAATGTGTGTGTTTTTGTGCCAAGTGCCTTATATTCTCGGTCACGCAAGTTTCCAGATATTACATTAAAGGTTTAATGTAATATTGGATTTCATCCCAGTGTAACCCTTTTTGGTTGGGGGTTACATAAGGAGGACTTAGTGCGGGCTAGATAAACTTCCAAAACGTCACTTTTCTTCTTTTTATTACAAAATTGGAGTTTATCTAGTTTAATACACTATTATGATACAGTCTTATTCAAAAAAGAAAAGATCACTAACACACGTTGCACACCTTTCTTTCACAATTGTTTTCTATACAGTTTTGAGCACTAGGGCACCTCACACACTAACCTCTAGTCCTTCGGGCACGTCTCACACCAACCTGGTCCTGGTCGTGTGCACTGCGGTTTTCTTCCCGGAAATGCTGAGTGTGGTGAATTTTGAGGTGCTCTCAGTCACTTTGTACGTTTTTAGCCGGGTTGTTTCGCCCTATATAAATTTGTTCTTGGTTCATAATTGGTACAAACATGATATGTTGTATACATAATATATCCATGGGGAAGGGTTGAACAGTATTGTGTTCCCGTGTGTTAATCCGGGTTGGTGATTGATGGTATCTATTGTGCGTGTTCGTGTGTGTGTGTGTGTGCTTGCTTCCGGGCGCCCGGCTAAACTGCTGATTCAAGTGGCGTCAGTTTGACGATCAGAACGGATGTCAATGTGCCGCGATGTCTGGGTGCATGGGAATGGTGATGGTGTATGTGGTGTATACATATCGCCCTCCCCCTGGGGTTAGGTGGCACCCGGCACCTAATGGTACATGGTTAACAAATATAATATATATATATATATATATATATATATATATATATATATATATATATATATATAGCTATATAGTCAGAGACACAAAATCTTTGGGTGGTTATAAGTGGAGAAGGGGGGGTGTGATGTTGAATTGATTATGAGGGTCCCATGAGGACATGTTGAACAAGAAATAATGGGTATGTGATGTTGTGTCTCTGAATGGGGAATAAGGTTGTGTTTCACCAATATTTATATATATTTTCAACTTTTATCTATGAGTTTGTGTGACACTATCTGTGGTAAGATGTTGGTGAGACACAAGATAAAACTTATCCTAGGTTTACAACAATTTGGAAAAAAAAAATTAAGCATTTATTTCATGCAAAATACTTTGTTAGTATTATTATTATAAAAATGATGATTAAGGTTGAGAGGGCAGTGGAGGCATAGGGTAAGATTTTATAGTGTAGATCTAAAGAGTCTATATCAAGGGTAGTTGATTTGTTTAGGAGACGTACCATGTCTATCTCACTTGGGAGGATGGTATCGGGGATCTTAGGGAGGGGTGGGAGTATTAGTTGGGTTATAGGACCTAGATTGTGAGTGGTGTTTAGAGTGCCTTGGTAGTGGAGTTGGTTAGGTAGGAGCATTGAGTCCATCAGTTGATTTTAGGATGGTGGATGTTGGCATGTTGAGGGTCATGGTGCGGTTTTGGTAAGGGTAGGGAAAGGGGTAAATTTCCCAAAGGGAGAATCTCTTGATCGGGTCCATAGGTATGTGGATAAGGATAGATTCTTGAAAGATAGTTGATGCTAGGATGGGGTAGTAGTGTTGGTTGTATCCTGTGGATGGAGTTTTTGTTTTAGTGATTAAGGATATGTATATCTGACTCTCGCTAAGGTTATAGTGGTCGGAAGGAAGTAGAGAAGGTTTGATAGATATGCGGAAAGAAGTTTATTGTAATGTTGGCCATTTTAACCTCCACTGAGGAATGCATGACGTCCTGCATCTTCAGGGGCGAGAGCTAGAGTGTATGTTTTAGTTGCTTCGACGGAGTGTCATGTGATGGGAATTGCGCTTGGTTGGGGTTATTTGTTAGTATGGAGGGTGGGTTCTGGTTGGGAGGTGGGGTTGCGTTTAGGTTAAGTTTGACTTTTCTCAATTTCTCTCCGTGTATGGTTACGGTTGTGTGATCGGAAGGGTCCGTTAACAGGAAAACATTGTTGGGGAGTGAGGTTGTGACTGTGAAGGGGCCTAAGAACTTGGGTTTGAGTTTGTTAGTTCTATTAGAGTGTCTGACCATGACTGTGTCTCCATGTGTTATGTTGAGTGGAGATGATCGCTTGTGTTGTTTGGTTTTGGTTTTTTCTTGGGCTGTTTTGAGGTTTTCTCTGACCTGTTTGTATATACTTTGCATGCCTCTTTTTAGGCATTGGGTAAGGTTATCTAGGTTGTATAAGGGGGGTGGGGGTTGGTTAAAGATTTGGTAGGGTAGTCGCATTCTTTGGCCAAATATGATCTCATGGGGGGACATCTTTGTTGCGGAGTTGACTGTGCTATTGATACTGGCTTGTACCTGGGGTAGCCAATCTTCCCAACTATCCGAAAGATCGTTGGCCAAACGTCTGAGGATTTCAAGCACTTTTCTGTTAGTGCGTTCTACCAGTCCATTCCCTTGTGGATGATAGGTAGTGGCGAAGGTTTGATTTATGTTATATAAATGTGCTATTTCGCGCATTACTTCGTTCTTGAATTCAGAACCGTTATCAGACAGCATTTGTCTTGGTATATTATACCTGCAGAATATGTTGTTAACCAATGCTTTGGCCACAGTCTCTGCTGTTTTGTCTTGTAGTGGGACTAGGATTGTGTATTTTGACAGATAGTCGACTGCCGTGAGTACATAATTGGAACCTTGATGGCTCATTGGCATTTTAAGTAGGTCAATGCCAAGTGTTTCCCATGGTTCGGCAGGGAGTGGGATATCTTTGATATTGAGTTCTTTGGGGTCAGGTCCTCTGAATTGGTTGCAAGTGACACATGAGTCTATATGTGTGGTTATGTCTTTTTTCATATGTGTCCAGAAATATGAATGCCTAGCAGTAGGCAATGTCTTATCCCTGCCTGAGTGGCCTCCCATTGCGCTGTCGTGCAACATGTGTAGGACCTTGGGAACTAAGCTTTGGGGATGACAATAACTTCTCTGTCGTTAGTGGTTCTCCTTATGATTCCGTCGACCAGTTTGAGTTCCTCTATAGGGACAGGTGGTCGGGACTGTAAGGGTGTTCTTGAAAGTAGATGTTGTTTTACTTTAGACCATGTCGGGTCTTTGTCTGTTTCTTCTCTAAGGTCTTGCATAGGAATACAGGTTGTTTTTGTTAAGGTCGATGTGGATTTGTCTGCTTAGTGAGTCTGCTACTACGTTAGCTTTTCCAGCTAAGTATGTGATTTTAGGATCAAAGTCTAGTAAGGTGGTTTTCCACCTAGCAATTCTGCCATGTACGTCTTTAGAGTTAAAGAGGTAGACTAGGGGTTGGTGGTCTGTAAAGATGTTAATCCTGTATCCTAGTATGAGATATTTGAAATGTTTTAAACCCCATATCAATGTAAGTCCTTCTTTGTGGGTTGTTGAATAATTACTTTCAGGCTTATTTAGTACTCTACTTGCGTATGCAATGGGGTGCTCTTTCCCGTTTTCATCCTTCTGTTGTAGAACTGCGCCTATTCCTTTAGAGGAGGCGTCGGTGTAAAGAAGGAATTCTTTCTTCATGTCAGGAAAGGCTAGGACGTACAGGAGCTGTGGTAAGAGCATGTTTAAGGGTGTCGAAGCTTGTCTGTTCCGCTTCAGACCATTTGAATGTCTCGCCTTTTCTTGTGAATTTGGTGAGAGGGGATGCTATGTGTGCAAAATTTTGTATGAAGTGTCTATAGTATGAGGCTAGTCCTACGAAACTTCTTGTTTCATCTGCGTTTCTAGGGGTTGGGAAGGATACAATGGCATTTATTTTGTCTGTGGTGGTATGGATGCCTTGGGCGTCTACCTTATGGCCTAGGAAGGTGAGTTCCGTCTGTAGGAATTTGCACTTTCCTAGTTGGATTTTCAATCCCGCGCTTTTTAGTCTTTTTAGGATAATCTCTAGTATATGGAGGTGGTCAGTTTGTGTGGGGCTATAGATGATGAGGTCGTCTAAGTAGACGAATAATGAGATTCCTATCATATCGCTGAAAATGCGATTCATTAATCTCTGTTGGGTTGAGGGGGCATTCTTAAGGCCAAAGGGCATGCGCTCGAAGTGGAAATGTCCCTTATCTGTGGAGAATGCAGTTACGGGTTTTGATTCATCTGTCAGTTCCACTTGCCAGAAGGCTGACTTAAGGTCAATTGTGGAAAATACAGAATTCCCGTTTCCAATGTATTGCAAGACATCTTGCATGGCAGGGAGTGGGTGTGGGTCAGATTGAGTTAGGTGATTGACTTTCCTAAAATATACAACAGGGCGTAGGGTTCCGTCTTTCTTAGGGACTAGGAAGAGGGGACTGTTCCATGGAGAGTCTGAATGGGAAATTACACCTTGGTATAACATATCATGTACACTGTTGTTGACTTGTGTTTTCCTACTGTGGGGTATGCGGTAAGCGGGGGTGTATGAGGGGGGGTGTTGGGGGGGATTTGGATGTGGTGTTTAGTTATATCACATTTGCCTAGAGGTTCGCCTTCTAAGGCGATAGCCGATCTATTCCTTTGGAGGAGGTTTAGTAGCTTGTTACGTATCTCTTCGTTGGCTGATGTTGTTATTTGGTTGGGGTGGATAGGGGTGAGGTTTTGTGTTTGTCCTACAGTGTTGATGTGTTGTGGGAGTGGTTCTTGGATTGGGGAATTATGGAGGTGGACTGAACAAATGTTTGTGTTCTTTCTGATTTTGCGGTGTTGGTCTGAGAGATTCGTTAACATAGCTAGGGTGTGTTTATTTTCTGACACTAAATCCCATGAAGGTTCGAGGGATATGTTGTTAACTCTTGAGGTGTCTGGGTCAATTATGACATCCTGGTGTTGGATTGCTCCGGGTATATATAGTGGGACTGTTATTGAATGTCTAGGGGGTATGATGACTGTGTTAGACATCAATGCCTTTGAAGTGACATAAGGTGGTGGACGGAATGAGTAGCTCTTAGTTAGAGAGGGGTTATTTAAGCCAGATAGACATGAAAGAGGTTGTGTGTCTGGATCGGATGTTTCAGGGATTTTGGAGTTGTCATTTTCATCTCGGAAGGAGATTTTGTTGGTCTCTAAGTTGATGATGGACTTCCAGTCTCGTAGGGATTTTAAACCTATTATACCTTGGTGGTCGAGACTCCATTCATCAGCTAAGTGGAAGGATGTGAGGCCTACCTGGGATTTGTTAATTTCTATATCTAAGTCTATCCTATCATGAAGTGATATGGTACTTCCTTCTATCAGTAGGCCTTCTGTGTTGGAGTACTGGATTTGGGGTGGGTCATTAAGTGCTTCGTAGAGAGCTCTGGGTATGAGGTTCAGGTTTGTGCCTGTATCAACCATCATCTCAACACTGGTTTGATCTAGTGTTACCTTTAGAGTGATATAGTTGTGAGGTGGGTCGGACGTTCCTATGGTGGTCTGGTGCGTGAGGCTGGTACGCGTTCCCCCAATCGGTGTTGGGTTGTGTGTGTTGAGTTTGACGCTCTGTGGGAGGACGGTGTTTGTTGTGATGCCGTAACTGGTTTGTTTGTTTTCTGATGAGGATGTGGTTGTGATCTTTGTTGAGAACATTCCTCGTTGGAGTGAGTTGTGGTTTTGTGTAGGTTGCAGTATTTACCTGTCCGTGTTGGTCTTGATATGTTGAGTGGTGTGGGTGGGTGCGTGGGTGCGTGGGTGGTTGGGTTTGTTGTTGGGCTCTACATTGGGAATCTGTGTGGGAAGTAGTTCCATGAACTGAGCAAGGGGTAGTGCGGTGTTGTGTCTGTGGTTGTTGGTGCTGCTGTGCTCTACATTGGGCATCTGTGTGAGTCGTTGTTCCATGAACTGAGCAAGGGGTAGTGCGGTTTTGTGCTTGTATTTGTTGTTTTTGTGTGCAGTCTCTGGTGTTGTGAGTTGTTGAAAGATGGTAGGAACACCAGGTTGATGGTTGTGCTGTATTGGAGCTAGGGGCCTGGTGTGACTGAAGGGTATTTAGTCTAGCATAATGGTGCTGGTCGGAGAGGGAAATGTTGCAAGCGTTGGTTATCTCTAAGATATAATTATAAGCTAATGGGTTTCTGGTGTTTAAATCCCTTCTACCTGCTTCTTTTTGACACTTTGGTGGGAGTTGGGAAAGATAAAGGCCTATCTCTAGTAATGTGTATAGGTTTTCTAAAGTCATTGCTTTCTTTCCTGAGATGTCTGTGAAGGTCCAAGGGCTTTGGTTTTCTAGATTTTCCCTAATTTCTTTTATTGCATTGGCAACATTGTCTTTGATATTAGTCTGTTTTTGAGTTCTAGTGGTGTCTAGAAATGTGAGGAGAAAGTTAATGTTGTTTGTTTGTTTGTTCTGAAAGACATTAAAAAGGTGTGCTTTATATTCAGTGTATGTGATTCCACCAGCAATAAGGTTATCAAGCATCCGAGCCGTGGATCTATGCTCATCTGAGGCTTGTATGTTCTGGCGGCAGAGATTTATCTTCTCTAAGTTAGAGTAGTTAGGATTTTTAGAGAAAAAAAGGTCACATGCCGTCAGGAAGTCAGTGATGGAGAGTCCACTAGTTTGAGAGAAGGTGGGGATTTCGGTTAGAGGGGAGATAGTTTGGTAGTTATTGATTATTGTAGGTTGGAGTTGGGATGTATGTGGTGGGAGTTGTGGGTGAGGATGTTGCGATGGATTTGGGGCAGGGTTAGGTGTTGGGTAGGGATGTGGGGTGAAGGCTGTTTGACTTGACGTTAGGTTGGGAGAAGGGAAGGCTAAGTTCTCGTATGCATGGGTTGTGGGGTTTGGGGGTTGTTGTTGGGGGTCTACATGAGGGGCAACTTGGAGTTGTGGTGAGGTGTGGGGGGGGTTGAGGGGTAAGAGTGGTTGGTTTGCGTCAAGCAGTTCTTCGTGGGATGAGGCATATTCTAAGTGTGGGTTGTCAACGTTATTCTCGGGAATATTTGTAGAATCTACTTTAGGTGTGGAATGATCGATGTCACTGGGGGATTTCTTTTCTTTCGATTGAAAAAGGAATGAGTCAATTATATTCCTGACTTTGGATCTCGTTCCTGAAGCCATGTTAGTGTCTAACTAGGGAAGCATGCATTACCTAAAAGATAGTGTGTTATAATTAGATAAGAAGAGAGGTATAAGTTATCAATGGGTAATATGCAAGCAAGAATCACTTAACTGATAAAATGCATATCAAAATGGCACAATGGATAAAAATGGGGTGATAATAATGTCATAAAATTGTAAATATGAGTTACAATATATATTAAATCTAAAAAAAATTATTGCATGCACAAATATATAAAGTTATAAATTGGGGAAATTACATATAACAGGTAATTAATTTTATGTACATATTTATATAAAGCACCGGTTATGATGTTAATCGTAACATTAGTTGTTGTTTTGTAATCTTTCTCGGAAGTTAAAATTACACTAGTGGATGTTTTGTTATTTAATTATTGAGTTCTGTTTATCGTGGTCTTTGATATTCTTCAATTTAACAATGGTTATTTCCTAATGTTCTACGTGGGCTAGTTTATATCTTAGGAATTATAATTAAAATTATTATTTTATGCCTTTGACACGTGGGTTATATTGCACTGTTACCTTAGTGACGTAAAAAAAGAGTTAGTTCCAATAATTCTACGTGGGCTGTGTTGACGTTCAGCTGACGGCAGTGTCAGCAATTCTCGGTGAGCCAAGGGTGGCGGTGGGTGGAGGATAAGGGTGGGTGGTTGGGGTGGGTTAAGCGCGAACGCTGACCCGAAGCGAAGAGCAGGTATGTTAGGCGGGTCGGGGCCTGACCGATGCGAGGCTCTTGGTGTGGGTGGTCATGGAGGGGTGGGGGTGGAGGCGGGTTCTCGTCCGGCCCCTGAATTAAAAAAAAAAAAAAAAAAAAAAAAAAGGGGGGGAAATTAGTGGGACTCTATGGTTTATACTCACGGTGATTGGTGACGGTAGTTGTGGATGGCGGATGAGATTTTCTCTCGGATGTGTCTCGTCGGCCTGGGTCCACTGCGTCTTGACTGAAGTCGTGGTGTGTCGATGTAGGAGGTGGTGCGCAGGATATCAGGAGTTGATTGTAATCGGCTAGTCTCGGCTTGGGTGCGCTGCTTGAAAGGATAGAGAGGTTGGTTACCGAGGTGCTGAGGTTGCAGATTTGTGTTGTTCTCGGGTGAGGACGGTAGGGGTGAGGTGGAGTATCTTCTTTCGGAGACTGGATCTTGTGGTAGCTGAATGGAATCTTGTGGTTGGATTGAAGTTCAAACTCTCGGTTGGGAGTCTTGTTTGAATTTGGATTGGAATCTTGATACAGTGCTGTGTAGGGTTGACAGGTTCTTCTAATCTTACAGAGGTGTCACTGTAGACATCTGTCGACACAGGTGTGGTAGCTGACTGCCACCAGGTGGTTTAAAATCGAAAGCCTTCGATTTCACCACTGATTCTAAGAATGATCCAATCTTAGAATTGAGACTGTCGTCTCGAAGGGAGTGGTTGGTGGAGGGTGAGTGGATAGACGTGTCGCCTGCTTGACGAGGTGATGTGTGCTTCGTAGCCAGTGATCTTGGTCTTCAGAGCTGCGGGCGTGGCTGGTTTGCTTGGAGCTGAATAGAATCAAGTGGCTTGATTCCTTTATTCTGGGAGCTTGATTGAAGATAAACGATTTCTTCTTCGTTGACCGTGGTCTGTTCCTTCTGAGTGGTAGGCGTGGCTTGAATGGCTGAAGATTTCATTCGGCCTTCTGTGGTAGGCGCGAGTATAACCGGTATTATATGGTATATGATGGCTTGTCTCTTGAGAGATTGAAAGGAAACTACCGCTCGCCAGTTTGAGTGGTTGCGTAACCTTGGTTGTATGGCTGAGGACGGCGTTTCTATTCAGAGCGTGGGAGCACCGCTGCCGCCATTTATGTAACCCTTTTCGGTTGGGGGTTACATAAGGAGGACTTAGTGCGGGCTAGATAAACTTCCAAAACGTCACTTTTCTTCTTTTTATTACAAAATTGGAGTTTATCTAGTTTAATACACTATTATGATACAGTCTTATTCAAAAAAGAAAAGATCACTAACACACGTTGCACACCTTTCTTTCACAATTGTTTTCTATACAGTTTTGAGCACTAGGGCACCTCACACACTAACCTCTAGTCCTTAGGGCACGTCTCACACCAACCTGCTCCTGGTCGTGTGCACTGGGGTTTTCTTCCGGGAAATGCTGAGTGTGGTGAATTTTGTGGTGCTCTCAGTCACTTTGTTTAGTCGGGTTGTTTCGCCCTATATAAATTTGTTCTTGGTTCATAATTGGTACAAACATGATATGTTGTATACATAATATATCCAGGGGGAAAGGGTTGAACAGTATTGTGTTCCCGTGTGTTAATCCGGGTTGGTGATTGATGGTATCTATTGTGTGTGTTCGTGTGTGTGTGTGTGTGCTTGCTTCCGGGCGCCCGGCTAAACTGCTGATTCAAGTGGCGTCAATTTGACGATCAGAACGGATGTCAATGTGCCGCGATGTCTGGGTGCATGGTGCATGGGAATGGTGATGGTGTATGTGGTGTATACACCAGATGTCTGTGTTGGGTAATTGTTTCTTACTGGGTCCGTCTATTTGAAATGGGAAAAGGAAATTAATGAATAAAAGGTATTTCAAAAGCTAAAAGTCTGATTTCATGTAAGTAAAAAATATTATATATACACCATAGAGAACATTACTCTGGTCAAATAACAGTAGGACTAGCACCACCAGTCTTTACATTCCATATAGTTAATTTAATAAGTAAAATATTTTAAGTCAAATTGAAGGTTCGTGGTATTACAAATAGACCATAATTGATTAACAATTCTTTCAGCTGTTCAATAGAATCAATAGCGTGTGAATAGCGATGTCAGACTATACTCAAACGTCACAGTTTTTGAAGTGCGGACGATTTTTTCCAAAGTTGAAAAATAGCGTTTTTGTTGCCTGAATGCAAATATGGCAAAAATATTCTATGGTAATTATCGACATTGCGTTTTTATATACTCTGCCTGGATTTATGAAAAATATATCCTGTCGTGCACTCTGACCTTTTTTTTTTTAAGAGGACCATAGTGGAAATAACTGTCAAGTGATTTAATGTGCCATCCTTGCAATTCTATTCAAAGTTTTGTGTGTAACGGATTGCATAATAAATAAACAGGAGAATACTTGGCGGTAAACTTAGTTATTGTTTTCGTTAGCCGCCAGCTAAAAAAAAGTCATCAGCAAAACATTCCCTGTGTGACGGACACGCAAGTTTGTTATCAAAGCAAGTACCAAACACGAGTAGCTCGCTAGCGAGATTTTTTTTCGTGTACCACCACCGTTAGTAAAGCCAAATGAAAGAAGATTCTATATGTTGGAACATTTCTCAATTAATGCTAATTCAACTATTTTTCTCCTGAAACCGCTGTGGGACTTGAACACTAATCTGGCCCTACCCCAGTTGAAAGAATGATTCTTATTTTTGACATGAAGAAATACGACCGAATTATCTTGGACTTGGCCATACCTAATTGACCTTAAATGTTCTGCCAATCTAGTGATTTGGTGCACTTGGGTCAAACTGGTTTTAGGTGAAAAATAGTTGAATCAACATTAATTGAGGGATGTGAATGTGACAAATGTCTCAACATTAATATTTCTAAAGGGCAGTGGACTCTTGACATTATTTCTTGTGCAGCAGTGAGTAGGCTTGCACAAAGCTTATAACCCCCCCTCACCTCACCCTCCTCCGCCACACCATTTTACCCTGCGTCTGAGTAATGCCATCAGTCCACGTTCCCTCTCTTTTCTATGTTTCTGTTGCTTATAAGAATAAGACTAAGTCCTCTTTGTCCTCTGTCTTATGTACTTTCCTGAAGTGAGCTACAGTTGATAGCCGAAATATAGAATCTTCTTTCATTCGAAGTTTATTTTCTCCGACTGTGGGTTTCTTGTGATATATATATATATATATATATAATATATATATATATATGGAAGGTGGAAGAGTAAGAAACAGGTCTAGGGTCAAGTGTCACTCTTCCACCTTCCTTGAACCTGTCACAATGTATATAGGGGTCTCACTAATTGCCGAACAAACCGAGAAAAGCCGAACAAAACAACAAAACCCAAACAAGGACGGGTTTTGCTCAAATGCACACTTCTATATATATATGGTTGCATTATTTGAACTATTTTCTTTAAAATGTGTGATTTCCATGTAATATGATCAAAGAGAACTTACCTTTTTATCCTCTGCAATTTTGACCCCAGCTACGATTCGTCCAGCCCGCCGTCTATGGATCAAACTACACTCTTTTAAGTTTCTTACTGTTGTGTTATTAGTGCAATAGACTGCATATAGTTGAATTATTTAAACTTTTTTTTAAATGTGTGATTTTCATGTAATTTAACACAACAGTAAGAAACTTAAGAGTGTAGTTTGATCCATACCACCAGTGATCATAGACGGCGGGCTGGACGAATCGTAGCTGTGTTCGGTATTTTTGCAGAGGATAAAAACGTAAGTTCTCTTTGATCATATTACATGGAAATCACACATTTTAAAGAAAATAGTTCAAATAATGTAATCATATATATATAGAAGTATGCATTTGAGCAAAACCCGTCCTTGTTTGGGTTTTGTTGTTTTGTTCGGCTTTTCTCGGTTTTGTTCGGTTTGTTCGGCAATTAGTGAGACCGTATATATATATATTGGGGGGGGGGTTGATTTCCAACAACATATTGGAAACTAATCTATTGTATATTTGACAAAGAAAATTGGATAAGATTTCGTCAGCAACTTTTCCCCCTTCATCAAGAATGTCAAAAATCAATCAAATGATTATCTTATAGTGTGATTCATATGAATCTGATATTGAATTCCACAGAAGATCAAATCTTGTAGTTATTTTAAACTAAACTGAGCCAACCCAATGTTGTTTGCAACATGTATTGCATTTTTTTTTTTTTTCAAGAAATATTGCTAGAAGAACAAACTTTCATTTTATACAGTTCTGCTTATTAACAATGTACCAAGTTGAACTCATGACAAAACCCTAATCTGCATAGCAGACAAAATACTGATAGAGAAATTGGGTGGGAGGGAGTAACCTAACCTAATGTAACCTACAGATTGGGGTTTTGTCAGTTGAGGTATTGTCAGTTCACCCCAAATTCTGTTTTTTTTGTTGTTTTTTTTCTCCTAACATTAATTTTGCAAGCAATGGACCAGGTTGCTACACATTTGATATATTGAATGAGGAAATCAAAGAAGGAGGGGTATTTTTTTTTAGAAGTGCACAACTATGAAATATAGCATTAGAAAATTACTTACTTTTGTATATTTATTCTCAACTCCCATTCCCTCTTTCTGATGTTCTGGTAGTCACACCTTATATCATCATTATGGTAATTAATTGTACTCTATAAAACTCACTATTTGTATGTCTTGAGTGTAACAATCACTGAATAGGACAGGTACATTTTACTTTATCTCTCAGGGAAGTAAATTAAATAACCTTGGGGCAGGTGTTCTGAAGGCCCTAAATCCCATTTGAAGATTATATCTAAGTTCAAACAGCATAAAAGGTTCATCATTATTTCTAAGTGATACTATTGATCCAGGTTGATGATCTTCCAGTATTTGTCTTAAGTAATCTGGTTTTCCATACCTAATTGTCTAGTATACCATAACACAAAGTTTAAATATAATTCTGGCTTTAATAGAAAGTCAGTGAAGCTCTATCAGTACAGGTATTGTTCTATCATGTCTTGCCATGCCTTTTATCAGTCTAGCAGCCATGTTCATGATATACTGTAATTTCCTTAGCTTGTAGTTTGGCAATCCATAGTATAATGAATTACAGTAGTCTAGTCTACTAATAACATGATTATATATAAGTTTTCTCAATGAAGACTCATCAATATATTTATTTACAAATGCAATATTTCTCAGATTATAGCCTGCCATCCTAACAATTTTGTCTATTTGTTCTTTCATGACTAGATTTCAATCTATCAACGCTCCTAAATCCTTCATTGATTTATTTACAGCAATCTCATTTTTCTTGACAGAAATCAATAATGGAAAACATTGCTAAAAGCTATGCACAAACTAACAAAGTAATGTCGAGTCCTTTAGACGCCATCTTTGTTTTGATAACTTTGGAGGTCAAAGACAATGACCCTGATGACCCCTAGAATTACAGGTACTGCATTACAAAATGCAGGTTAGGTTAGGTAGGTAGGTTAGAATAGATGAATTCATTTTACTTTAATTTCTTCAACATCTACATCTATTAAAACAAAGATGGCATCTCAAGCAAAGTATTTATCTACCTAGTTGTATTTTGCGGGAAAGGGAGCTACGCTCTTGGTGTCCCGCCTTTGTATCTCGCAGTGTCTAGTTTGCTCTTAAACTCATGAATGGTTTTGCGTACATTCTTTCATTGTCCAGTTTGTTCCAAGTGTCTATCACTCTATGTGGAAAACTGTATTTCTTCAGATCTCTTCTATAGCTATGTTTTTTTGTTTGTTTTTTCTTTCTTTCCGTGTCCTCTTGTGCTTCTCTTGTCCCAGTTTATCAAGTTCTCTCTATCGAGTATTTCTGTGCCCTTCATGAGGTGACCTACTGACCATCTACAAGATGGTCAGTAGGTCACCTCTCTCTCTTCTTTGCTCCAGAGTCGGTAACTCCAGTTTAGCCAATCTCTCCTCATATGACAAGTTTGCAAGTGCAGGTGTCATTTTTGTTGATGCTCTCTGGATTCTTTCTATTCTCTTTATATTCTTTTTGATACTGGGTGACCACAATGTCGCTGCATATTCTAGTCTAGGCCTTATCAGTGTGACTAATATTTTTTTAATAATTTCTTCGTCCAAATATGTAAATGCCACTTTTATTGATCTTAGCAAATTATAGGATTCACCGACAATTTTGTTTGTCTGTTTATCATAGGACAAGTCGTTTGAGATAATTACACCCAAATCTTTTTCGGATCTCTCCTTTACCTCCTTGGTTCCAATTTTATATTGTCCTGATATTCTATTTTTACTTTTTCCAAATTCCACTTGTTGATATTGAAGTCCACTTCCCATTTCTGACTCCAGTTCCATATTTTATTCAGGTCTTCCTGCAGTGATTTGCAATCCTTTTCAATTTTTACTTTCATTAACAGTTTGGCGTCATCTGCAAAGAAGCTCATGTGACATTTCACATCATCATCTATGTCATTCACATAAATAACAAACATTATTGGAGCTGGTACAGATCCTTGCAGTACTCCACTGATCACCTCTTTCCAATCTGAATATTTTTCTCTGAGTACTACTCTCATCTTTTTACCAATGAGGAAGTCCTCCATCCATTTAAGTAGGTTCCCTTGTATCCCTCCTATATGTTCCATTTTTTTTTTAATAATTTTTTATGTGGTACTTTGTCAAAAGCTTTTTGTAAGTCCAGGAAAGCACAATCAGCCCATCCATTCCTCTCTTGCACTATATCTATTAGTCTTGAGTAAAAACATATTAAGTTTGTGGTACATGATCTTCCTTGTCTGAACCCAAATTGTCTCGGGTTTATTATATTATTTTCTTCCAGGTGTTTTACCCATCTATTCTTGATAATTTTCTCACAAATTTTGGCTATAGTACTTGTCAGTGAGACCGGTCTATAGTTAGTTTGTTCTTCCTTGTTTCCTGGCTGTTCAACTTATACATGGATGGGGCGGTGCGAGAGGTAAATGCAAGGGTAGTGGGCAAGGGTTTGGAGATGGTTAAAGAAAATGGAGAAAAGTGGGAGGTGAGCCAGCTGTTGTTTGCAGACGACACTGTGCTTGTGGCAGGATCGGAGGAGGGATTGAGGAAGTTGGTGGCAGAGTTTGGGAGAGTGTGTGATAGAAGAAATCTAAAGATAAATGTGGGTAAAAGTAAGGTGATGAGATGTACAAGGGGTGAAAGTGGCAGTAGACTGGAAGTGAGCATTAAGGGAGAGCGACTGGAGGAAGTAGATAGTTTTAGATACTTGGGTGCAAATGTGGCAGGAAAAGGTGGAGTGAAGGTGGAGGTAGAATGTAGATTGAGAGAAGCGAGTAAATGCCTTGAAGGAGTGATTGTGCCAACATCACTGTATGGAGCAGAAACATAGAACATAAGAGAAGAAGAGAGAAGGAGTTTGAATGTGTTTGAGATGAGGTGTCTTAGAAGTATGATGGGGGTTACTAGGTTAGATAGAGTGAGAAATGAGGAGGTGAGGAGGAGAACAGGGGTGGAAAAGGAGCTGGGAGATAGGGTTGATGAAAGAGTATTAGGATGGTTTGGACACATGTAAAGAATGACTAGTAAAAGAGGTGTGGAGGGAGTGAACAAGAGGGGACGTCCTAGGATGAGGTGGATGGATGGGGTGAAGGGGGCTTTGGGGAAGAGGGGAATGTCTTTAGAGGAAGGATGGGAGAGGACAGAAGACAGGGGTGAATGGAGAATGGTTGTATATGGATGATGTTGTGATTGCATGAGGTGGAATGGGGGGTGAGGTAGTATGTGTGAGCAAAATTTGATGCAGCCCGAAGGGATTTCTCCCCGTCCTCTCCTTTTATGCAATGGGGGGACGGAGAGGGGGGGTCGCTGATTTAATGAAGCGGCCTTGCTGTGGATGTGCTGTGTCTTGCGACACTACCGTATTTTCCGGCGTATAGTGCGCGACTTTTTTCCGTTGGAAGGGCCTAAAAATGGGGGGGTGCGCGTTATCCGGTGGTGCGCATTATCTACGACCTACGATAAAAATGCTGCGGCTGTGTGTGTAATTTTTTTCACAACAACGTGACGATGTTGGCCGTCACAAAGTCGGGACGGCACACTTCTCCGTGACGTTCCGTGAGAACAAGAAGAACAGCCATGGTGACATGAATGAATACGCCAGCATGGGCTACCGTATATAAATATTTGGTATAGGTAGGTATCTATCGAATCTTATTTTTCATGTTTAAATAGGCCTAAACACAATGAAACATGATCAATATTCATGATATTTGCCCATGTTCACAGCATTCTAGTTTGAATTTTTATGTTTGCTTTGTTGCTTCACTTTAGGTAAGGTACAAATTCCGTTGCGGCCGTTCATAAACTCGTGTCAAACACCTGACTACAACACCCTCTTTCGGGAGTTATATTAACTAAATGTCACCTCGATGAGACTGTCCTATTTCACCACTGTCATTGCAGGTTCAAAGCTAAAACGAAACAGTCTGTAGTTTGTTTCAGTATAAAAAATGGTAAAGACGAATTATTTCCTCAAGATATGTAATGAACATTTTCTGTAAAAATCCCAAAATTTTCCTGTATATTTTACTTTCAATAAACTTTTTTTTAGATCACATTTCCTATAAACTATTTATGCTACAAAGTAATAAGGGACCAAAGCACAACATGAGTCATATACCGGTACATGTAGTTCCGACTTTTTCTTAGTTGTGTCCTGATTGATGCCTAAACTGACACTTAATTTAGTGACAAATCAACAGATTTCCCAGCGGTGGCTCTAGCCAATGAAAAATACTTCTCCATGTAACCTCGTTCACATGATACTAAATAATTAATCGCCGTTATTTCATTGGTTTATTTTTACTAACATTAATTATCGTAGTCTATGCAAATATTTGGGATCTGTAAAACAGCACTGGTACCAACATCATGAACGTTGGCCGTTTTAGCTCACCCGTAATATGCTAGATCAGGGCCGAGATTGACAGTTCTATTGCCAATCTAGCCTACGCTAAACACCCTCTTGGGAGAGTTTGTTAAACTAAACGTCACTTCAGTAAAGACACTTATGAACCGAAACATAGTTTGTTGCTGCATGGCGATAAAAACTTGTACACGGTGATAAAAACTTGTAAGATGAATTATTCCCTCAGGATAGTAAATTAAAAATTTCTGTAAAAATCCGAAATTTTTCATGTACATTTTGTATTCAATAAACTTTTCATGGCTCAAATTTCCCACAAAACAATGGACCAACGCAAGCAGGAGTCGCATACATGCAGTTCACGAGCTTTAGCCACCAGTGACTTTTTCTTGCATGCACGTTATATGTCGGTGCGCGCTATCTGTGTACTGAGATAATGAAGTGCATGGGTGCGCATTATAACCCGATATGCATTTTAAGCCGGAAAATACGGTACTTCTGACCCAGGGCAGTGGACAAGGTGCAGGGATGACCCATCATCCAGGAGGTGCTCAGATAAGAGGGAGGGTGGAGGGGTGTGGAGTGTATTCAGGGATGGAATGGGTGGAAATGATTTTATGCCTTTCCCTTTTTGGCTACCTCCCTTGTAAGGGTATATGTATGTAGAATGTTAGCATTTTTCCAGTCTTGGTATATTTCCATCTTTTAGGCTACCTCCCTTGTAAGGGTATATGTATGTAGAATGTTAGCATTTTTCCAGTCTTTTGGTATATTTCCATCTTCAAGTGAGCAACTTATTATGTTATGTATTTTGTCTGTTAGTTCTTCTTTGCATTCTCTTAGAATCCAATTTGTAATTCCGTCCAGGCCATGCAATTTCCTGACATCAAGGTTTGATAAATGTTCCATTATTTCTTTTTGTGTTATTATTATCTCACTCCTAGGGGGAGATGGCACTTCATTTCCTTTATCCCAATATTGTGCCTTCTCTCTAGTGAAAACAGACTTGAAGTGATTATTTATGACTTCGGCCATTTCTAGATCTTCTGTGTATTCTATATTTCCTTGGCATAGTTTTACCATTTCCTGTTTATATTTAGGTTTACCATTCACATATCTATAGAATAGCTTAGGTCGCTCTTTGCATTTTTCTTATATATTTTTCATATATATGTATTTACCTTGTTGTATTTACCTAGTTGTATTTTACGGGAAGGGGAGCTATGCTCGTGGTGTCCCGTCTTCATATCTCATTTTATCTAAACTATTTTTAAATTCATGTATTGTTTTTGCACACACTACTTTCTCATCTAACTTGTTCCAACTGTCTATTACTCTGTGAGGAAAGCTGTTTCTTTTTTTCAGATCTCTTCTATAGCTGTCTTTCTTGATTTTCTTTCCGTGTCCTCTTGTATTTCTGTCATCCCATTTTATCAGATCCTCTCTATCAATAATTTCTATGCCTTTCATGATTCTGTAAATAGCTATCAAATCTCCTCTCTCTCTTCTTTGCTCTAGTGTCTGTAGCTCAAGTTTTGCTAGTCTCTCTTCATATGATAGTTTTGAGAGTGTTGGTGCCAATTTTGTAATTGCTATATGTGTTCTTTCAAGTTTTGTTATACATTTTTTTGTACTTGGTGACCACATCATTGCTGCATATTCCAATCTTGGTCTTATCAGAGTGATTAGTATTTTCTTCACCATTTCTTCATCCAGGTATGTAAATGCCACTTTGATTGTTCTTATTAAAATATAAGTTTCACCAAAAATCTTATTTATTTGTTTCTCAGGTGACATATTCATAACAATGACTCCCAGGTCCTTCTCATTTTCTACTTTTTTTATTCCTTCTCCCAATTTATATGATCCTGTTATTCTGTTTTTGCTTTTTCCAAATTCCATTATACTACACTTTTTAGTATTGAACTCCATCTCCCACTTCTTACTCCATTCTCATACTTTATTTAGATCACTCTGTAGTGATTCACAATCTTCTTCCGTGTTCACTTTTTTTTAATAGTTTTGCATCATCTGCAAAGAAGCTCATATAACTTTCAATTTCTTCATCCATATCATTAATATATATATAGCAAACATTATTGGGGCCAGAACTGTTCCTTGTGGAACACCACTTATTACTTCATCCCAATTTTTTGAGTGTTTGTCTCTTATCACTACTCTCATTTTTCTTTCTTGCAAAAAGTCTTCCATCCATTTAAGCAGTTTGCCCTGTATTCCTCCTTCCGTTTCTAATTTCTGAAGCAACTTCTTATGTGGTACTTTGTCAAAAGCTTTTTATAGGTCTAGAAATGCACAATCAGCCCATCCATCTCTTTCTTGTATTATATCTATTAGCCTTGAATAGAAACATATTAAATTGGTGACGCATGATCGTCCTTGTCTGAATCCAAATTGTCTTGGATTTAGCACATTGTTTTTTCTAAATATTTTACCCATCTACTTTTGACAATTCTTTCACAAATTTTTGCTATTGTACTTGTTAGACTGGTCTATAGTTGGTAGGGTCTTCTTTATTTCCCCCTTTATATATAGGTACTATATTTGCTTTCTTCCAATCTTCTGGAACTTTTCCTTCTTTCAAGGAACTGTTTATTATACTATGTATTTTGTCTGCCAGTTCATTCCTGCATTCTTTCAAAATCCAGTTTGCTATTTCATCTGGTCCATGTGATTTTCTGACATCAAGATTACTCAAGTGTTTCATTATTTCATTCTTTGTTACTTCTATTTTTTTCATAGGGGGGACTTTCTCTTTCCATTCGATCTCTTCAGGTTGTATGTTCTCCCTTGTAAACACTGATTTAAAATGCTTGTTCATATTTTCCGCCATTTCTATTTCCTCTGTGTATTCAACTCCTTGTCTTAATTTCTCCAAATCTTGTTTGTTTTTCAGTTTGTTGTTTACAAATCTGTAAAATAATTTTGGTTGATCTTTACATTTTTCTATGACATCTTTTTCATATTTTCTCTTTTCCTCTCTGCACACTTGTACATACTCATTTCTATAACAAGTATATATTTTCCATTTTTCAGGTATTTTGTATTTCTTCCATTTGGTCCAAGCTTTGTCTCTTTTGTCTTTTAACTCTACAACTTTTGCTGTACCAGCACTTTTATATTCTTTTTCTTGTTTTTGTCTTGGGACATAATTTTCCACTCCTTTTTTTATAAATTTTTGTCAAAATATTCCATTTCTCTCCCACTGTTGTCTCTTCTTTGTATATTTCTTCCCAGTTTTCTTTTTGAAAGAATTCTCTTATTTTATCGAAGTTTGTTTTTTCATACATCATTCTTCCTTTTCTATATTGTTCATTTCTTTTCATGTATTTTTCCTTATTTAGTTCCAGTTCAATCAATATGTGGTCACTTTTACTTATTGGTGTTTTATATTCAATCTTTTCCACTATTCTAGGTTCAGATGTAATTATTAGGTCTAGTCTCGATGGTTCTTCATTTCTTTACCTAGTGTTCTCCTGTATCCACTGTGTCATTGTATGTTCAATAATCATCTCGAGTAGAACATTTCCCCATGAGTCGTCTCCACCCTTTACTGTCATCTCTTCCCAGCAGACTTCTTTGCAATTAACCCCTTCCATACGGTGCCGCACACGTAGGCGTCATGAGGAGCAAATGGATTCACGACGCTGCCATATCGGCGTCTTGATTATATTGTAGTCACCCCTGTGTTTTTACATTCTCTCAAATGTGCCCTGAATCCCATTCTCTGTGGTTTTCAAAATTCGCGGGTGAAAGAGAGAACGATCGATATAAGCGGTGACTATATTTTATGATGCGATTATTATTACGACACGTCGTACGGCTGGCATTGGCTGCTGCCCGCGAGATTTAAGTTCCGTACTGAAGTGGTTAAAGTCGCCCATCATAACTATTCTTCCTCCATCTTCCATTATCTTATTTAATGTTATCTTTGTGTCTTCTAACATACTTTTATGTTCACTCTCTTCCCACGAGGCTGTTTTTGGAGGCACATAATTTATCACGAACTTTCTGCTCTTCTTATCTCTGTCTTCCACTTTGATCATAATCATCTCTACTCTATTCTTTCCATATGTGACACACCTCACGTTTATATCCTTCGTAGTCAGGAACATAACTCCACCCCCTTGTTTTGTCTCTCTGTTTCTAATCCAATAATTATATGCATCATTGCCTACACTGTTGGGTGGTAGTGGACCTTTTAATTTCGTTTCTACAATTCCCATTATGTCTGGTTCTTTTTCCTTCAGATAATCATTCAGCTCATTCAGTCCTGTTATTAATCCATCTATATTTGTGTAAGACACTTTTAGTTTTCTGCCACTTCCATTGTATTCTCTGTTTCTCTTTTGTTTTTCTCTAGTATGTCGTATTTCCTTATTTTCATATTCACTACTCTCCAATAGAATTTCTCTTGTTCTGACTGTTCTGTTCTCGTTTTTTTCCTTAGCTTCATGTCTTTTCTTTTTTTCCTCCTCTCTTTCCTCTTTATTCATTTCCCTTTTTATCCATACCTTTTTATATTGTTCACTTGTTGCTAGTTTCCCTGTTTTTGCTAAGATATTCTCTGCCGTCATTTGTGACCTGAATTTAATCTTAATTGGTCTGGACTTATCTGTACTATACTTCCCAAGCCTAAACATCTCTTCAATTTGTTTCATGATTTCAGGTTCATCTTCCTGAACTAATTCTAGTAAACTGCTTACTTTTTCTTTTTCCTCATTCATTCTTGTGGTTCTATTTAGGTCATATTTCTCTTCCATTCCTAATATAATTATACATTTCTTTTCATATGCTAAGTCCCTTACTATATTCTCCTTCTGTCTCATCACTTTAATAACTGAGTCTTCAGTTTGTTCTTTCATTTGCTGTTTAATTATGTCAGTAAATGTAACTCTACTGTTTTCTTGGATTTTTTTCCAACCCTGTGCTTCTTTTGCTATGGCCTCTTTATTGTCTTTATTATTCCTCTTTAATTTCTCATTCTCCTCTTTTACTTCTTTTAACTGCCTTTTTAAATCTCTCTAGTTAAGTTTTTGTTCACCTGCTCAAGTTCTTCCAGTTTTTCAACTCTTTGCGCAATCTTTGCTACGTTACCGCTCTTCTCCCAATGTTCGGTCATTTGTTCAAGTTTTTCCTCTAGTCTTGCCATTCGGGGGAGGTTGGTATCCTCCCCCCCCTCATTAAATCCCTGGAAATTATTTTCTTCACCTTTCATTGTGCTGCTCATATCTATATTTCTAATCTTAATGCTTTTACTGATATTTTCGATTTCCCTAGTGTTGTCAGCTGATCTTTTGTTTACATTTTTCCTGCTGTCAGAGGGAGCCCGTTCGTCTCCCTCCTCATTTTCTTCCATTTCCCTCAGTAATCCCTCCCCTTCTCCCCTTTCATTACCTTTTTTACTACATGTGAATTCTCCTTCCCTACAAATACAATAAGGTACTTCCTCGTAGTTGAGATCCACAAAAAATGCGTTTTTTTCCGGAGTTCCAATCCACTCCGTGAATCTGACAAAAGTGTGTGTGTGTGTGGGTCTATGTATGTTAACATATATATATATATATATATATATATATATATATATTTCTAAACAGAAATGTAGTAGCACATTTGTAATTGGCACACAGGAAACCCACAATCTGAGAAAATAAACTTCGAATAAAGAAGATTCCTATATTTCGGCTATCAACTGTAGCCCTCTTTCCTGAAGAGGGCTAAAGTTGATAGCCGAAATATAGGACTACTATCACACAGGACGTGCGCACCCAGATCCCTGGGTCCGCTAGCGGAGGCCATTGCTTTCTTTGTAACCTAACATTTTATATTGGACAAATATATCAAAGCTAGAAACCTAACATTGTATATAGGACAAATATATCAACTATTGACTTATTCAATGCAGTATAAGTTAATATAAACTTTTATAGTGAAATAAGAAATTATATATATATATATATATATATATATATATTGAGACATTCTGACAGGTTGATGTAAGCGGAATAGGAAACACAGGAGTCCTAGTCTTGAGTTTATTCCTGACTAGTTTCGCAGGTATGCTTTTTCAAAGGAATATGTGTACAAACGGGCTGTGGGCATTATATACATGGGGTGGACCTCACCACCTCTCCGAGTTACCATAGTTGGTGACGAATGTGAACATCACATTATGGCTAACGTAACAATGAAGAATTTTTTTTACAATTAAATATGATAACACTAATAACAAAGAAATTATTAATAGAGAATGTAACAATAGTAATGATAACAATGAAGATAAATATTTAAATAATAATATTAACAATAATAACAATAATAATAATAAAGATAATGAAAGTAATAATAATGATGGTAATAATAAAAATGTAATAAAATTATAAATATGATGATAGTAATAAATAAATAATAGTTATAATAACAATGATAATAATAATAGTGTTGAAAATAAAAAGTAACAAATAGTATTAAAAGAAGTTGGGGCAAGGTAGCATGGAGGAACTTCCTTTCACTCTGAAGTTCCTCCATGCTACCTTGCCCCAACTTCTTTTAATACTATTTGTTACTTTTTATTTTCAACACTATTATTATTATCATTGTTATTATAACTATTATTTATTTATTATTACTATCATCATATTTATAATTTTATCATTACATTTTTATTATTACCATCATTATTATTATTACTTTCATTATCTTTATTATTATTATTGTTATTATTATTGTTACTATTATTATTTATTTAATTTTTTGTTTTTATTATCATTGTTATCACTATTAGTCATAATTACTAAATAATTTTTATTTCTTGGTTATTAGTATTATAATGATAATTTTTATTATTTTTATATTTATTTTTATTATTATTATTATTACTTATTTTAGTTATTATTTTCACTATTATTATTATTATTACTTCTACTGTATTGCTATTATCATTTTTGTTATTATTGTTAATATTATTATTTAAATATTTATCTTCATTGTTATCATTACTATTGTTACATTCTCTATTAATAATTTCTTTGTTATTAGTTTTATCATATTTAATTGTAAAAAAATTCTTCATTGTTACGTTAGCCATAATGTGATGTTCACATTCGTCACCAACTATGGTAACTCGGAGAGGTGGTGAGGTCCACCCATGTATATAATGCCCACAGCCCGTTTGTACACATATTCCTTTGAAAAAGCATACCTGCGAAACTAGTCAGGAATAAACTCAAGACTAAGACTCCTGTGTTTCCTATTCCGCTTACATATATATATATATATATATATATCAAGGACTACTATTACACAGGACGTGCGCACCCAGATCCCTGGGTCCGCTAGCGGAGGCCATTGCTTTCTTTGTAACCTAACATTTTATATTGGACAAATATATCAAAACTAGAAACCTAACATTGTATATAGGACAAATATATCAACTATTGACTTATTCAATGCAGTATAAGTTAATATAAACTTTTATAGTGAAATAAGAAACTATTTTTAAGGCACTGTTATGCGTTGAAATGCCAATTTTAGCCGGACTTAACAGGTATTATTGTATGAGGTTAGTGGACACACCAGTGTTGGCGATTTTTTTTTTTTTTTTTTTTTCCCATTTTTTTTATCTTAATTTTTTTTATTATTATTTAAATCAAATTTATTTGATTTAAATAGATTTTTTTTTATAGATTTTGAATATTGTGGGATTGCTATCTGATATGCGATCTGATTGCTAAAGGACATTTTTAGCATATCAATATAAGGAGCAGTGTTATATAGACTTGCCACAAGTATACAAGGAACAGTATAAGCCGTATGTGAGGACGGTATGCTCAGGTTCACTCGATTCCTCCAAGAGTTTTCTCATCTTGGTGACATTTGCTGCATTGTCTGTCAGAACACTTCCAATGTGACAACCAAAATCTTGTTCACCCTTCTTGATCGAATTTTGTACAAGTTGTAGAAGATATTCAGCAGTGTAAGGTTTCCCTGATGTGTCTATTGTGTCAAATAAATATGACCAGTGGATGTTGTTAGCGACACATATTATGGGCTCATTATGGATGTTAGACCACCCATCAGTTGAAAGACATACAGTTTCATTATTCAGGTCATCTGCACACTTTTTATATTCCTTTTCATACACAAGATCCAAGTACTTATCAGCAATACCTTTTCTGGATAGAGGAATATAACCTGGCCTCAGGTTCTGAACCACCTTGAGAAACTGAGGATGCTGAACAAGACGAAATGGTGAATTTGTAGCAAATATAATTCTTACAGCTTTGTCGAGATTTTCCTTTTGAGAGGCTGAAGTTTTTATGATAAATCTGTCCAGAGATGATGACTTTCTTTTAGATGAAAATGATTTAGCAGAAGTGGCGCCTGTGGAGGATTCTGATAGTGATCTTTTTAATGGTGGAGTCAGGTTTGCAGATAATTCAAGTGGAGCCGATGATGAAGGGAATGAAGCTGTTGATACAGATTCTGAAATGGAAACAGAAAATTTTAGCATATTGCATAATTCATAAATGAATAAATAAATGAATGAATACTGTGTGATTTAGGCTACTTTTGAGTACAGTAGTTATTTTTTTAGATAATCATATTCACACAAGTCACTAAATTATTTGGAAATAATTAACAGGATATGAAATAGGTGGGCTTGGAATTCAACCCACACAGGATTCAGTCCACTTTTAAATTCACTAAAAATAATGGGTTAGTTGGGTTAGGTTAGGCTAAATCCCTTTGGGCTGAATCCCATGTGGGCTGAATTCCAATGGAACCTATGAAATATATTACACAATGTTGAATTAAATGAATAACAATCATCTAGGCCCCAAAGTTGAGTGGATACAGTATATTATAGTGATATAGTTATTACCCAAATTTAGAAGTAATGAAGTTGAAGTATCATCTCTCTAGGCCTTCCCATTTTTATTGCACATGCTCTCCATTGTTCACCAAATTTATATAGTTGCGTATGAAAAGGGAGAAATGCACACAATATAAGTAAAGTTATTTACCTGGGTCATCAATTTCTTCTTCTGTATGCTGTGGCTGACCTTGGCATTTATCTCTGTGAGATTTTAATCTTAACACAATGCCCTGTAGTTCCTGGCTGCAGTCTTTGCATTTAGCTCGGTACCCTTTGCCAGAAGTTGTTTGTAGTTTTTCAAAATAATTCCAGACAGGATAATTTTTTCTGCCTGAAGGAACCACTTTGCCAGGTCCAGAAGACATCCTTCTTGGTTGATTCCAAAGAAGCAACTGACTCAGTGAGAAGCTGCTTACCTAGAACAAGTTTCAACAAGAATCTTGTTGAAACTTGTTGTGGGCTGCACAGTGATATATACATGTAGGCTTATACCATTCCTTGTATACTTGTGGCAAGTCTAAATAACACTGCTACTTATATTGATATGCTAAAAATGTCCTTTAGCAATCAGATCGCATATCCGATAGCAATCCCACAATATTTTAGATCTATAAAAAAATCTATTTAAATCAAATAAATCTGATTTAAATAAAAAAAAATCAATTTTTTATATTAAAAAAACAAAAAAAAAAAAATCGCCAACCCTGGTGTCCACTAACCTCATACAATACCTGTTATATTTGTCCAATATAAAATGTCAGGTTACAAAGAAAGCAATGGCCTCCACTAGCGGACCCAGGGATCTGGGTGCACACGTCCTGTGTAATAGTAGTCCTTCATATATATATATATATATATATATATATATATATATATATATATATATATGTATGTATGTATAATTTCTATTTACATTAGGGATATGACTTTTTTCTGATTTAAAAGCCTGTAGTGGCAAACTCACAAAAATGCCTTTTTGTCAAATTGTGAAAAAAATTCCGCACCTAAGGAGATTTTGTATTAGGCTGAAGCATAGAAAAAATTCTGCCATTTACATATATACATTAGAAAGAGGTGATCAGTGGAGTACTGCAAGGATCTGTACCAGCTCCAATAATGTTTGCTATTTATGTGAATGGCATGGATGATGATATGAAATGTTACATGAGCTTCTTTGCTGACGACACCAAGCTGTTAATGAAAGTAAAAACTGAAAAGGATTGTGAATCATTGCAGGAAGACCTGAATAAAATATGGAACTGGAGTCAGAAATGGGAGGTGGACTTCAATATTAAGAAGTGTAGCATAATGGAGTTTGGAAAAAGCAAAAACAGAATATCAGGACAATATAAAATTGGAACCAAGGGGGTAAAGAAGGAGAGATCCGAAAAAGATTTGGGTGTAATTATCTCAAACAACTTGTCCTATGACAAACAGATAAACAAAATTGTTGGAGGATCCTACAACTTGCTAAGATCAATAAAAGTGGCATTTACATATTTGGACGAAGAAATTATTAAAAAAATATTAGTCACACTGATAAGGCCTAGACTAGAATATGCGGCAACATTGTGGTCACCCAGTACCAAAAAGAATATAAAGAAAATAGAAAGAATCCAGAGAGCAGCAACAAAAATGCCACCTGCACTCGCAAACTTATCATATGAGGAGAGATTGGCTAAACTAGATTTACCGACTCTAGAGCAAAGAAGAGAAAGAGGTGACCTACTGACCATCTATAGAATCATGAAAGGCACAGAAATACTTGATAGAGAGGACTTGTTAAACTGGGACAGGAGAAGTACAAGAGGACATGGAAAGAAAATAAAAAAACATAGCTACAGAAGAGATCTGAAGAAAAACAGTTTTCCACATAGAGTGGTAGACACTTGGAACAAACTGGACAAGGAAATAGTGTGTGCAAAAACCATTCATGAGTTTAAAAGCAAACTAGACACTGCGAGATACAAAGGCAGGACACCATGAGGGTAGCTCCCCTTCCCGCAAAATACAACTAGGTAGGTAAAATACATATAACAAAGGCTTTTCCCCTTTACAGGGGAGGTAGCCAAAAAACAAAGGCATAAAAACTACTCCCACCCATTCCATCCCTATCACACTCCACTCCCTTCCATCCTCTTCCCTCCCTCTTATCTTGGCACCTCCTGGATGACGGGTCATCCCTGCATCTTGTCCACTCCCCTGGGTCAAGATGCATTATTTGCAAATGAATATAACCAGTAAACTTTAAAAATGCTTTTAAGTTTGTGAGTTACTATTTATGAACTTGCTGTTGAGATATTTGTCAGTTTTGCAAGTGCTGTGAAGCTCTTCGATCAGCTTCACAGCCTGCTCAGCCACTATATTTGAGCAAGGCACATCAAACACTGATCGTTCCTTTATCCAGTGGGTGGAAAAACATTTTAAAGCCATAGGGTACTTCAATTTAGAGATAACATGCAGCTCATTGTTGCTTCTAAATAGTGTTATTTGAGAACCATGCCTTCACCCATGTAGCTCTGATGAAGTCACAAGTAGCTTTCAGCTGATCTCTCCATTTCAGGAGAAAAAAAAGCAATCGGTCAAAAAATTGCCTGTGAATTCCACCTAGCACTATGAAGGGAGGGCAGCTTCTGCCATTTCATATGAGGCCATTTTCCCTCCATGTATTTACCTAGTTGTATTATACTGGAAGGGAAGCTATACACATGGTCACCCGTCTTTGTATCTCGTAACATCTATTTTGTTCGTAAATTCTTGTATGGTGTTTGCAGACACTATTATTTCATCCAACTTGTTCCAGACATCCACCACTCTCTGTGGATTTTTTTTTTTTTTTTTCTCGGATATCTTCTATAGCAACCCTTTTTGAGTTTTTCATGTCCCTTTGTTTTTCCTCTATTCTACTTTAACCCCTTCCATACGGTGCCGCATAAGTAGGCGTCATGGGGAGCGAGTGTATTCGCGAGGCTGCCATATCGGCGTCTTGATTATATTTATTGTAGTCGCCCCTCCATAATGACATTCTTTCTAATTCTTTTGTAATCGCATTTTCTATGGTTATCAAAATTCACGGGTGAAGAGAGAACGATCGATATAAGCGGTGACTATATTTTATGATGCGAGTATTATTACGACACGTCGTACGGCTGGCATTGGCTGCTGCCACCGAGATCTAAGTCCATGACGCCTACGTGTGCGGCACCGTATGGAAGGGGTTAATAAGTCCTCTCTGTCAAGGACTTCCATGCCTTTCATGATTCTGTGAATGGTAGTACTTATATGCTTCACAGAGTTAAACAAAAAAGAAAAAAAAGAAAATGAAGTCATCTCTCCATCCAGGGTTTTCTTGTGTTGGCATCATTTCTATACCAGAATAGCTTTTTTTGTAAGTTCTCATAGCCTTTCAAAACATCATCAATGAAATAATAGTTGATGCTGGGTGACTGTGATTTTGTTAAAAAAAAGAAAGAAAAAAAAAAGCAATCCATCAAGTGCCATACAACCAAGTCAAGAATATGATGTTGGTATCCAATAAACTGAGGCACTTCTAATCCCTTTTGTCCGAACTGTCTCTGATGTCTAACAACAATGCCACTTTGGTAACCAGTATTGACTGCTGGTGTCAGAAATAATCTTTTTGATGCTTCCATGCATTGTATTCATCTAGCAGGGCTTGCAGTGGGATAATGATATCCTCAGCTGATCTACTTTCACAAGCCAAAATGCCGAGGTGAAGAGTTCATGCAGAATTCTTTACACAGACCACTTGATATTCTTTATCGTCAATTCTTTTCCCATCAAAATGCAAGCAAAATTCCTCTTCATTAATTTCTTTCAGCTGGTTCTTGACTCTTTCTATATCCTTGATCACTTGACACTAAATTCCCATTTGTGATGGTGTGGGTACATCTATTCCTTCTTAAGCCAAGTTTTGAAAAAACATTTGATGCTTTTCTTGTTGACAAGGACACTTTTGATACCAGCTTGGCAGCAAATTTTGTTGTGTGATACTTTTGTTTCATGAGAGGAAACTGTTCTGCAACATCGGAACCAGTGCTGTTATTTTCTTCTTCACTACTACTACTCAACTTTTGCAGTTGAGTTATTGATGGTTCCAATGAATTTCTTGGCCATTTTGAAGGGTGGATCATTGACACAGGAACCACTTTTTCAGTCATGTATCCCACTCGGCCTCTTGATTCTGTTTGTTTTCCAGATGAGTCATGTATATTTTTAGGTAACTATCAGAAATACTTCAACTTTATATCTATTATAAGTGTGGAAAAATGCTGAAAATCTGTACTTGCCAGTGAAGCTCTAAACAAGCTTTGCTTGCAATGGAATCCCAGTAGAACTGCCCTGACCTGAACGATGGTAACATCTTTACCCTGCAGACATTTTTCTGTCTCATTCTGTCAAATAGAATTGGGCATTAAATAATATTAACTCTTGAAATGTCTGTCAATTGCCCAGAATTGTAGGAGAAATAGCTATGGCTAAAATGATTTTGAATAAGATTTTCAGAGTTATTATGGAATGAACAGATAAATATTCAAGGAATTTCTAACTGATTTGATAATTTATATTTCTCAGAAAGATTCATTTGATTTAATAACTGTCAAATTCAAATTGTCAAAAAAAAAAAAAATCAGGCTGCTTCAAGAGCCACATAGGGCACATGTATTGTCATAAGGGCCACACACTTCAAATAATTGAATGAAATTAACTTGTTCACTTAAATTCAGTATGTAATGGTGGTGACAGCTCATAAATCTACCACTGATATGACAGTATTACAGAGCTAAACTAATCTTTGTGCAAACTACAGATGTACCTCTGAAGGGAGTAGGAGTGCTGCAAGTTTGACGTATCTTGCTTGTTTGTTCGTGGAGGGTTAGTGCTTCAGCCATCAGCAACTATTTTGTGCTGAACTTCATAACTGTCTCAATACAAGGTTGTATGGAATGCATCCTGTACAGATCCTAGTAAGGACAGAGCTGTGAAAGACAATGAGGGGGTTTGCTGAAAGTAGTGTTGGCAGTGCTGCTGAAATTTATGAAGATTTACTGAAAATTACTTGCCTGTTGTTTGATTCTATTGGTTCATCCCCTAATCTGTCATTGAAATCTCCCAACATTGATATTCCTCTCAAACTTTCCAAATACTCATTTAAATCTGTCCAAAAAGCCTTCACTTTCTCTACATTCTTTACACTACCAGATCCATATGCACTTACTAAAACCCACATCTCCCATCCTAGTTACACCACCCATAACCTTGAAGATACTTCCCTCCATTCCACCACATGCTTTCTTATCTTGTCACTAGCAGAGCTACCCCTTCTCTCCCTTGCACCCTCCTCCCTCCCAACACTCCCCACCATAACACCAAGCTCAAAATTCACTTCCCTTTCAACTTAGCTTAATACTAACACATCCATCTTCCATCTCACAGACATATTACCTATCTCTTCTCTTTTATTCTATCTCTACCATAACCATGCACATTAAATGACCCAAATTTTATGGTTCTGGTTGGAAATCTCCTCCCAGGTCCTCTTATGCCTTGACTTTTGATAGGATAATTATATAGAGCAGAATATCTAGTCCCGTCACACCGTCCCATTTGTCACTTTTTATGACTCATGGGAATCATGGTAGTAGAATTCTTTCCTCTACTACAGGGGACACAGGAAAAAGAAAAAATATGTTGGAAGACATGGTACAGAATAGTTTAAAGGGAACAGTATAATGGATAGTCATAGAATAAAAGTAGTATCATTCTTCCAGGAGTAGAAATTTTCCTCTAACATAGACAAATTGATGTGTGGTTCTAAGTCCATAGGGGTGCCCTAAAGCAGTTCCTAAAGCATAAGCTGCATGCTACTGTGCAATTAATACTGGACAATAATATGCACTCAATACCCCAGTATGGGGAGGAATTTCATCATGTACCAAACTTAAACAACTTTGATATTACTAAACTGAAAATCAGTCAATCAATCTGTTGTCCTTGGTCTGTCTTGCAGAAGACCTGTGGCCTTCAGGTAACCAGCAATAGCCTCCATGCAGGACCATAAGTCACATAGAGAAAATGTGTTGTATTGTTGTCTAGGGGTTGTCAGTGTTGGGCATTGCATTATGAGGTCATTTGTGCAGTTGCTTTTTTTTTATATATCTTTCTATCTGCGGGGCTTATGTCTGAGATTTGTTGTTAGCGTATTGAGTTTGGCAGTCTTTATGAAGAGCTAGTTTAGAAATCAAAATGTGTATGTATTTCTCTGTGAATGTTTTGTGCTGTAGAGGAGGTAGGCTGATATAGATGTTTGAGTGGTATGCAGTTTTTTTTTTTGCAGTCTGTTGGTGATACTTGTGAAATGTAATGTGAAAGGTGTGTGGTGTTTAATGTTATAGCATTGAATTATGTTCCTGTCATTTTCATGTATTCTATGGGAAGGATTTTGGTTTCAGTACATAGGTGTCCAATATGGGTGGTTTTGGTGCATTCTGTTATTACTCTCAAGACTACTGTCTGTAAAGTTTGTAAATTGTTTGGGTTTGTCTTGCTGATTGATGGGAACCATGGTGTGGAGGAGTTGAGGGTGATTATGAATTGTTTGTAGGTGTTTATTAGAGTTTCTTTCTGTTATTCAAAGTCAGCACTAGTTATGGATTTTAGTGGATTTGTTTTCTTATTGATTTTTGTCATCATGTCTTGATATTTATGTTGAAAGTCATATGAGTATCAAATGTGAGGCCTAGAATTATAAGGTTCTATTCGAGTGGAGGGACTTCAGCATTTGATTTAACTATAAAGTGTTTTTCTTTTATTCATGGTGGTCTAGTATTTACCTAGTTGTAATATACGGGAGGGGAGCTATGCTCGTGGTGATCCGTCTTTGTATCTCTCCGCATCAAGTTTTATCTTAAAATCTTGTATAGTGTTTGCACATACTGTTTTATTGTCTAATTTGTTCCATGCATTTATCACTCTGTGTGAGAAACTGTTCCTTTTCAAGTTTTTTCTATAACTATCTTTTTTCAAATTTTTTCCGTGTCTCGTTTTACCGTTGTCCCACACTAACAGGTCATTCCTGTCTAAAACTTCCATTCCTTTAATTATTCTATAGATAGTCAGCAAATCTCCTCTTTCTCTTCTTTGTTTCAGAGTTGGTAGATTCAATTTGGATAGTCTTTGCTCATATGTTAGTTCGGCGAGAGTCAGTGCTAGTTTGGTTGTCGCACTTTGTAATCTTTCTAGTTTCTTAACCTCTTCACTCCGGGGCACATCGCACGTCTGGCAACATTAGCTGCCCAATGTGCGATGTTGCGTCATAATAATCGCATTATAAAAAATAAAGTCAGTGCTCAATCATTCGTTCTCTTTCACCCGTGTATTTTGATAACCATAGAAAATTGATGAAGCCAGTTTAGAGAGAATGGAAATTACATAGGTACGACTACAATAAATATAATCAAGATGCCGACGTCGGCATCATCGAGTACCCACTTGCTCCTCATGCTGCCTATGTAGGCATCACCGTATGGAAGTGGTTAATATTCTTTTTGGTACTGGGTGTCCAAAGTGATGCTGCATACTCAAGTTTTGGTCTTATTAGTGTAGTTAGTATTTTCTTTATAATTTCTTCATCCATATAAGCAAATGCCTCTTTAATTGACCTCAGTAAGTTGTAGGTTTCTCCGAATATTTTATTTATATGCTTATCTGGTTTCATATCCTTTCCAATCATCACTCCAAGATCTTTTTCAGTTTGCTTTTTTTATTTTTTCTTCCCCAATTCTGTAATCTTTTGATATTCTGTTTTTACTCTTTCCAAATTCCATTATACTGCATTTCTTTATATTAAATTTTACTTCCCACTTTTGAGTCCAATTCCATATCGTGTCCAGATCTTGTTGCAATGAGTTGCAGTCCTCTTCCGTTTTTACCTTCTTAAGTAATTTTGCATCATCTGCAAAGAAATTCATATAGCACTCCATGCCTTCATTCATGTCATTAATGTATACGGCGAACATGATCGGGGCCAGTACTGATCCTTGCGGGACACCGCTTTTTACTTCTTCCCAGTTGGAGAATTTTTCTCTAATTACAACTCTCATTTTCCTCCCAATCAGGAAGTCTTTCATCCATTCCAATAATTTTCCTCTGATGCCACCTTTTGACTCTATCTTATTTATTAGTTTCCTATGAGGTACCTTATCGAATGCCTTTTGCAGGTCCAGAAAAGCACAGTCCGCCCATCCATCTCTTTCTTGTATTATGTCTACTAATCTTGAGTAAAAGCAGATCAGATTTGTTGTACATGATCTCCCTTGTCTGAATCCAAATTTATTTGGGTTCAGTATAGATTTTTCTTCCAGGTATTTAACCCATCTGTTTTTGACAACTCTTTCACAAATTTTTGCTATTGTGCTTGTTAGTGAGACCGGTCTGTAGTTAGATGGATCTTCCTTATCACCTCCCTTATAAATTGGTACAATGTTTGCCTTTTTCCAGTCCAATGGTACTTTTCCTTCTTTAAGTGAGAATTTAATTATATTATATATTTTGTCAGTTAATTCTTCCATACATTCTTTCAGTATCCAGTTTGCAGTTCCGTCCGGACCATGTGATTTTCTGACATCAAGGGTTTTAATTTGGTCACTGATTTCTTTTTGTGTTACATTTATTTCTTTCATTGCTGGGGATTATTCTCTCTATCTACAGTGTTGATTTCTATGGTAAAGTTTCCATTTTGTCATTCTTGAGCCATTGTCCAAGTTTGGTAAAGTAGGCTTGGGTGTTCTTTACAGCTATATTCTATTTTCTGTGTGGTGATCTGCTTATGAGAAAATACTGTATTAATGTTTAGTTCCAGTTCAGGAGTTTGAAGATCACTCATGAAGAGATTAAACAGGATTGTACCTTGAGGGACTCCATTGTATAACCTTTTGTAACTTCCTGACATTATTATAAGTGTCTGCCTTTATGATCTTTTTGGATAATATGTGTCTATTACACAAGCATCACACTACTCAAACATCTATAACAGTTTACCTCCACCACACTAAACATCCACACAGAAACAAATACACAAAAAGACTTGGGAGTAATTATCATAAACGACTTGTTCTATGATAAACAGATTAACAAAATTGTCGGGGAGACTTACAACTTGCTAAGATCAATAAAAGTGGCATTTGCATACTTGGACGAAGACATGATAAAAAAAATATTGGTTACATTGATAAGGCCTAGACTAGAAGTATGCGGCGACATTGTGGTCCCCCAGTACCAAAAAGAATATAAAGAAAATAGAAAGAATCCAAAGAGCAGCTACAAAAATAGCACCTGCACTTGCAAGCCTATCATACGAGGAGAGATTGGCTAAACTGGAGTTACCAACACTGGAGCAAAGAAGAGAGAGAGGTGACCTATTGACCATCTACAGAATCATGAAAGGCACAGAGATACTTGATGGAGAGGACTTACTAAACTGGGACAAGAGAAACACAAGAGGACATGGAAAGAAAATAAAAAAACATAGCTATAGAAGAGAACTGAAGAAAAACAGTTTTCCACATAGAGTTTTGGACACTTGGAACAAACTGGATAATGAAATAGTATGCGCAAAAACCATTCATGAGTTTAAAAGCAAACTAGACACTGCGAGATACAATGACGGGACAACACGAGCATAGCTCCCCTTCCCGCAAAATACAACTAGGTAAATACACTCAGATCACTAAACAAGCCTTCCAAGACAGACCACCAAACTCAGTAATCCACCAACAACCTCCAGACATCGAAAAAACCCACCCTCACCTGATAACCACACTGGCACACCATCCAGTATTAAAACAGTACCAGCACATAATAGGCCTTGCCACAGATTCAAACTGAACAGGATGCAACCACCATACATAGGGCATAGATTACTTCATACCACCAAGTGAGTAAAAAATAAATTCACAACTTTTCAAATTTATGTTACTTGAAGTGTGAATTTCCAGTCTTAGATTTCATATCTTTGGTAGAGTAACTCTGCACATATTGATACAATTTTTGTTAAGTATCTCTATACACATGACAAAGCAATAGGCATTATTTAAGAGACTGCAAAACCACCTTTGGCCAAGTGACCAAAATGTGAAGATAGAGTCAAAGGTGTTCAATAGCCCACCCACAAACCTTGATGAACTATGAAGAAAGATCATGGAAGAAACAAGTGCAACAAAGAGATAGGGGCATGATTTGATAGTCATTTCAAAGAACGCTCCATCGCGCACACCTGTGCTTTGAGAGGGGTGGTGCCCATGGCAAGAATTTGGAGGATACAAGTGCTGAGAAAAAGAGAACTTTGATTTTGGATAAAGAACCTGTAGATCCTAATTTGAGTTTGTTGATTAAAATAAATAATGACGAAAAAAAGAATAATAATAATAAAATAATAATAATACCCCCCCCCCCAAAAAAAAAAGTGTAATCATATGTAATTACCTAATTATAGTATATAAGAAAGGAGCAATGCTCATAGGGTTCCATCTCCTGTCCTCCAATTTTTCATCATACCCAGCCTCAGCTTAATCTGTTTCTTTGATTTCCAATTACCATATATAGATTCGAACTCGTATATTGTTTAAGCTCAGACTGTATAATATTCTAAGCTATTCCACATATTTATGCATCTATATGGAAAACTATTTCTTCACATCCTTTAGACATGTGGTCTTTCTTAACTTTCTCCCACGACCTCTTAAAGCCCTCCCATTTTTAATCAGATCTCTTGTCAATGCAATCTATCCTCTTTAATGACCTGAATATTGTAATCACATTACCTCTTTCTCTTTGATCTTTCAAAGTTGGCAGATCAAGTGCTTTTTTAGTCTTTCCTCATATGGTTTATCTGCCAGGCTGTAAATATTATCCACACCTATGACTAGATAATTCTGTAAAAGGCCAACACAGTTTCATTGATATTATTCATGCTTTGTTGCAGATTCAAATTTTGGTATCCAGCAATCATGGATTTTGAGAATGATGATTACCTGGACTTCAGTGATGATGATCTTATTTGCACTTCTCGAGATGCTATAAGGTAGGTGTAAAATTGTTTGGTTTAATTGGAAGGTCAGCCATAGAAAACTAATGGAAATCAGTATGTCAGTGTCATTTTAAAACCTTTTTGTGTTTGAAGTAATCTAAAAAGATAGAATACATGCTAGGTGGACACTCTTTTGGGTCCAAGAACTTAGGAAGGTGTTTATCTCTAGTACTGTATGATAATTGTGTATGCATTTCAATTGTAATATTTAATTTTGAACTACGAGTTCTCTTTCCTCTACTGAGGATTTAATTTGATTTTTACTTGGATCCAATTTGTGCCAAAACTTAAACAATTGATTTATTTGTTTAATATGCTTAGAGCAAACCTCACATAAATTACTTATAAGGCAATTTATAAACTTAATTCACTGATGTTGGTGAATCTGCCTTTGTTTATAATTAAATGAATTTTTGTCAGTTTTTGAGGATGCTTCAACCCACGTGCCAAAGCGTCCAAATCGGTTAATGAAGCAAAGTTGTCCCTAGCTAGACAGTTGGTCCCCAAAATTCTTTCCTACAACACTGAAGCTCTGCACCAACACCCATTCCAAGAATGGTTCCCCTTCAATTTCTGTTTCTCTTGAGAAACCAAAAGTAGAAACTAACCTCTTCATTACTTTTTGAACCCATTAACACTTTTCCAATCCTCATGTTTTCTTACCTTCCTATTACTACGCTTCCCTTTTTTCACCTTTTCGGTGTCTCTTAGAGTGAAACTTCTCTTCGCAACCGGTAAGTAACTTTGGTCTAGTTATGATAGTATAATTTATTTTGCTTGCTTGAAGTCTCAAATTATTCAATTTATATTTATGCTTAAAGTTACTTTTTATTTAATTATTAATTACAGGGATACTCCGATGACCAAAGGGGTTAGGTACCTGAAAGACTATTTGAATAGTGAATCTTCAGATAGTGAAGCAATTTTTCCCATAAGAATGTTAATAAAAGGAGACAATTCATTCCAACCTCTCTCCTGACTTCCATTAACTATCTACCTCGTCCCCCAAGAAAAGCTTGATAAAACACAAAATATCTTGTTTTCTTGGGAGATTTATTACAAATGAAATAACATTAAATAAATGTAGAATGCTGGTGAGTATACATAGGTAGATGCATGGTGGTCTTGAGGCAGCCAGGCAGGCATCAAACAGCTGTGTGGGAGCAAACATGGAAGGGAGGCAGCACAGGAGGTTCCATTGAGTTGCCAGTTACTGTGTGGCTAGAAGGGGAAAAAGAAGAAAAGTCTTAATATTTGTGTTTATTTAATGTTGTAAATAAAAAGGTAAATGATAGATTTGATTATTATTAAACAAAATCATAACTATGTAAGTGAAGAGATAGGTAAACGTGTAGTGGAGTGGAAGGAGGTTTCCTCAAGGATAATGTGGATGAAGGTGAAACTGGGAAAGGAGATGTGGTTTTTGTAATTGCATATGGGCCTGGCAGTGAGAAGAATGTAGAAGAAAGGGAGGCCTTTTGGATAGATTTAAATGAGTGCATAGAGGGTTTAGGGAGAAGTGTAAATGTAATAGTACTGGGAGACCTTAATGCTAGGGTAGGAAAGGAGCCAATTGATGGAGTGGTTGGGAAATGTGGTGTTCCAGGAAAGAATCGTAGTGGAGAGTTGATGGTGGAAATGTGTCTAGAAAGAGAGTTGATGATAGCAAATACAGTGTTTCGGAAGAAAGTCAAGCATAAGTACACATGGGAGAGGGTGGTGGAGGGAAAGGTGGTAGATAGAGCTTTAATGGACTATGTAGTGGTAAATAGGATTATGATAGGAAGAGTTAGGGATGTACATGTGCTAAGGGGAGAGGGTGGGGGAATATCAGATCATTTTCTGGTGGAAGGTAAGTTGAGAGTGGAGGACAGATGGAGGAAGAGGAAAGGGACAAAAGGTAGGGAGGTGCTTAGAGTGAACTCTCTAAACGAAGAGGAAAAGGAGAAGGAGTACAAGAGGAAGCTGAAGGAGGAGTGGGAGGGAGTGGAGGTAGGTGTGGAGGAGGAATGGGGATGGTTCAAGGAGGGAGTCACAAAGTGTGCAAGGATGGTGTGTGGAACAAGAAGATCAGGAGGAAATAGAAGGAAGGGTAGTGAATGGTGGGATGAGGAAATGAAGAAGGTTGTAGAAGAGAAGAAGCGAGCTTTCACAGATTGGTTACAAAGTAGGACGAGGGAGTCATATGAGACGTACAGGGAAAAGAAAAGAGAAGTAAAGAAAAAGGTAAAGGAGGCAAAGAGGAGAGAAGATGTAAAATGGGGTAAGAGTATGACAGAAAATTTTGAAAGTAATAAAAAGATGTTTTGGAAAGAAATTAAGAGAGGAAGAGGAGGCGAATCAAGTAGAGAAGAAAAGGTAAAAGGTGCAGATGGAGAGATGATAATGGAGGAGAAGGCAGTAAGGGGAGGATGGGCAGAATATTTTTGGGAGTTGCTTAATGTGAAGGAGGATAGGGAGGGAAAGATAGCTGCAGTGGGAAATGCTAAGAAAATGAGAGTGATGAGTGAGGAAAATGGAGGAGAAATAAGGAAGGATGAAGTGAAGGCAGCAGTTAAGATGATGAAAGCAGGTAAGGCACCTGGTCTGGATGGATGCCATGCAGAATGTCTTAAAAAAGGAGGTATAGTGATGGTGGACTTGTTGGTGAGGTTATTTAATGTTTGCTGGAGAGAAGGTAGAGTGCCAGAGGACTGGAGGAGTGTGTGTATGGTTCCACTTTACAAGGGAAAGGGGGACAAGTGTGAATGTAGTAGTTTCAGAGGGATTAGCTTGTTAAGTGTAGTTGGGAAGGCTTATGGGAGGATCTTGATTGAGAGGATTAGGAGAGGAACAGAGGGAGTAATTGGTGAGGAACAGTGTGGGTTTAGGACAGGTAGAGGTTGTGTAGATCAGATTTTTGTGGTAAGACAGATATGTGAGAAAGCTATAGGTAAGGGGAAGGATGTTTTCTGGGCCTTTATGGATCTGGAAAAGGCTTACGACAGGGTAGACAGGCACTGTGGGAGGTTATGCGGATATACGGGATAGGAGGAAAGCTTCTGGGAGCTGTCAAGAGTTTTTATGAGAGTAGTAGAGCTTGTGTCAGGATTAGAAATGGAGAGAGTGAGTGGTTTGAGGTAAAGGTGGGACTTCGTCAGGGATGCGTTATGTCACCCTGGCTGTTCAACTTATACATGGATGGGGTGGTGCGAGAGGTGAATGCAAGGGTAGTGGGTCAGGGATTGGAGATGGTTAAGGAAAATGGAGAAAAGTGGGAGGTGAGCCAGCTGTTGTTTGCGGACGACACTGCGCTTGTGGCAGGATCAGAGGAGGGATTGAGGAAGCTGGTGACAGAGTTTGGGAGAGTGTGTGATAGAAGAAAGCTGAAGATAAATGTGGGTAAAAGTAAGGTGATGAGATGTACAAGGGGTGAAAGTGGCAGTAATCTGGAAGTGAGCATTAACCACTTCGGTACGGGACTTAAATCTCGCGGGCAGCAGCCAATGCCAGCCGTACGACGTGTCGTAATAATACTCGCATCATAAAATATAGTCACGGCTTATATCGATCGTTCTCTCTTTCACCCGTGAATTTTGAAAACCACAGAGAATGGGATTAAGAGCAGATTAGAGAGAATGTAAAAACACAGGGGGGACTACAATAAATATAATCAAGACGCCGATATGGCAGCGTCGCGAAGCCACTTGCTCCTCATGACGCCTACGTGTGCGGCACCGTATGGAAGGGGTTAAGGGAGAGCAACTGGAGGAAGTGGATAGTTTTAGATATTTGGGTGCAAATGTGGCAGGAAAGGGTGGAGTGAAGGTGGAGGTAGAATGTAGATTGAGAGAAGCGAGTAAATGCCTTGGTGGTTTAAAAAGTGTAATGAGGAATAGGAATCTGGGAATGGATGCTAAGAGGAGACTGTATGAAGGAGTGATTGTGCCAACAGCACTGTATGGAGCAGAAACATGGAACATGATAGAGGAAGAGAGAAGGAACTTGAATGTGTTTGAGATGAAGTGTCTGAGAAGTATGATGGGGGTTACTAGGCTAGATAAGAGTGAGAAATGAGGAGGAGAACAGGGGTGGAAAGGGAGCTGGGAGATAGGGTGGATGAAAGAGTATTAGGATGGTTTGGACACATGGAAAGAATGAGTGAAGAAAGACTAGTAAAGGAGGTATGGAAGGCAGATGTGGAGGGAGTGAACATGAGGGGATGTCCTAGGATGAGATAGATGGATGGGGTGAAGGGGGCTTTGGGGAAGAGGGGAATGTCTGTTGAGGAAGGACGGGAAAGGACAGAAGACGGGTGAATGGAGAATGGTTGTATATGGAAAATGTGTGATGCATGAGGTGGATTGGACGGGGGAATGTGGGTGAGGTAGTGTGTGTGAGCAAAAATTTTGACGCAGCCCGAAGGGATTTCTCCCCGTCCTCTCCTTTATATGGGGGGATGGAGAGGGGGGGTCGCCGATTTAATGAAGCGGCCTTGCTGTGGATGTGCTGTGTCCTGCGACACTGCTTCTGACCCAGGGCAGTGGACAGGGTGCAGGGATGACCCGTCATCTAGGAGGTGCTAAGATGGGAGGGAGGGTGGAGGGGTGTGGAGTGTTTTTGGGGATGAAATGGGTGGGAATGTTTTTGTGCCTTGTCCTTTTTGGCTACCCCTCTGGTAAGGGGGAAAAAAGCCTTGGTATATGTATGTATGTATGTATAACTATGTGAACAACGTTAATTCACTTACAGATGAGTTAGAGATTTTCAGGCTCACTAGACGTGGATAAAGCTAGCTGAAGATAAATGTGGGCAAAAGTAAGGTGATGAGATGTACAAGGGGAGAGAGTGACAGTAGGCTGGAAGTGACCATTAAGGGTGAGAAACTGGAAGAAGTGGATAGTTTCAAATACTAGGATGCAAATGGGACAGGAAAGGGAGGAGTGGGGGTGGAAGTAGAATGTAGATTGAGAGAAGTGAGTACTGTATTTTTCGGACCATAAGGCGCGGGCAAAATCCTTAAAATCGGCCAAAATCGGGTGGTGCGCCTTATCGTGAGGTGCGCCTTATGTGTGGCTTCAGTGCAAAAAAATGCCTCGGACAGTGATGTACTATTTTGACATGTTTCGTAGCTAGCCTGCCGACAGCGACAGTGCATAGGTCTAGCAAAAGTTACAACCAAGTTATAACCAAGATACATGTATCTTGACAAGAAAATTGCGAAAACTTTGACAGTTTTCGAGTCCATGCCACCGCATTCAATCATGCTATCATGGCTATGACATGATAGCATCCACAACACAGACAGCCATTATGCATTGGTCTAGTCTCGCTCCACTCCAACTGTAGTCATTTGGGTATTTTTTTAGTTTCGACCATGGGTGCAATATAGCAATAGAAAATTAATGAATAATTTTGTAAATTAGAATGTATCAACGTAATATGCAATTTTGTGGGTGGAAATGAAAATAAAAAATACCTTGCTACAAGCAAGTCGGTAGCATAGGATCGGGACGCCATCTCACGACGACGACAACAAGGACGAGCCGGATGACATTTAATTTGCAGGTAATGATTTATTAAATACAGGTTAGGTTTGGTTAGGTTAGACGAATTTATCATCCTTTCATTTCTTCGACATCGGCATCTATCATAACAAACATAGCGTACCATTCGTCCGACACAACTTCGTTACTTATGAAATCTGTTTTAGCACCTTTTTTCTATTTTATTTCCGCTCACAAAATTGCATATTACATTGATACATTATAATTTACTAAATTTATAATTAATTTTCTATTGTTATATTGTGCCCATGGTTGAAAATAAAATTTTACCGTCATTTGTAATAAATCTTGTTTTTAAGTGAATAGAGAATTCCGAGAATAAAACTGTTAATGTTGGTTTTATTCCCCACAATTCCCGTAACGTGTTTATGTTGTTTTTTAGGGGTGTTGGCAGGGTAGACTGTCCATGGAGGTGGTCTGATTTCACTGACCAAAATAAAAAGAAATATCATTTATTTTTTGTAATTTTGCTCAATCCCAACCGATTTTTCTCATTCAACAACAAAAATGTTCAGTTCTGAATGCACTCACATATGCATGATTATCCGATGACGAGACCAGGTGCGCCTTATGGTCAGGCACGCCTTATGTAAGGACGGGGAATAGCAAATTACGGGTGCGCCTTATGGTATGAAGCGCCTTATGGTCCGAAAAATACAGTAAATGCCTTGATGGATTAAAAAGTGTAATGCGAAATAGACATCTGGGAATGGATGCTAAGAGGAGGTTATATGAAGGAGTGATTGTGCCAACAGCAATGTATGGGGCAGAAACATGGAACATGAGAGAGGAAGAGAGAAGTTTGAATGTGTTTAAGATGAAATGTCTGAGAAGTATGATAGGGTGGTTACTAGGCTAGATAGAGTGAGAAATGAGGAGGTGAGGAGGAGAACAGGGGTGGGAAGGGAGTTGGGAGATAGGGGTGATGAAAGAATATTAGGATGGTTTGGACACATGGAAAAATGAGTGAAGAAAGATTAGTAAAAGAAGTGTGGAAGGAGTGAATATGAGGGGGCACCCTAGGAGGAGGTGGATGGATGGGGTGAAAGGGGCTTTACAAAAGAGAGGAATGTCTGTAGAGAAAGGACGGGAGAGGACAGAAGATAGGGGTGAATGGAGAAGGGTTGTGTATAGATGAGGCTGTGATGCATGAGGGGGAGTGGGTGGGGGATGGGGGGTGAGGAAGTATGTATGAGAAAAAATTTGACGCAGGCCGAAGGGATTTCTTCCCATCTTCTCCTTTTCTACATGAGGGGGCGGAGAGGGGGGGTCGCCAAATTTATGAAGCGGCCTTGCTGTGGATGTGCTGTGTCTTGCGACACTGCTTCTGACCCAGGGCAGTGGAGAGGATGCAGGGATGACCCATCATCCAGGAGGTGCCAAGATAGGAGGGAGGGAGGAGGGTGAAGGGGAGTGGAATATATGGGAAATGAAATGGGAGGGAGTGGTTTCTATGCCTTTTTCTTTTTGGCTACACCCCGTGTAAGGGGGAAAAAGCCTTTGGTATATGTATGTATGTACTAGACAAGGATGGGGATGAGCCAGCAGGCTCCATCTTGTCGGGGTGTTGAGAGTCGGCTGGAGATAGGGTTCAGTCAGTTGGAGATGGTGATGAGTCAGCAGGTTTTTTCTAAAAAAGCGTATTGATCGGAGATGACTGAGAGGTGCTTGCAGATGACACAGAGGAACTTTTTGGCTTATAGTCTATTTAGCCAAAGCTTTTTTTAGTTTGTGGAGTTCTTTGTACAGTAAAAGCTCTCTTATCCGGCATCACTGGGACCAAAGGCATGCCAGATACTCGAAAATTCCGGATACTGTACTTGAAGAGGTTGCTAAAGTAAGTGAAGGGGTACAGAAATAAGTCTACAATCACCCCCTTTACTCACTATTAATGTCAGTTAACATATATTATTACATACCATAACATATACAAAGCATCACATGATTGTGGCATCACCACCTTACTCGCCAACATACAGTTCATCACTAGACACTAACCTTCTCTGTACTTTTCTGAAGGGGTTACTTAAATAAGTGAAGGGTTACAAAAACACTATGTCTATAAGCAATCATTTTATTCACTATTAACAACATTTAACATAACATAAACATTTAACTTAATATAAAAATGCACATAAACAAACAAACAAAACCACCTCACTCGCCAACATCCAGTTCATCACTCCATTTATCACTGTGCTCTGTACTTGTTTGCCGCTCACAAACGTGGCACATGTGAGACTAAACAGTGTGGGCAGTGGGCTGTGGCGGGTGGCGCGAAACTGACCCAGACAGTGGTGCGCTCAATTGACAACGGGAACAATTAAAGCCTCGCGCAGGAAATTTTATCAATTTGTATTGATTTCATATAGATTTATATAGATTTTAATGCTCGGAAAAAATGTGCCGGATATTTGAAGTTGCTGGATACCTGAATGCCGGATAAGAGGGCTTTTACTGTAACATGTGATGTTAGATTGGAATTGATTTCGAATATTAAAGCTTTCAGCATCTGGATATATAGTGAATATGAGGTCACACAGCTCATTTGTTTGCTTTATGATGAGTTCAAGATTTGGAAGGGAGAGTGAGGGGATTGTTATTGGCGACTGGTTTATTTTCATAATTTTTTTCTCTGTTCTTTAAGTTACAAGAGCTCCTCTGTTGTCATTTCCTTGTTATGTGAGTTCAGAACCTCGTCAACGTCATCCACAAGCACCTCTTCATTATGATAAGTGGTGTTCCACAAGGGTCGGTGCTGGCTCCAATCATGTTTGCCATATACATAAATGACATGGATGAAGGAGTTGAATGTTATATGAATTTCTTCGCAGATGACGCAAAAATATTGAAGAAAGTAAGAACAGAAGAGGACTGTGATTCATTACAATCAGACCTGGACAAAATTTGGAAATGGACTCAAAAGTGGGAAGTGAACTTCAATATCAAGAGGTGTAGCATAATGGAATTTGGAAAAAGTAAAAACAGAGTTTCAAAAAAATGGTAAAATTGGTGAAGAAATCAGAAAAGTGAACGTGGAAAGGGACCTTGGAGTAATAATCAGCAAAGACATGACACCAGATAAACATATAAACAAAATAGTTGGAGAAACCTTCAACCTATTAAGGTCAATGAAAGTGGCATTTGATTACTTGGATGAAGAAATTATTTAAAAAATATTAGTTACATTGATTAGACCAGGGGTTCCCAAACATTTCAGGTCATCGACCCCCTAGTAAAGTTTAAGATTTTCTATAGACCCCCAAACTATCAATTCACAAATTATGTCAGTTTATTATTATTATTGGTGTTGTTATTGTTCTTAATGTTTGTACTATTATTATTATCATTATAGTTATCATCATTATCCTTATCATTATCATTATAGTTTTAGTTATCAATTGTGTTATTATCATCATTTTGATCCGTTATAAAAGGGCTAAATGGCAACATTCATCAAGGCGACGGCATTCCAATAATGATACAGACACTTTCACATATACATAAACATAAGTGTTTTAAAATAAATATAATTTACCAATAGCTTTAAGAGTGATATTATATATTCTTTATTATATTACTATAAGTAATATTCAAGCCAATAATATTACACAAGCTCGTCATCTTGATGTTCATTCACGATGTGGTTGTGTGTATGTGAGATTTTCCCTACATACACAGAATGGGGAGGATTTTTGACTCAGAAGGAACTGACATTTTTTTTAAATTTAGATATTGGTTGGTTGATTATTCTCACTCTTTTAGTACGGGAAGAGAACAGGATAATTTCATGCTAACCATTTAATTTTAAAGACTGCCTTCCAACCTCATAGTAATTTACTGACCCCTTTCGACCCCCTGGCAATGTACTGACCCCCTTTCGACACCTTGGATGGTTTCATCGCACCCTGGGGATCGATATCGACCCCCTAGCAATCGACTGACCCCCTTTCGACCCCTTGGCTATTTGTCGACCCCTTGGATGGTCTCATCGACCCCTGGGGGTCGATATCGACCACTTTGGGAACCCCTGGATTAGACCAAAACTGGAATATGCAGCAACACTATGGTCACCCAGTACTAAAAAGAATATAAGGAAACTAGAAAGAATACAGAGAGCAATGACAAAGTTGGCACCAGCTCTTTCCAAATTAACATATAAACAAAGATTATCGAAATTGGAACTATCAACACTGGAGCAGAGAAGAGAGAGAGGTGATTTACTGACTATATTTAAAATCATGAAAGGAATGGAAATCCTTAATAGGAATGATTTACTAAAAAATAACAATGGAAAAACAAGAGGTCATGAAAAAAATAAATAAAAAAGGATAACTATAGAAGATATCGGAAAAAGAATAGCTTCCCACACAGAGTACTGGATACCTGGAATAACTTAAAGAAACAGTGTGGGCAAATACTATTCAAGAAGAAAGATGGATGTGTTGGCATAGAGTGAAACTAAGTTGAAAGGGAGGGGCAAGTGTGAGTTTGGGAATGTAGTTGGGAGGTTCTCAAGAGTGAAGAGAGGATGAGGGAGAGAAAGAGTGGCTATACTTGTAAGTGAAGAGATAGGTAAATGAGTAGTGGAGTGGAAGGAGGTTTCTTCATATTTTGGTGGAAGGTAAGTTGAGAGTGGAGGATAGATGGAGAAAGAGGAAAAGTGCAGAAGGTAGGGAGGTACTTAAAGTGAACAGCTTAGATGAGAAAGAAAAGGAGTACAAGAAGCTGAGGAAGGAGTGAGAGGGAGTGAATGATAGAGTAGAATTAGGAGTGGAGGAGGAATGGGGATGGTTCAAGGAGGAAGTTATAAGGTGTGCAAAGATGGTGTGTAGAACATGGTGGATGGGAGGAAATGGAAGGAAGGATAGTGAGTGGTGGGATGAGGAAGTAAAAAGGTAGAAGAGAAGAAGCAGGCATTCATAGATTGGCTACAAATTAGGACGAGGGAATCGTGTGAGAGGTGAGTGGGGAGAGGGGAAGTAAAGCATAAGATGAAGGAGGCAAAGAGAGAGAAGATCTGATTTGGGGTAAGAGTGTGACAGAGGATTTTGAAAGTAATCAATGTTTTGGAAAAAAATTAAGAGAGGAAGAGGAGGCAAATCAAATAGAGAAGAAAAGTTAAAGGTGCAGATGGAGAGATGATAATGGAAGAGAAGTCAGTGAGAGGAAGGTGGGCAGAGTATTTTAGGGAGTTGCTGAATGTGAAGGAGGATAGGGAGGGAAAAGTAGTTGCAGTGGGAAGTGGAAAGAAGATTACCATGATTGGGGAAAATGGAGGACAAATAAAGAAAGGCGAAGTGAAGGCAGCTGTTAGGATGATGAAAGCAGGTAAGGCACCTGGTCTGGATGGATGCCATGCAGAATGTCTGAAAAAAGGAGATACAGTGATGGTAGACTGGGTGGTGAGGTTAATGATTGTTTAAGAGAGGGTAGAGTGCCGGAGGACTGGAGGAGTGCATGTATAGTTCCACTTTACAAGGGAAAAGGGGACAAGTGTGAGTGTAGTAGTTTCAGAGGGATCAGCTTTTTAAGAGTAGCTGGGAAGGCTTATGGGAGTGTTTTGATTGAGAGGATTAGGAGAGGAACTAAAAAAGTAATTGGTGAGGAAGAATGTGGGTTTAGGACAGGTAAGGGTCACGTGGATTATATTTTTGTAGTAAGATATGTGAGAAAGTTATAGGAAAATGTAAGAATGTATTTTGGGCCTTTATGGATTTGGAAAAGACATATGACAGGGTAGACAGGAAGACACTGGGAAGTATTGCAGATATGTGGGATAGGAGGAAAGCTGTTAAGAGTAATCAAGAGTTTTTACGAGAGTAATAGAGTTTGTGTTAGGATTAGAAATGGAGAGAGTGAGTGGTTTGAGGTAAAGGTGGGACTTTGCCAGGGATGTGTTATGTCACTCTGGTTGTTCAATTTATACATGGATGGGGTGGTGCAAGAGGTAAATGCAATGGTAGTGGGTCAGTGAGGTGATACAGTGACTGGGTGGTGAGGTTAATGATTGTTTAAGAGAGGGTAGAGTGCCGGAGGACTGGAGGAGTGCATGTATAGTTCCACTTTACAAGGGAAATGGGGACAAGTGTGAGTGTAGTAGTTTCAGAGGGATCAGCTTTTTAAGAGTAGCTGGGAAGGCTTGTGGGAGTGTCTTGATTGAGAGGATTAGGAGGAGAGCAAATGGAGTGATTGGTGAGGAATAGTGTGGGTTTAGGACAGGTAGGGGTTGCATTGATCAGATTTTTGTAGTGAGACAGATATGTGAGAAAGCTATAGGAAAAGGTAAGGATATGTTTTGGGCTTTTATGGATCTGGAAAAGGCATATGACAGGGTAGACAGGAAGACACTGTGGGAAGTATTGCAGATATGTGGGATAGGAGGAAAGCTGTTAAGAGCAATCAAGAGTTTTTACGAGAGTGAAAGAACTTGTGTTAGGATTAGAAATGGAGAGAGTGAGTGGTTTGAGGTAAAGGTGGGACTTTGCCAGGGATGGGATGGTGCAAGAGGTAAATGCAATGGTAGTGGGTCAGGGATTGGAGAGGGTTAAATAAAATGGAGAAAAGTGGGAGATAAACCAGGTGTTGTTTGCTGACGACACTGCACTTGTAGCAAGATCAGAGGAGGGATTGAGGAAGTTAGTGACAGAGTTTGGGATGGTGTGTGAAAGAAGGAAGTTGAAGATAAATGTGGGTAAAAGTAAGGTGATGAGATGTACAAGGGGAGAAAGTGGCAGCAGATTGGAAGTGAGTACCGGGTATTAAGGGAGAGAGACTGGAGGAAGTTGATAGTTTTAGATACTTGGGCACGAATGTGGCAGGAAAGGGAGGAATGGGGGTGGAAGTAGAATGTAGATTGAGAGAAGCAAGTAAATGCCTTGGTGGATTAAAAAGTGTAATGAGAAATAGACATCTGGGAATGGATGCTAAGAGGAGATTGGATGAAAGAGTGATTATGCTAGCAGCACTGTACAGGGCAGAAACATGGAACATAAGGAAGAGAGGAGGAGTTTGAATGTATTTACCTAGTTGTATTTTGCAGGAAAAGAACTATGCTTGTAGTAACCCGCTGTTGCATCTTTCCACATTCAGTTTTCTCTTGAAGTCATATATAGTTTTAGCACTCACTGTTTCCTCATTCAGTTTGTTCCAGATATGTATCACTGTATGGAAAGCTATTTTTTTTTTCCAAATGTGTTCTGTAACTGTCCTTCTTAAGTTTGTTTTCATGTCCTCTTGTAGGTCATCCCTATCAAGAATTTCCATCCCTTTCATAATTCTGTAGATGGTTAGCAAGTCACCTATTTCTGCTCTTTGTTCCAGGGTTGGTAGATCTAGTTTATCCAATCTTTGCTCCTATGTCAAATTGCACAGTGTTGGTGCTATCTTTTTCGTTGCTCTTTGAATTCTTTCTAGTTTATGTTTTTTTTTAACTAGATGTCGATAGTGACTATGCGTATTTCAGTTTTGGTCTTATCAGTGTAACTAGTATTTTATTTACCATTTCTTCATCCATGTAGTCAAAGGCTACTTTCATTGATCATAATCATTTGAAAGTTTCTCAAACTAATTTGTTGACATGTTTGTCTGGTGTCGGGTCATTTGAGATAGTTACTCCTAGGTCCCTTTCAGAGTTTACTTTTTTTACTTCCTTTGTATTGATTTTATATTGACACAATATTCTATTTTTGCTTTTTCCAAATTCCATTATACTACATTTCTTAATATTGAAGTTCACTTCACTCTTCTGACTCCATTTCCAGACTTTGTCCAGGTCTTCTTGAAAAAATCTGCAGTCTTCCTCTGTACTTGCTCTCTTTAATAGTTTCACCTGAGAAGTATGATAGGGGTTACTAGGTTGGATAAAGTGAGAAATGAGGAGGTGAGTGGGAGAATAGGGCTGGAAAAGGCGTTGGGAGATAGGGTTGACGAAAGAGTATTGGGATGTTTTAGACACATGGAAAGAATGAGTGAAGAAAGACAAGTACTAGAGGTGTGGAAGGCAGAGATGGAAGGAGTGAGCATGAGGGGTCGACCTAGGATGAGATGGATGGATGGGGTAAAAGGGGCATTGGGAAAGGGGAATATCTCTTGAGGAAGGATGGGGGAGGACAGAAGATAGAGGTGAATGGAGAATGGTTGTGTATGGATGATGCTATGAAAGGGAGTGGGTGGGGGATTGGGGGTGAGGGAGTATATGTGAAAAATAAATTGATGCATCTTGAAGGGATTTCTCCCTGTCTTCTCCATTTCTGTATAAGGGGGATGGAGAGGGGGGGGGTGCTGATTTAATGAAGCGGCCTTGCTGTGGATGTGCTGTGTCTTGTGACAATGCTTCTGACCACCCAGGGCAATGGGTGAGATGAAGGGATGACCCATCATCCAGGAGGAGCCAAGATAAGAGGGAGGGAGTGGGGTGAATGGGAGTGGAATATGTGGGAGTGGAATTTATGCCTTTGTTTTTGGCTACCTACCTTGTAAGGGGGGAAAAGCCTTTTGTATATGAATGTATGTATGCATATAGAACGGTTGGGCACTGAAAATCCACAGAAATCATGCACTACCTTCTTGAACAAATAGGTTCTGAAAACAAACCACACACATAGGCTAATTTTAATAAAAAATAAAGAATATCGCCCTTTCATATAAAATTTTTGTTGAGTATGCAGCCCAAAAAATATCACGTAAAATTTTCATAGAATAAGCTAAGCCCTAGGGAAAAAAAATATTTAGCTTAATCAAACGAACTCCACTAACCTGTTAGGCATTTTCTTGTCAATGTTGAAAACTTGTCTTGGACCGTAGTCACATTGATGATTTTCTTTAGTAATTCAGCGTAAGCTGAGGCTGCCTTGGTATTTGCTTAAGCAGATTCGCCCTAAAGCTTTACATTGTGCAGTGACGTCCTCTTCCTAAACCGATCAAACCATCCCCAGCTTGCCTTGAATTCCTCCATTGACGATCTGGGTATATCCAAAAGGGAATGCTAAATAAAGGGTGCTTTTTCATGAATGATAGCTTGGCTTAGAGGTTGGTGTTTCTAAACTTTATCCTCTTCATGTGGCAAGTAGGCATTCCAGGCGTTCCATCTTGGCATCCCTTGTTCTCGTCACCATCATTGACTGCGGATTGGCAACTTTTGTAGCCATTTCTTTATATTTTTCCTTTTTGTTGATATTTGTAGTGACCATTGATACAGGCATCCCAAGCTCATGCCTGATCTTGATAGGCCCAGTGCCTGTCTTGTGTTGTTTCATGACTTCCTATTTCATGGTCAGAATGTAGCATTTGTGCTGCCTTTTCTGTTTTTTTTTTTTCTCTCTCTCTCTCTCTCTCTCTCTCTCTCTCTCTCTCTCTCTCTCTCTCTCTCTCTCGCTCTCTCGCTCTCTCGCTCTCTCTCTCTCGCTCTCTCTCGCTCTCTCTCGCTCTCTCTCGCTCTCTCTCTCTCGCTCTCTCTCGCTCTCTCTCGCTCTCTCTCGCTCTCTCTCTCTCTCTCTCTCTCTCTCTCTCTCTCTCTCTCTCTCTCTCTCTCTCTCTCTCTCTCTCTCTCTCTCTCTCTCTCTCTCTCTAGCAGAAAGGGAAGGGGATGAACCATGCTTGGACATTTTTCACAAACTGAAAGCACAGAACACTTGAAAAAAGCACAAATCACCGGGGAAAAGACCACAGATCCTCTCTGTAGGATGGAAGTCACACAAGTGAATTGAGCTGAGAAGATGAGAGTGGGAAAACAAATGCATGAAAAACAAAACACACTTGCATGACTGCACGTCACCTCACGACAAAACCAAATTCGGTGCCTATTTCAAATTCGAAAGAGCAAAGCAGAGCATTCGGATTGCAAAATTATTGCCTAATTAGTAATTATTGAAAGAGTAAATCTTTGGTTATCAGACCTTTGAATAGCGGGGTATTCCTGTAAATTACCACAAATTACTACCTTTGGGTGTTTACATGAGTTTTGGTTAAAATTGATCGTACATCAATCATACAGTTAATCATACGAGATCATCTGGACTTTGTTTTGATTTCATACTCATTCAAAAAGGCATGTTCACTCGTGTCTTTATCTTTGTTGGTATAGCTAATGTCAAAATCTAGCAAGAAAATAGTAATAATTGGTCACAGATACATGTGGGACATAGCTAGGTATGGTCTATTAGATCTAGAATTTAGCATCAAGTTTGTGGCCAGACCCAGTGGACTTTTGATTACTTTTGTGACCATTTTGATATAGACGACCTTACCTGGAAATGAGGTGGGAAATTAATTGTTCCAGATTGTTTTATTTCTGTCCTTGGGTGCAATTTTTTTTTTTTTTTTCCACGTGATCTGGTTAAGAACTCCTCTAGATTTTTTTCAGTGGTTAAGAGAATTGTACCTCTCCTCCACATTGTTCATCACAAATTGAACCTTATTTTTATTCCCTAGGCAGCAAATACATTGCCACAGATTCATATCAAAGCATACATATACATATACCATAGGCTTTTTTCTCACTTATAAGGGAGGTAGACCAAAAACAAAGGCATAAAAACCACTCCCACCCATTGCATCACTAAAACACTCTACTCCCTTCCACCCTCTTACCTCCCTCTTATCTTGGCACCCCCTGGATGACGGGTCATCCCTGCATCTTGTCCACTGCCCTAGGTCAGAAGCAGTGTTGCAAGACACAGCACATCCACAGCAAGGCCACTTCATTAAATCGGCGACCCCCCTCCATCCCCTCATGCAGAAAAGGAGAAGACAGGGAGAAATCCCTTCGGGCTGCATCAAATTTTTCTCACACATACTATCTCACCCCCATCCCTCACCCATTCCACCTCATGCATCACAGCATCATCCATATACAGCCATTCTCCATTCACCCCTGTCTTCTGTCCTCTCCCGTCCTTCCTCAATAGACATTTCCCTCTTCCCCAAAGCCCCTTTCACCCCATCCATCCATCTCATCCTAGGTCGCCCCCTCTTGTTCACTCCTTCCACATCTGCCCTCCACACCTCTTGTACTATTCTTTCTTCACTCATTCTTTCCATGTGTCCAAACCATCCCAATACTCTTTCATCAACCATATCTCCCAACTCCCTTTCCACCCCCATTCTCCTCCTCACCTCCTCATTTCTCACACTATCTAGCCTAGTAACCCCTATCATACTTCTCAGACACCTCATCTCAAACACATTCAAGTTCCTTCTCTCTTCCTCTCTTATGTTCCATGTTTCTGCCCCATACAGTGCTGTTAGTACAATCGCTCCTTCATACAATCTCCTCTTAGCATTCATTCCCAAATTTCTATTTCTCATTACACTTTTTAATCCACCAAGGCATTTACTTGCTCTCTCAATCTACACTCTACCTCCACCTCCACTCATCCCTTTCCTGCCACATTCACACCCAAGCATCTAAAACTATCAACTTCCTCCAGTCTCTCCCTTACAGCCTGTGCCACCATCACCCCTTGTACATCTCATCACCTTACTTTTACCCACATTTATCTTCAACTTCCTTCTTTCACACACCATCCCAAACTCTGTCACTAACTTCCTCAATCCCTCCTCTGATCCTGCCACAAGTGCAGTGTTGTCTGCAAACAACAGCTGGCTCACCTCCCACTTTTCTCTATTTTCTTTGACCATCTCCAATCCCTGACCCACCACCATTGCACCACCCCATCCATGTATAAATTGAACAGCCAGGGCAACATAACATATCCCTGACAAAGTCCCACCTTTACCTCGAACCACTCACTCTCTCCAATTCTAATCCTGACACATGCTCTACTACTCTCTTAACCCCTTCCATACGGTGCCGCACACGTAGGCGTCATGAGGAGCAAGTGGATTCGTGACGCTGCCATATCGGCGTCTTGATTATATTTATTGTAGTCGCCCCTGTGTTTTTACATTCTTCCAAATGTGCCCTGAATCCCATTCTCTATGGTTTTCAAAATTCGCGGGTGAAAGAGAGAACGATCGATATAAGCGGTGACTATATTTTATGATGCAAGTATTATTACGACACGTCGTACAGCTGGCATTGGCTGCTGCCCGCGAGATTTAAGTCCGGAGTGAAGTGGTTACAAACTCTTGACTGCTCTTAAGATAGTAACAGTATAATAAAAGTGAGAAAAATGGTTGAGACTGCATATGTTAAGTCTTATGAAAATAACAATGACAGGGAAAGTTTCATATGTGTATTGAAGGCAGCAAGCAAATTGATAATAAATGCAATTGGGAAACATATACATGGTACGGGAATGGGAATCCCCAGACAGCTAACAGGATGACCTGTCTGTGTCCCCATCTTCGAGTGTATAATTGTAAGGTTCGGGCTGTTTGTAGACAGCTCACTGAAGAAGACCGAGTTGGTTGAAACGCATAAGCAATAAAGGAGTTCCAGCCCATCTTTGCTTGTTTTTCCTCCACCCGCACTCTCTTTGAGTATTGTTTTGAGGTCACTAAGGGGGACCAATCTCACTATCAGAGTTTTGGAAAGACCAATTCCACATCATTGCCCACCACAAGATGATTGACAAGGCATAGGAGAGGGTCATCAAGAGAACCCTTATTTTGGCTTGGAAGAGGCTTTGGCCAGACAATGTTGTCGAACAAGACCTTGAGGGGTTTGAGTTAGTACCTGTGGAGCCTGTAGTCGACAAGATTGTGTCTTTGGCCAAGACTATGGGGCTGGAGGTGGATAACAATGACATCAGCGAACTTGTGGAAGGGCATAGACAGAAGCTGACCACCAAAGAGCTATGGAGTTGCATTCTGTTTCAGGGGAGGAGGAAGTAACAGCCTCAGCAGAGGAACAACCTTCCAGTGCAATAAGGAGATGCTTAAAGCATGGTAAACTGTTTCATCATAGACTGAGAAGTGTCGCCCTAATAAGGCAGTGGCTATGCACACTACAAATCTATCTAATAATAATGCCGTATCACTTTTTTGCCAAATTTTGAAGCATAGACAAAAGCAAATGTCTAGAGAGCTTTCTAGTGGAAAAGGATTAAAGTGCCAGTTGTGCCAATGTTTCTAAAAGATTTAAAGCTAGTGAGTCAGTCAAGACCATTGTAGCAGTGAGTGAAGAGGAATCTCCCTTGGAAGATTCTCCTCTACCTCAATAATCTTCCCCCAGTCTCCATCTCTCTTGTACCAGGAGCTACCTTCTTTTTCATAAATTGCAACAGTATATATATTTTTATTTGATTTTACTGATTATTCTTTCCCAAGTTTATTTACTGTACATCATTTATTTATTTTATTTATTAATTTATAAAACTATTTTAGATATTACATATTTCTTTATATTTTCTCTTAAGCATGGGACACATTATCATATTTTACATTGATTCCTTTGGGGAATTTTTTTTTGCTTAATGAATGTTTCACATTATGAGTAAGATTCAGGAACAAATTATATCTGTTAAGTGAAGTTCCAGTGTATATTACAATTAGGTAAAATTACTGAAGTACATGAGACTTACCGTAGGTTAGTTGAGATGTGCTTCTGGTTTTATGAAGCAAATCAATTCTGCTGAAGGGTAAGCATTCATATGAGATATGCTCCGCCCAGCCGGTCCAACAGTCTTTGAATAATACGAACACCCACATGAGAACCTGGAACTTGATTATTTTGTAATGAAGAGATTCCCAGTTGGTTACATGTAAGGGGAGGAGAGGAGGGCATATGAATGCTTACCCTTCAGCAGAATTAATTCCTTCATAAAACCAGAAGCACATCTCAACTAACCTACAGTAAGTCTCATGTACTTCAGTAATTTTATATCAGCAAATCACAATTCTGCTGAGGGTTTGCAAACATATGAGGTTTTGAAGACATGTGGGTGTCGTGCCTCAGAAGTTCTTAGGCAGGTGAAGTTGGGGCCGTTCCATAATTCTTCCATTTCAAATTTAGTGTGCCCAAGCTAATCCAGTACTGCATCTTGGAATGGGTCTCCCTCCTGTACAATTTCCTTGTTGTAGTGTTTGGCAAAGGTCGATTCTCTTGACCATCCAGCTTTGGACATGATGTGGCGTATAGGTACGGACATGGATCTAGCTTGAGAGGCAGCAGCTGAGCGGACACTGCTCGCTGTGTATTTGGTAGAGTCAATTCCAGAGATAGTAAGTACATGCTTGATCCATCTTGCAATTGTGTCTCTTGATACCGGTTTGTGTGGTTTGATGAAGCTTATGAGGAGTCTTCCATCCTTCTTCCCTGTTTCGTCTCGGAGGTGTTCCGTTTTTTCCAGATATGTGCGCAAAGTCCTGCACACACACAAACTTTCGTCCTTAGTGTAGGGAAAGAACTTCACAGACTGAATGTTAAATCCAGGGCGACATTGTTTAATGTTGTCCCCTAACCAGACTGAAATAGCTTCTTCCTTTATGCTTATATTCTTGAGTACTAGTAAGTGTAGGGTCTGAACTCTGGCAGCTTGTGTAAGTGCCATCAGCATTACTAGTTTGAGTGTAAGTTCTTTCAGTGGGAGAGACTGTAAGGGTTCCAACTGTTTCAGTTTTGTTAATACAGGTTTGACATCCCAGGTGTCCTTATATCTAGGCATTGAAGGCCTCAGGTTGAAAACTCCCCTCATTAACCTGATGACTAGGGGATGGTTGCCTGCCCTGCATCCATCCACAACTATCCCCAGCGAGGATAGGGCCCCCCTCGCTGTGTTAATACTGTTGTAACCCACACCTCTGTGGAAAGTTTCTGTTAAGAAGTTTATGACGTCAGTTACAATGGGAGTAGTGGGATTGATGTCCCGTCTATGACAAAATTGTGCCCACCTGTTGATATGTGATCTGTATTGTTTGCTAGTTCCAGGTTTCCATGATGCCAAGATACGGTCCGTACCTTTTTCAGATATGCCTCGTTCTCGCAGGCTTTCCCGGAAAGTAGACAGGCCATCAATCTGGTATGGGACATGATGGGATGTTCTTCCGTCGACAGGGGCCACACCAGCACTTTCTTTCTCCTCATTATGATTATTGGATCTTCTACGAGCAGCCTGAGTAGTGCTCCCATCCAGGGCTGTGATAACCAAAATGGAACTATCATCCAACCTCTGGCCCCTTCTGCTCTTAACTTCTGCAGGCATCTAGCGATCAGGGAGAAAGGGGGGAAAATGTAGATGAGACCTAATGTTGCCCAATTAAGGTTGAATGCATCACAATAATTTGATTCTGGGTCTGGCCTCCAGGAGCAAAACTGAGGCACTTGTTTGTTCAACCTAGATGCAAATAGATCAATGTTGGGTGTGCCAAAAATGATGCTTAATTTCTTAAAAAAAATTCTCATCCAACTTCAATTCATGTCTGTCATTGAAGTTCCTGGATGCTGTATCAGCCAAAGTATTATCACTCCCGGGAATGAAGGAACATGTGATCCAGGCATCATTGTTTAGACACCAGTTCCAAATATCAGAGGAGACATTGTTACATGGTACCGACTTAGTGCCTCCCATTTCATTGATGTAGTTAACTGCTGTAGTGTTGTCACAGAAAACTTTGATGTGCTTACCTCTGACCTCATTTGCAAAAGATTTTAATGTAAGGAGCACAGCTATGAGTTCCCGGGCATTAATATGAAGCTTCTTTTCCTCTGTCGTCCATCTTCCATTGACTGACTGATGATTTATGCAGCCACCCCAACCTAAGTCTGAAGCATCTGAGTATAAGACAATTTCAGGAGTTGGGTGAATTATTCGCCTATGTTGGGTCTCAACATGTTTGATCCACCAAGTCAGGTAAGTTTTCATTTCGTCGGTGATCAACATTTTATCCTCAAAGTTCCCATAACTCCTTCGCAATGCTGTAATCTTTGCCGATTCAAGGTGACGATAGTGTAACTTTCCAAGTTCCACAGCTGGGAAGGCAGCAACTAGAAGCCCGATCACCCTGGCTACTTCTCTGATTTTGTCACTAGTCTTAGCTATTAGTTGTTTACATCCAAGTAGAATTCTTTCTTTCCTACGTATTGGTAAGGTAACAATCATTTTGTCCGAGTCAATGACATTGCCAAGGTATTCAATACTTTTAGTGGGTTCTAGCACAGATTTCGCAACGTTAATACAGAAGCCCATTTTCGTGAGTAATTCAATGGTAGAATTAATGCAATCATAGCGTCCAGAAAGAGAAGCACTGCACATGAGAGTGTCATCAATAAAGCTGGTGATGGTAAAGCCTTTTTCTCTTAAAGTAGCAAAGATAGGTTTTATGAGTTTGGTAAAAAGTCTGGGTCCTTCTGAGATTCCATTTGGGAGACAGGTGAACTGATAAATTTTGCCATACCATTGAAAACAAAGGAACTTTTGCTGTTCTTCCGCTATTCTAATAGAGTAGTAGGCATGTTTAAGATCCACAGATGCCATATAGTCCCCTTCATTTATCAGTCTGATAGCTTGATCAAAGTTCTCCAACTATGTCTAGAATATATGTATCACTAGTGATTTTTTGCCACTCATGCACAAACCTGTGAAGGGAACCTGCCACAAAGTTGGCACTTGCCTGGTTTATTGTCGGGGAGTGCTGCATCCCCTGCCTTTGGAGTTTTTTTAATCCAAGGCCTGCCGAGTGTAGTAAGGCCTCTGGTCTCCCCTATGTCCTAGCCTCCGCTGTCCATAGGGTTGAAATCTTGTGTGTCCTTTAAACTGGGTTCTTGTCTTCCCACTTCCAAACTTCCATGCACCTGGCTTCCAGGATGGAAAGGGGGATTTGGCTGTGATTTTGCTTTTGAGATTTTCCGCCTCTTCAATTTGTCTTGCGGATTGCGAGAGGTCATCCCCAAACAGAAAGCGTGACATGGGCACTTTGTCAGAGCATAGGTGTGAGTACTTTTGATTTATTTCCCGTTTGATGTTAAAATGGCGAACCAAGTTGTTACGGTAGTTGGCATGACCTAACAGTGCCAGAGCACCATTGATCATGCCCACCTCATGGGCCACCACAGCGTTACCTTCATCCTGGGCCACTTTGTCAAGCACCGAAAGTGACTTGATGATGATGGAAGCTGCCTTAGTTATATCTTTATTGACTTCCTTCATGTGTAAGTCTGCTTTGTTAGCGTCCTGTTTTAGCGCCTCCAAAATTTGCATATTGCACTCAACTGGGGATAAAGCAGGGCAATTACCGGGCCTCTTGGTACTCTCGTCCTCCGCAGTTTCTTTATAGGTGTCCTCCCTCATGCCATGGTCAAATATTTGATTGATCATGTCCACCACATGTTTGGCAACATCTCCGGAGACTTCCTCAACTGGGCCGAAAGCCTTAGAGGACTGCATCAAAATACTGCCAATGGGGAAATCTTCATGCAATTCACCTTCTTCACTGCTGCTTCCGTCGGAGATAAAACCCGAAAAGTTACCTGGAGAGGGTGTAACAGGCCCTGCTTCCTTCCTGGTTGAACTAGTGCCCGGTCTGGCATCGTTATGGGTTTCCGGCCTCTGCGAAACATCTTGCCGCCTCTCCGCTTTTAGTTGATCCATATCACTCAGTTCAGTGATGGCTTGCAGTACTGTGTGCCAAGGGACTGAAGAGTCGTCATGTACTTGGAAAGCAGTACATGACGTGGAGCCGTCGGGGGGCGGGGGAGGGGGGGGTTGCCATGTCTTCTAGACTTCGATGCTTAGCGCCAACGCAAGTATTTCTATCCCAATGGGAAGTACTGTTGCTTGACCTGCTTGATTTATGCTTGTATTTGCGAGAATGTTGGCTTGCTTCTCCTCCGTGAGAGGAGGCGACCGACTTCCTGCTTGTATGGGTATGCGTTTTGTCGGAAGACGACATGGCGGTTGTGACCGACGGAGTCGTATGCACGTTGTTGTATTTACCTGATAATTTAGTGAGTTTCGTTAAAACTCAAAATGGGAGCGTCGTAAACGCTTATTAGATGATAAAATGAGCATCGTAAACACACTAGTAAGCAGGGATACAGTTGAAATCTACGTGCGAGAGAGTAAACAATCTTGACGACCGTTCAGCACGGCAGCGCATAAGCAACTGTCGGACCGGCTGGGCGGAGCATATCTCATATGTTTGCGAACCCTCAGCAGAATTGTGATTTGCTGATATAAAATTAGGTAAATACTCAGATCACAAAGCCAGCACTCCAAAACTGACCATGCAATACCCTTCTCCATCAAACCCTTCCAGATATTAGCCCCACAGAAAAATACCTCCCAAGAGATGTAAGAACAACACTTGCACATTACAGAATAAGTATACCTACAGGAACAAAATGCCCCAAATGCAACCATTCAAAAGGCACTGAACACCTTATCTGATACTACCCCACTTTCACTAAATCCTGACAACAACACAATATTTGTTCCTTGAGTGACTTATGGGCCAATCCAATGGTTGTTTCTAGTTTTGGGGCCATGGGTCCCCTACAAGAGAAAATAAAGAGAACAGATTGATTGATTGATTGCTTTTTTGTGTGGATTCCTCACTCCAGTAGCATATTCTTAACCTGGTCTGAGATACTGGATTATTGGTGCTAAATTATAACCCTATCTTTATCAAGGTGTCTGCTTGACACTCAGATGTTTTCCCACAAACATATGCCCTTCCATCTAATTTGTTTCTGAATCAGGATTTTGTGATGACCAACTGCTTTAGTGGTATAAGCTTACTACAGATGTATTTTCTTAGTCATTATAGCAGGTTAGGGCAGTGGATGTTATCAAGGAACTCCTGAAATAATGGCATTTGAAAAATAAGAAAAATTGTAGATTTAATTTCTTTCATAGGATACTTATGTGTTGTTTAATTTTCAGCTCTGATGATGAAACTGATGCACAGATTCTAAGATTCCCAAGCAAAGGTGTGAAAAGTAAGATTTCTCTCTCTTTTTGTATTATGTTATATAGCAATAGACATATGTTTGTATTTACATGAGCATGAACCACAGGTGGGAATGGACAGCTAGAAACGAGCTCTGATGTACAGCCTATTTTTCAATAAATTCAAAGAAAACTCCTAGCTTGTATTTACATTTGGGAAAGAGAGCTGTGTGTATCGAGTGACCGAAATGATAAAATAGAGTAAATTCAATATTGTTAAATACACAAAATGGAGAATGATGAAGGAGAAAGAGGAAAAAGTGGACCAGCGAAGAGAAGATTGGATGTAAGCAGAGTGGAATCACTGTTGGGTACCTAAGAAATCTTGTGTGATTGAAACCCTGATATCAACTCAAAGGTTTGATAATAATGTGTTTTCAGGGTTTATAAAAGAAAGAGGAATACTAAGTGGAGGTTTATAATTGGAAAGAGAATCTAGGTATAAAAATGTCCTAAGAAATTGGGAGATTACAGAATTGATAGAGAAACTAATAGATCTGAAAGCTGAATACAGGGCAATGTACAGAGAAGTGAACCAGCTAAAAAAAATATCTAATGCCGAAAACTAACAGAGCTTAATGATCTAAAAAAAGGAATTAAACATAGTCAAAAATAAAACAAAAGAATGAAAAATGAAGATAAAAAACAAAAATGAGGCTTTGAAAAAAAAAAAAAATACAAGCGGTGACTGAGAAAGTTGGAGAAACAAAGAGACAGACTCTCCAAGAAATAATAAATCCGTGGAAAGTGGAACAAGAAAATAAAAAAATAGATTTTAAAGAAATAATACAGCAACAAGTGGAAGAAAATGTTAAAGAAACGGTAATTATAGTAATTAAGAAAAAAGATGATTGATCAGAGACACATTAGATAAAAAAAAGTGCATAGTAGTTTATGGTATTATAGGAATCCATAATGTACCATGATACCAAAGAGAAAAAGAAGAGAAAGAAATTGCAAAAGAAATTCTGAAAGACATACAAGAGGAGGGACAAGTAATGGACAAATAGAAGCACATAGGATGGGACAATACTCTCAAGAAAAAAATATATACCACTAAAAATCAAACTAAACTCTCAAATGATACCAGAAGTATTATCAAAAACAGCAAAGCTGGCAAATAGTGAAAATTACAAAAATGTAAGGATAAAAAAAAAAAAAAAGGGTGATGAAAAAGAACAGGGAAAAGACGCTAAGAAATGAATAAAAAAAAAAAAAAAAAAAAAAAACGAGAGAAGAATAGAGACTGAAAAGAATGAGTCTTTTTTTTAGAGAGTACTAGACCTGAGGGAAATGTAATCAACAAAAAAGGAGAAATGAAAAATGAAAAACAATGTATAACAACACAGCATGATTTCAGGACTAAACAAATTAAACGACTATCTGGTAGTAGAAAAACAAGACATAATGGGAATTGTGGAGACAATATTAAAAGGTCCACTACAGATATGTGAGAAAACTATAGGAAAAGGTAAGGATGTTTTTTGGGTTTTTATGGATTTGGAAAAGGCTTATGACAGGGTAGACAGGAAGGCACTGTAGGAGGTATTGCAAATATATGGGATAGGAGGAAAGCTGTTAAGAGCAGTCAAGAATTTTTATGAGAGTAGTAGAGCTCATGTTAGGATCAGAAATGGAAAGAGAGAGTGGTTTGAGGTGAAGGTGGGACTTTGTCAGGGATGTGTTAAAAGTTTGGGGATAACACTGCACTTGTAGCAGGATCTGAGGAGGGATTAAGGAAGTTAGTGACAGAGTTTGGGAAGGTGTGTGAAAGAAGAAAGTTGAAGATGAATGTGGGTAAAAGTAAGGTGACAAGATTTACAAGGGGAGTGTGTGTCAGCAGACTGGAAGTGAGAATTAAGTGAGAGACTGGAGGAAGTGGATAGTTTTAGATACTTGGGTGTGAATGTGGCAGGAATGGGAGGAGTAGAGGTGGAGATAGAATGTAGATTGAGAGAAGCGAGTAAATGCCTTGGGGAATTAAAAAGTGTAATGAGAAATAGACATCTGTGAATGGATGCTAAGAGGAGGTTATATGAAGAAGTGATTGTGCCGACAGCACTGTACAGGGCAGAAACATGGAACATAAGAGAGGAGTTTGAATGTGTTTGAGATCAAATGTCTGAGAAGTATGATAGGGGTTGGATAGAGTGAGAAATGAGGTGAGGAGGAGAACAGGGGTGGAAAGGGAGTTGGGTGATAGAGTTGAAGAAAGAGTATTGGGATGGTTTGGACACATGGAAAGAATGAGTGAAGAAAGACTAGTAAAAGAGGTGTGGAAGGCAGAGGTGGAGGGAGTGAATATGAGGGGACGTCCTAGGATGAGATGGATGGATGGAGTAAAGGGGCATTCCAAAAGAGAGGAATGTCTGTTGGAGGAAGGATGGAAGAGGACAAAGATAGGGGTGAATGGAGAAGGGTTGTGTATGGATAATGCTGTGATGCATAAGGGGGAGTGGTTGGGGGATGGGGGGTGAGGAAGTATGTATGAGGAATATTTATACGCAGCCTGAAGGGATTTCTCCCCATCTTCTCCTTTTCTGCATGAGGGGATGAAGAGGGGGGGTCACTGAATTAATGAAGCAGCCTAGCTGTGGATGTGCTGTGTCTTGTGACACTGCTTCTGACCCAGGGCAGTAGACAGGATGCAGGGATGACCCGTCATCCAGGAGGTGCCAAGATGAGAGGGAGGAGGGTGGAGAGGAGTGGAATATGTAGGGGATGGAAAGGGTGGGAGTGGTTTCTATTCCTTTTTCTTTTTGGCTACCCCCCGTGTAAGGGGAAAAAAGCCTTTGGTATATGTATGTATGTATGTATGCATAGAGTGAGAAAAGAGTCATAAGAAAAACAATATAGGCTATTGAAAATAAAACTTAGGTCTCAAATGACAGCAGAAGTACTATCTAAACAATAAAATTAGCAAATAGTGAGCATTACAAAAATGTATCTATATACATAAAAAAAATAATGTTTTTCAGTTTTGAAAATTTCCTGGCGTTTTTATGACCACCTTCCAAAATCCGGCAAAAATGTCCCATTGTGTAAGGATTCTGATTGGCTGAGAGACTGGTGACGTCATGGCAACGGAGATAACTGATTGGTCGAGAGTGGTGACATCACGGCAATGGAGACGACTGATTGGACGAGAACACTGACGTCACGGCAACGGAGACGATTGATTGGCCGCGAGCGAAGGGCAGGAAGCACAAGAATAAGTTTCCCCAACTTTGTGCCTCGTTCAAAAAACCTCAGTAACATCCACAATTAAGAGATTCCATAGGAAAATAATGGGGTTCAACAATATTCATGAGTACGATCTCATAATAGATTTCGACGAAGAAATTAAAGAGGAAGAATCGGAATTGTTTATGAAACATTATTTTGCAGGATACAAGAATTTTACTAAGAGTGGTGGTTATGACGAAGAAATTAAAGAGGAAAATCGGAAAAGTTTATGAAACAAGATTTTACTGGATACAAGAATTTTACCAAGAGTGTTGGTAAAAGCTGTCACGAGGAATACCAAAAGTATTACATCGATCAGAAATACAATTATTATATCAAAAAACGCAAACTCAAGGAAAAAGTTTTTTAAAAATTTATGCCTCACTCAAAAAAAAAAAAAAAACTCAGTAACAGCCACAATTAAGAGATTCCATAGGAAAATATTGGGGTTCAACAATATGTTACGAAATAACAAAAATTATGTGTACTCTTGGAAGATCTTCAAGTTCCCAAGCCATAGGAGCTTCCCACCGATTACTTCGCTCGACTTGCACTTGGAAAATGAGACAATTCCCCTTCAAATTAAGTTTTGCTATGACAATTAATAAGTCGCAAGGGCAGACTTTTGACAAATGTGTGTTATTGTTGGATATGTCCGATTGTTTTGCCCATGGACAGCCCTATGTGGCATGTTCAAGGGTTACAAATTGGGACTCATTAATTATCCTCCGAGGTTACCATAAGGTTAATGGTGAATGTGTTGTGAAAAATCCGACAAACGTGGTATATAAAGAATTTTTTTTTCGGACATGCCATCCATTACGGAGGGAGAGTCTTTAGTGGAAGGTATCGACAGGGAGCAGTTAATTCCAGAAGAGGAACCTGAATTGGGATCTGTTGAGATTCCTGCTTCAGCTTACAATATTAGTGAAGAAGCCGCAACGGCAATGATCCTGCCTGATTACGACTATGTCGTTGACGAATTGGAATCAGATGTGTCGGTCCCCCTTAAGGTTTGGGAAAGGACTTTCCAAGAAAAAGAAGAATTGAAGAAGGAGAAAGAAGAAATAACTCAAGAATTAAAGAAGGCCAAGGCACCCACGGCGTAGCCGGTGCCTTGGGACATTTTCTATGTCCATGTCTATATATATATATATATATATATATATATACATATATATATATATATATATATATATATATATATATATATATATATATATATATATATACACACAAAATTAAACCATTTCAAAAGTGACACATTTTAAAAATGTTACATGCCATGGAGGATCATCGTTGAGCTGTGTACAATCATCGTTGAGCTGTGGACGATCATCGTTGAGCCGTGGACGATCATCGTTGAGCCGTGGATGATCATGGTTCAGTCAAGGTCAAGAACGATCATTGTTGAGCCGTAGACGATCATCGTTGAGTCAAGAATGATCATCGTTGAGCCGTGGACGATCATAGTTGAGCCGTGGACGATCATCGTTGAGCCGTGGACGATCATCTTTGAGCCGTGGATGATCATCGTTGAGCCATGGACGATCATCGTTGAGCCGTGGACGATCATCGTTGAGCCGTGGACGATCATCGTTGAGTCAAGAACGATCGTCGTTGAGCTATGGACTATCATCGTTGAGCCGTGGGCGATCATCGTTGGGCCGTGGACGATCATCGTTGGGCCGTGGATGATCATCGTTGAGCCGTGGATGATTATCGTTGAGCCGTGAACGATCATCGTTGAGCAATGGACGATCATCGTTGAGCCGTGGATGAATCATTGAGTCAAGAACGATCATCGTTGAGCCATGGGCGTTGTTGAGTCAAGAATGATCATCGTTGAGCCGTGGACAATCATAGTTGAGCCGTGGACGATCATTGTTGAGCCGTGGATGATCATCGTTAGGCCATGGACCATCATCGTTGAACCGTGGATGATCATCGTTGAGTCAAGAACGATCATCGTTGAGTCAAGAACGATCATCGTTGAGTCAAGAACGATCATCGTTGAGCCATGGACGATCATCGTTGAGCCGTGGACGATCATCGTTGGGCCGTGGACGATCATTGTTGAGCCGTGGATGATGATCGTTGAGCCGTGAACGATCATCGTTGAGCAATGGACGATCATCGTTGAGCCATGGACGATCATCGTTGAGTCAAGAACGATCATCGTTGAGCCATGGACGATCATCGTTGAGCAGTGGACGATCATCGTTGAGCCATGGGCGATCATCGTTACTGATAATAAATTAAATTAAACCATTTCAAAGGTGACACATTTTAAAAATGTTACATGTCTTGGAGAGGGGGTCTGTAAGTCCTCCAAGGTCGTAAGTTCTCCGAGGCAGTAAGCCTTTCGAGGCTGTAAGTTCTCCGAGGGTGCAAGTCCTCCTAGGGTGGAAGTCCTCCCAGGGTGCAAATCCTCCGAGGGTGCAAGTCCTCCGAGGGTGGAAGTCCTCCGAGGGTGCAAGTCCTCCGAGGGTGCCAGTCCTCCGAGGGTGCCAGTCCTCCGAGGGTGCAAGTCCTCCGAGGGTGCAAGTCCTCCGAGGGTGCAAGTCCTCCGAGGGTGCAAGTCCTCCGAAGTTGTAAGCCCTTCGAGGGTGCAAGTCCTCCGAGGTCGTAAGTCCTACGAGGGTGCAAGTCCTCTGAAGTTGCAAGTCCTACGAGGTTGTCAATCCTCCAAGGTAATAAATCCTCCAAGATAATAAGTCCTCCAAGGTAATAAGTCCTCCAAGGTAATAAGTCCTCCAAGGTAACAAGTCCTCCAAGGTAACAAGTCCTCCAAGGTAACAAGTCCTCCAAAGTAATAAGTCCTCCAAGGTAACAAGTCCTCAAAGGTCACAAGTCCTTAGTGGTCGCAAGTCCTCAGTGGTTGCAAATCCTCAGTGGTCGCAAGTCCTTAGTGGTCGCAAGTCCTCAGTGGTCGCCATGTTCCCTTGGACTGACCAGGAAAAAATGTCCCTTGGGTTCGGCCTCGGCCTCGGGGCGGAACCCCAACACCGGATCCCCAGCACGGGATCCCTATCGTGAGATTAGAGTGTGGAGCGCTGCGGCCGAAGGCCGCTGTTTGCGCAGCAAGCCCCTGGCGAAGTCGGGGAGGGCGAAGCCCGCGGCTTGTGGATAAAAAAAGAATTGAGTGATGAAGAAAAAGAAAAGGAACTTAGAAATGAAGCAAATGAAAAAAGAATGGAGACTGATTTTTTTTTTTTTTTTTTTTTTTTTTTGAGAGAGAGAGAGAGGGAGGTTTGGACTTAAGGCTAAGAAAATGTTTTATCTAAAAAAAGGTTGCAAATTAGAAAAGAACAAGAAAGGAAAAAATTAAAAATAGCTTATACCCACACAATGATTTCAGGACTGAACGAATTAAATGACTATCTGGCTTTAGAAAAACCAGATGTAATGGGAATTGTAGAAACAAAATTAGAAAGTCCTCTACCACCAAACACTGTGGGACAAGGTCTGTACAACCATTGGATGAAAAATAGAAAGGAAAAACAGGATAGAGGTGTAATATTTTTGACTAAGAAAAGCTTAAATAAATAATAATAAACTATAAAGTAATGTCGTAGCACATTGATAAAATATACTTTTTATCCCACAGTCGGAAAAAGAAGACACTAATGTCGAACGTTTTGTATATTTCGATCACTAACTGTGACCCTCTTCAGCAGAATGAATACATAGTGGAAGGCATATGCTTATATACAAAAATGTGAGGTGGGAAAAGGAACAAGCTCAGGTAACGTGACCGATGCTCCGTAGGTCGCGTGGGGTTTTGTGACCTTGGAGTATATGAGGTAGTACTTGGCTGACTGCTGAGGTGGTAATGCAGTCAGGTGACCACTGACCATTTGATATGTTGAAATTAGGGAGATATTTAATCAGGGAAGACTCAATTATTTTCCTTTTGAAGCTACATGTTGATTTATAAATTATTTCAGCATCATCCCAATGCATGCGGTGATCTTTATTGGCAATGTGCTGAAATACCGCGGAATTTTGTTGACCATATTTTACAGAATTTTTATGCTCTTTAATTCTGGTTGCCAAATCTCTTCCAGTTTGTCCCCAATAAACAGTATCACAATCTAAACATGGCAACTTGTATACACCTGGGTTAATGTCGCTTAATGGTCTGCAGTGTACATTAACTATTTTCCTAAACAAGGTATTAGGATAATTGAAGATCACATTGATATTTTCTTTAGGTAATGATTGGGACATTTCATTTATAGAATCATTATAGGGTAATTTTATACATTTATTATCCCATTTATGTTTTTTAGTAGAGTGGGGAGTAGATTTATGGAAACTTATTTTAGCCTTGCTAAGGGCTTTTTGCAAGAACCAATCCGGGTATCCTAGTCTTGTAAGTTGTTTTTTTATAGTTATTATTTCTGTATCTAAATATTGTGAGCTGCAAATTCTTAGTGCTCGTAAAAATAAGCCCGAAGCAACACTTTGTTTTGTTTTGTCCGAATGGTAGCTAAAAAAGTGCAAGTAACTCCCAGTGTGGGTAGGTTTTCTATAAACTGTGAATGACAAGCAATTCTGATTTCTTATTATTAAAATATCTAGAAAAGGCAATTTATTATCTACTTCCCATTCTACTTTAAATTTTATGTTAGCCAAATTATTAAGTTTATCAAAGAATTCTTTAAAGGAACCCCATTCTTCGTTCCATAACGTGAAAACATCATCAACGTATCTATACCAAAACATGTCTGGTGGTTTGATATTTGGTAATAAAACTGACCCAAAATATTCCATATATAGATTTGCTAATACTGGAGAAAGATTTTATCCCATAGATCAACATAATTTTTGTTTAAAGAAATGATCTTTGAAAGAGAAAACATTAGTTGTTGTTGTTGTCGTTCCCTAGACTGTCTGTCCGAGCAGTCCCGTCTCCCCAAGGAATGCCATAGCTGAAACTGGGTTTTCCCACAAATCCTTTATAGAGTGTATGTTGTGTTGTTTGCGTGCATGATTGTGTATAATGCAGTCTTCCATTATGTGTTGTATGGTATGGGGTGAAGTGTTACATCCTGGGCAGCTGTTCACAATGCGGTCATCCAGCCTCTTCTGGTAGCTTAGAAGTGCTGGGTGGTGACCGCACCGCAGTCTGGCCAAGTGGACTCTGTCCTTTCGTGGGAGAGAGGATTCAGAAGGGTGGATATCAGGGGGTCTGGCATGCAGCAGTGTGTTGTCTTTCAGTGTGTTAATGGAGCAGTGAGTGATATGATTATGAATATGTTTCCGGAGGCTGGTATTTGGTGGTTGTGGAAGAAGAGAAGAGAGTATCTGTGCGTGATAAAGGTCTTTGGGTGTTGTTTTAATGTTTCTTGGTGTGTGTGGGTGTTCTGCTATGTAGTGTAGCGGGTGTGATGTGTTTGTGGTGGCTGCGGCAAGTGTTCGTGTGCCTCTCATGTTGAGGTGGTCCTTGACTTTGAGAACTTTTGTTTCATGGTGTAAATGGTCTGTAGGTGTTGTATTTGTGCAGCCTGTAATTGTTTTTAGGGCTTTGTTTTGTATGATCTGAAGGGTGTTGTGGTGTGTCTCACTGAGATAAGGAGCCCATGCAGGACTCGCATAATTCATCACTGAGCGTATGCATTGTTTGTATATTGTTATATTAGTTTCTTTGTTTTGTCCAAATGTTGTTCCAGTGATTGACTTAAGTGCGTTAAGTCTGGGTGTGCATTTGTTTTTTTATGTTTGTGATGTGTTGTTTGAAAGACATGGATGTATCATATGTTACACCAAGAATTTTCGATGTGTTTGTGTGTGTGGTATTAGAGTGTTGTTGATGTAGAGATGAGGTATGTATTTGTGTTCTTTTGTCCAGTTGGTGAGAAGTGTTGCTGTAGATTTGGTTGGAGCTATTTTGAGTCTGTTTGTGATGAACCATGTGTTGAGTGTATCAAGGTATGGCTGGATTATTTCTGCAGCTTTGTCTGTGTTACGATGTGTGCATGTGATTGTTATGTCGTCTGCGTAGGAAGAGATTTGTATTTCTGAGTTGTCTGGTGTGGGTAAGTCATGCATGTATAGATTAAATAGTGTGGGGGATAGAACTGAGCCCTGTGGTACTCCGTTCATAATGTTTCTGATGTGCGATGATTGGCCATTATATGACACGTAAGCATTCCTACCTGCCAGATAATTGGCCAGCCATCTTTTGGTGTTATTGTGCATGTCTGTGTTATATATTTTATTTGTTAGGTTGTGGCGGGGGATAGCATCAAAAGCTTTACTAATGTCTAATGTTATAAGAAGTGTTCTTTGGTGGGGCCTATCTGAATTGATGCCATCTAAAATTCTTTGTGTGAGGTTTGTCAGAAGAGTGTTTGTGGAGTGTAGTGGCCTAAAACCATGTTGTGAGTCAGCAAGGGGAATATGTGGTGTGACAAGTTTAAGTATTAGGCGTTCAATGACTTTAGAGGGGGTGCAGAGAAGTGTGATTGGGCGGTGCGATGTTGGGATTGTTGGGTCTTTGTTCGGTTTTGGAATGGTGATTATTTTACCATGCTTCCAGATGTCAGGTATAGTGTTGTGTGAATAGCTGTAGTTTGCAATGTTTGTGAGTGCGTGTATACCTTGTGGTCCAATGTGTTTTAGGTGGATGTTACTTATGTTATCAGGGCCACAGGCAGATGAGTGCTTGAGATTATGTATTATGAGTTTTGTCTGACTGTCTATGAAGAGTGTATAGTCTGAGTCTGTGGGAAAGTCTTTCTTACGTCGAATGGTGCGTCGGTCGTCAGGGTGAGAAGTGAGATGGCTTGTCTGTGCAAAATGACGTATGAGTGCGTTTTCTTGTTGTCTGTTTGAGGGTAGATTATCTGTTGTTGTGATTATTGCTGTGTGAGAGCGTGTTGTGTTACTGTTGGATAGTGTAATGCTGTTGAGTGTTTTGTACAATTTGCTGGTGTTTGTTTTGTGATCAAGTGTATTGATAAAGTTTTGCCAATTTTGTGTTTTTTGTTCATGTATTTTATTGGCAATCACAGTGTTTAGTGTTTGTATTTGGTCTGCTATGTTTTGAGGGATAGGTGTGGGGGTATCGTGTTTAAGTGTGTCACATTGTCTGATGAGGCCTTGGATTTCTGGTGTGAAGTTGGGGTTGTGTGATTTTCTGTTGCCTCTAGGGATGTATCTCTTGTCTGCATTTTGTATGATTGTATTAAAAGTGTGCACAGCATTGTTTATATTTGTGATTGGTGTACTGTTAAGTGTTTCAAAATGTTGTTCTGTCTCTTCAGTAAAAGCTTCCCAGTTAGCTCTCTTGTAATTGGTGTATGTGTGTCTGTGGCCAACTGGGGTGCATCTTGTTTTGGTGGTGATGATTGGAAGGTGGTCAGAGCCAAGGGTTCCGACCACTCTCCATGATGTTGTTGGGGATAGGCAGGGGGAGCAAAAGGTGATATCAGGAGAGGAGGGAGTGTAGAGGGCTTGGTGTGGGATATGTGTATGATTATGTGTGTTGTTCATGATAGTCAATGAGTCAAACTGAGTCTGTATATCAAGCCCTCTGTCTGTGTCAGGATTGTCGACATACCAGGCAGACGACTTGGCGTTGAAGTCTCCACCCATGATCAGGTTGGGGATTGAGGCTAGTTGGCTAAAATGAGGCCTGAAGGTGTCTGGAACTGTGGGGGATGATTGGGGGGGAATGTACATGTTAACTATTGTCAGTGTTGATTTGTTGCCTGTGCAGATTCGAATGGATTGGATTTCTGTTGTGTTATCTGTGGTAGGGAGGAGAATTTTGGTTGTGGCACTTGTGTCCACAAAACAGATGGAGTGGTGGATCAGGGTGATGAGTCCACCGCCATTGCCGTCAGTCCAGTCTTGTCTGATGGTGGTGTAATTATGAAATGATGGTGTTTTGTGTGAGTGTCTTAGTTTTGTTTCTTGTAAAATCGCAATGTGTATGTTGTGTTGTTTAAGAAAGTGTTCAAGTTCATGTTTTTTTTGTGTTAATACCGTCAATGTTGTGTTGTAATATGTTGATATTGTGTGTTTTGTATGTGTTGTATGTTTCCGTTTGGGGTTGAGGTTGGGGTGGTAGTGGGGAAGGTGTAGGATCTGGGTCAGAGGGGGGGGAAAGGAGAGATCCGGGACAAAGGAAGGGGAGTACTAATCGGGGGTAAGGGCAAAGGGAAATTGGGAGTGGGTAAGGGTGCTGGCTGTGGTTGGGGAGGTGGGAGTGGGGTTACTGGAGGGCAGGTAGAACATGTCCAAGTGTTTGTGTATTGGTTTGTGTCAGCAAGTGTTGTACAAGTGAGGTGGGCCCAGTTTTTGCACATATTGCACTGAACTGAGCCCTTTGTCTGTCTGCTCGAAGTAATGGGTTTAGAGCATGTTGGGCATGTGTATTTTGTGGTGGGCCCATGATTGCTCTCTACATCTCCAGCTAAAAGTAGAAGAAGAGGGGTGATCGCCGGAAAATCACCCCTCGGTGCAGAAAAAACGTAATATTGCATGTTGGGAAAAAGGATTGTGGTACTCCCCAAGGTAGGCGTAGCTCCTCTTGGGGATCGGTGCCACCTGCGTAGAGCTGATGGCCAGGGGTTGTTGCTGCCGTTTGGCCCCCAACTCTTGGGGTTGGGGGGTGGTCCCACGACGTAGACGCTGCAGCTCCAGGACCGAAAACATTAGTTCTGATACATAGCTCTGTTAATTTTATGATTTTACTTACTGAGAGTGGGAGTTGATTTTGATATTGTTGTAACTTATTCTCTAAAAACTTTAAAACTTCTCCTGTATCGATTTTTGTGAATAAGGACACTACATCGAGGCTTAATATTTTACTATTGGCTGGTAATTTATGGCTTGTGATTTTACTTATGAAATCTTCCGAGTGCTTAATGTGAGACATAGAAAAACGTCCTACAAACGGTGACAAGATTTCCGTGAGCCATTTTGAGGTCTTATTAGTGCAGGAGTTCCTATTTGATATTATTGGTCTAAGAGGGATGTTCTCTTTATGAATTTTTGGGAGACCGTAGAAGTTTGGTAACTGTGGATTTGTAACTTTCAGCTTATTAAACATTTCTTTGCCTACAATTTTGCCTTTTCTAGATATTTTAATAATAAGATATCAGAATTGCTTGTCATTCACAGTTTATAGAAAACCTACCCACACTGGGAGTTACTTGCACTTTTTTAGCTACCATTCGGATAAAACAAAACAAAGTGTTGCTTCGGGCTTATTTTTACGAGCACTAAGAATTTGCAGCTCACAATATTTAGATACAGAAATAATAACTATAAAAAAACAACTTACAAGACTAGGATACCCAGATTGGTTCTTGCAAAAAGCCCTTAGCAAGGCTAAAATAAGTTTCCATAAATCTACTCCCCACTCTACTAAAAAACATAAATGGGATAATAAATGTATAAAATTACCCTATAATGATTCTATAAATGAAATGTCCCAATCATTACCTAAAGAAAATATCAATGTGATCTTCAATTATCCTAATACCTTGTTTAGGAAAATAGTTAATGTACACCGCAGACCATTAAGCGACATTGACCCAGGTGTATACAAGTTGCCATGTTTAGATTGTGATACTGTTTATTGGGGACAAATTGGAAGAGATTTGGCAACCAGAATTAAAGAGCATAAAAATTCTGTAAATATGGTCAACAAAATTCCGCGGTATTTCAGCACATTGCCAATAAAGATCACCGCATGCATTGGGATGATGCTGAAATAATTTATAAATCAACATGTAGCTTCAAAAGGAAAATAATTGAGTCTTCCCTGATTTAGTATCTCCCTAATTTCAACATATCAAATGGTCAGTGGTCACCTGACTGCATTACCACCTCAGCAGTCAGCCAAGTACTACCTCATATACTCCAAGGTCACAAAACCCCACGCGACCTGCGGAGCATCGGTCACGTTACCTGAGCTTGTTCCTTTTCCCACCTCACATTTTTGTATATAAGCATATGCCTTCCACTATGTATTCATTCTGCTGAAGAGGGTCACAGTTAGTGATCGAAATATACAAAACGTTCGACATTAGTGTCTTCTTTGGGATAAAAAGTTTAAATAATAATAAATTGACAGATAATAATAAATAAAAATCAAGCAGATAATAGAGACAAATAGTAACAAACAAATAATGTAAAATAAATGGCAGTCATTACAGCATCTTGCTTAGATGTTTATCTAAACGAATCTTGAAGCTCCAAACTGAACTACATTGCACTGCCTCTGCAGGAAATCTATTCCATTCATTAACTGCATGGTTGGCAAAGTTGTTTCTACCCACTTCTAAATTAAATCTATTCCCTGACAGTTTGAGACCATTATTTCTTGTCAGATTCTCATTCAGTGTAAAAAAAAAATTGTCACTTTTAATGTCATTCCCCTTTAGAATCTGAAAGACCCATATGAAGTCACCTCTGAGTCTACGTTTTTATAGGGAAAACAGATTCATATGTTTTAGTTGATTTTTGTTTGATTTATTTTTTATATTTGGAATCAGTTTTGTGGCTCGCCGTTGTACTTTTTTCAATCTGTCAACGTCTTTAATGAGATTCGGTGAACATACGGAAACAGCATATTCCAAATGTGGACAAACTAATGATTTATATAGCTTGTTAATGAGAGATGGTCTTTTGAATCATAGGATCATGCAATCAGTCCTAGAATCTTATTTGCTTTATCAGAGGCTGAAATACACTGTTTAGATTATTTGAGATCATTACTGATAATTACCCAGAGATCCTTCTCACTATCCACTTTTGTTAACAAATTTCCAAATAACTTGTAATCATACTGTTATTTTTACCTATGTGCATGTTGGGAAGAAATGACAGTGAAGGGTGGAGAAGACCTTTGGGGAAACATACTAATGGATATGACCATTGAATACACAATGACTCAGTGGGTAAAGGAAAATACCAGATACAGAAGGAATGAGGGACCATCAAGACTAGATTTAATATTTATGTCAGAGCCTGAAGTTGTGGACAGAACAAAACTCCAATTGGGAAGAGTGACCATGTACTAATAGAATTCAAACTAAAAGAGCAAATGGATTTGAGCTAAAACTATACTCAACTTTAACCCCTTCCATACGGTGCCGCACACGTAGGCGTCATGAGGAGCAAGTGGATTCGCGACACTGCCATATCGGCGTCTTGATTATATTTATTGTAGTCGCCCCTGTGTTTTTACATTCTCCCTAATCTGCTCTTAATCCCATTCTCTGTTGTTTTCAAAATTCACGGGTGAAAGAGAGAACAATCGATATAAGCCATGACTATATTTTATGATGCCAGTATTATTACGACACGTCGTACGGCTGGCATTGGCTGCTGCCCGCAAGATTTAAGTCCCGTAGTGAAGTGGTTAAGAAAAAACTGAATGTGGAAAGATACAATAGTGGGTCACTATGAGCATAGCTCTCTTCCTGCAAAATACAACCAGGTAAATACAACTAGGTAAATGCACACAGTAATTGTCTTAAATGACTTGTTCTCTGATAAACAAATAAACAAAATTGTTGGAGAATTCTATAACTTGCTAAGATCAATAAAAGTGGCATTTACCTATTTGGACGAAGAAATGATTAAAAAAATATTAGTCACACTGATAAGGCCTAGACGAGATTATGTGGTGACATTGTGGTCACCCAGTACCAAAAAGAATATAAAGAAACTTGTAAGAATACAGAGAGCAACCACAAAAATGGCTCCAGCACTTTCAAACTTGTCATATCAAGAGAGACTGGCTAGATTGGAGTTACCAACTTTGGAGCAAAGAAGAAAGGAGACCTACTAACCATAAGAACATAAGAATGAAGGAGACTGCAAGAGACCATAAGGCCTACACTAGGCAGCTCCGTATCCATCACCACCTGTCATCCCCATCCATAAAGTTGTCTAATTGTTTCTTAAAACAACTGATAGTTTCAGCACTTACTACATGGTTACTAAGTTTATTCCGTTCGTCGACCACCTTATTACTAAACCAATTTTTGCCTATTTCCTTTTTAAATCTAAATTTGTCCAGTTTATAACCATTATTGCGAATCCTGCCCTGTTGTTTTAATATGATGACCTTGTTTGCATCACCCTTGTTAAAACCTTTGATCCACTTGAACACCTCTATTAGATCACCCCACACTCTCCGTCTTTCCAGAGAGTGTAAGTTAACCCCTTCCATACGGTGCCGCACACGTAGGCGTCATGGGGAGCGAGTGTATTCGCGAGGCTGCCATATCGGCGTCTTGATTATATTTATTGTAGTCGCCCCTCCATAATGACATTCTTTCTAATTCTTTTGTAATCGCATTTTCTATGGTTATCAAAATTCACGGGTGAAGAGAGAACGATTGATATAAGCGGTGACTATATTTTATGATGCGAGTATTATTACGACACGTCGTACGGCTGGCATTGGCTGCTGCCACCGAGATCTAAGTCCATGACGCCTACGTGTGCGGCACCGTATGGAAGGGGTTAAGGTGCCTAAGCCTCTCTTCATAAGTTAAATTTCTGAGTCCATGTATCATTTTGTTCATTCTTCTCTGTACTGATTCTAGTGAATTGATGTCCATTCTGTAGGACAGAGATCAAAACTGTACCGCATAGTCAAGGATGGGTCTAACTATCGCTAGATAGAGTTTAATAATTACCTCTGCACTTCTATTTGTTACTGTCCTAGCAATGAAACCTAATGCTCTGTTAGCTTTATTCCTAGCGCTAATGCACTTTTTCCTGGTTTTAAGGTCTGGACTCACTAGAACTCCCAAGTCTCTCTTGCACTCAGTTTTCTCTAAAAGCGTGTTATCTAAGCTGTATCTATTTTCGGGGTTGTGTAGCCCTACGTTTAACATGCTGCACTTAGAGATATTGAAGTTCATTTGCCATTTCACTGACCATGTTAACAGTTTGTTAAGATCATCCTGCAGAATCTCTGCGTCATCTCCTGACCTAATTAGGCATCCTATTTTAGTGTCGTCCACTTACTAACATCACTATTTATCCTGTTGTCTAAGTCGTTTACGTACATAATGAACAACAAGGGACCCAAAACCGACCCCTGGACCCCACTAGTAACATTGCCCCACCTAGATTTTACTCCATTTATGGTGACCCGTTGTTTTCTGTTACTAAACCAAGCTCTAATCCATTCTAACACTTTTCCTCCTATGCCATGGGCTTTGATTTTATTTAGTAGTCTCTGGTGTGGCACCTCGTCGAACGCTTTGCTAAAGTCAAGGTAAATAACATCGTAATTATCATTGTTATCTTATGCCTTATATACTTTAGTGTAAAAGGATAGAAGATTAGTCACACATGACTTACCCTTGGAGAAACCATGCTATGAATCACGAATTAAATTATGTCTTTCGATGTGTTCTCTGAGTCTATTTACTATTACTGATTCAAGCGTTTTTTCTATAACCGATGTCAAACTGATTGGCCTGTAGTTGCACATAGACGATCTATCTCCCCTCTTAAAAACAGGAACAATGTTTGCTTGCCTCCAAGCAGTAGGCTACTGATTTATTAAATACCTCAGTTAACTGGTTGCAGATTTCAAATTTACACTCCTTTAGCATTCTCGGAAAAATTTCATCTGGACCTGGGGATTTTGTAGCTTTAAGTCTTTCAATCTGCTTGACTACTTCTACTTTACTAATGCTGATATTAGATAGACTACTTTCTTCATCCCCTCTGAAAATCGGATCGCAGTCAGGTACTTTAACCTCTCATTAGTAAACACCAATAGAAAATAATTGTTAAACTCCTCACTCATTTTTTCCTCAGATTCTATCATGACATTTTCATTGTTTTTAATTGGTCCTATTCTTTCTTTATTTTTTGTTCTATAGAGATGAAAGAAACCCTTTGGGTTGGATCATGCTTGACTAGCAACCTTGATTTCATAATTACGTTTTGCTGTATGTGTATTCTTTTTAACCAGCTTTGCCATTGATCTAAGGTGTGTTTCCCTTTTTTTTTATTTTTACGTAAAGTCCTCTTTTTATTCCGATCTCATGTTTCAATCTGTCATCCATTTGGGAGTATTACTATTTTTCCGTATTGACTTCAGGGTGATAAATGTATTTTGTGCATTAATAATTAAATCAGATTGCTATACATTTCATCCAAATCGCTGACCTGTCTGTTGAGCCCTCACCCCCAAATGACCTGACCTAAGGTATGCATATTACCCTCCGTGACCCAACCCCTGGCCATGACCTGACCCCCAGTCACGTACCGAGACTCAACAATGTCCAAAACGTCCGCATGACATTTCATATTCAGTTTCAAATAGGTTTTTATATTGTCAAACTTTGCTCTTCTGAAGTCTGGTACTTGGACATTATACTTTTTAATTCTTCCCAAATAATATTAAATCTTATTTCTTGATGATCGCTAGAGCCTAGACTATCTCCCACTTTTACATTACTCATTAGGTGCTCATTATCAGTTAAAACTAAGTCCATAGTACTTTCTCCCTTCGTTGGATCGGTAATCACTTGTTTTAGGAAATTATCCTGCACCACATCTAGGAATTTCTTTGTTTTCTGATCTATTAAAGTTTCCCAGTCAATGTTTCTATAATTAAAATCTCCCATGATCACAACGTTTTTGTACTGGGATGCTCTGCGAATTTCATGAATCAGGGGATCAGTCTGCTCAATGCTGAGGTTAGGAAGTCTATACAAGACGCCAATAATAACTTTCTTATTCTTGCCTATAATCTCTATCCAAATGGATTCCGTACAGTCCTCTTCCTTAATTGAATTGTTGATGATACAGTTTATTGTATTTTTAATGAAAAGTGCTACACCTCCCCCCACTCCTGCCAACCCTATCCTTGTGAAAAAACATATCCTTTTATTTCGATTTCCGGAAGGAAATGTTTATCAGCCATGTTGATCCAGGACTCAGTAATAGCTATAATATTGAAATTCTCTACACATGCTTTACCTCACAGCAAATCAATTTTGTTAATTATGCTTCTGCTATTTGTATAGTGAACTTTAAGTTTATCTTCCCTCCACCTGCTTTGGTGATTCTTTTCACAGTCTCTCTCTGAGTTGTTTCTATTGCCTAAACTATATTCCGATACTTCCCCTCCTACTCCCACATAATCTACCTGAAAAAACCCTGTAGGATGCCTACTTCTCGCTCAAGGGATTCAGCAAGGAGCCGAAATCCTCTGGGCAACAAGTGCACCCTGTCCCTTGTATAAAGATGATTCCTACCGTAAAAGCGGTCCCAGTTGGCCTTACAATGTTTTGCCAGCCTGCAATTCATTGCAATAGCCCTGGAATGCCACATGCCTTCAACTCTATGCCTCAGAAAGATTCCACATACAACAGGAACACCTCCCCTATTTCTAATCTTGTCTAGCGCATCCCGGAACCACACAAACAATTCCTCACTCCCTAACTTATCTACATCATTGCCCCCAGCACATAAGCAAACTATAGGATCCTTACCTTCCCCTACTAAACACTCTTCAATCCTATCTCTAACATCTCCTATCCCCACGCCAGGGAAACACACCTGCGTCCTATGTTTCCTATCTTTATCGCAGAAAGCCCTGTCTAAGTACCTCACTTGACTGTCTCCTACAACCAAAATCTTACCTGTGGGCAGGGATCCAGCGTCTGCCCTTCCCTTCTTCTCTTGAATTTTGTTTGTTTCTTCTTCCTGCAGATTCGCTAGAACTTGAAACGAGTTCTTGCAAACAAGTGGGGCTGGTGAGGACTTTTTTCCACTATTCCACATCTTATTTATCGCCGTTTTCCATCCAAGCTCATAGCTAGTTTTGTCTTCTGTATTTTGGGCCTTCGAGCAGAGAACTTGATTCTCCTCTTTAACCACTTCAGTACGGGACTTAAATCTCGCGGGCAGCAGCCAATGCCAGCCGTACGATGTGTTGTAATAATACTCGCATCATAAAATATAGTCATCGCTTATATCGATCGTTCTCTCTTTCACCCGCGAATTTTGAAAACCACAGAGAATGGGATTCAGGGCACATTTGAGAGAATGTAAAAACACAGGGGCGACTACAATAAATATAATCGACGCCGATATGGCAGCGTCGCAAATCCACTTGCTCCTCATGACGCCTACGTAGGCGGCACCGTATGGAAGGGGTTAAGGCACTTGACAGCATCCTCCAAGGCTTCAGTTCTACTAAGTAGAGATTGTACCTCATCGGCGCTGAACACAGTAACACAACCACTCGCCATATCACTAATTGAAGCAGCTACCTGGTTGACCTGATTTGAGTGATGACTACTGCTCAACTGACCATCTATAGAATCATGAATCATGAAGGGCACAGAAACAATCAATAAAGAGGACTTGCTAAATTGGGACAAAAGAAACACAAGAGGGCATGGAAAGAAACTAAAAAAAGGATAGTTATACAAGAGATCTGAAGAAGAACAGTTTTTCACACAGAGTGGTGGACACTTGGAACAAACTGGAAGAAACAGTAGTGTGTGCAAAAACCATTCATGAATTTAAGAGCAAACTAGACACTGCAAGATACAAAGGCAGGCGGGACACCATGAGTATAGCTCCCTTCCTATAAAATACTACTAGGTAAATACACACATAAAAACAGGATATCAGGATGATATAAAATTGGTGAAAAGGAAATAAAAGCAGGATTTGAAAAAGACCTGGGAGTAATCATCACAAAAGACATGTTCCTTTATAAACAGAAACAAAATTGTCAGAGAAACCTACAACTTGCTGAGATCAATAAAAGTGGCATTTACTTACTTGGATGAAGAAATGGTGAAGAAAATACTAGTCACACTGATAAAACCAAGATTGGAGTACTCAGTGACACTATGGTCACCCAGTACCAAGAATAATATAAGGAAAATTGAAAAAATCCAAAGAGCAACTACGAAGATGGCCCCTACACTTTCAGAACTGTCATACAAAGAGAGGTTGTCAAAACTAGAGTTACCGACCCTGGAAAAAAGAAGAGGAAGAGGAGACTAGTTTACCATCTATAGAAACATGAGAGGTACAGAAGTCCTTGATAGAGAAGACTTACTAAATTTGGATACAGGAAATACAAGAAGACATGGAAGGAAACTCAAAAAGGACAGTTATAGAAGAGACCTAAAAAAGAACAGCTTACTCCACAGAGTGGTGGATGTATGGAACAAACTGGATGAAATGAGTGTGCAAAAACCATACACAAATTTAAGAACAATTTAGATACTGCAAGATACAGAGATGGGACACCACAAATGTAGCTCCCCCTCCTGTAAGATACCAGTAGGTAAATGTAACTAGGTAAATACACACATTCTGACAGACAGTTTGGCTTCAGATCTGAAAGGTCATGTGTGTTGAACCTTTTAAAGCTTTTACTCAAGAATGATTGATGTGCTGCTAGAGAGAGAGAGAGAGAGAGAGGGGTGGGTGGACTGCATGTACCTGGACCTGGAGAAGGCATTTGATAAAGTACTGCACAGTTGACTTATGTGGAAATTGGAGCATGTTGGAGGAATGAGAGGCAGACAATTAGAATGGATTAAAGACTTTTTGAAGGACGATACACAAGGACAGTAGTAAAGGACAAGATGTCAAGCTGAAGAGTAGCAATGGGCAGTTCCACAAGGTCCAGTGCTTCCACCAAAAATGTTTCTTGTCTATGATAATTACATGATGTAAGGAACAACAAGCTATGCCAACATGTTTCCAGATAATGCAATAATCATGAGAAGAATGAAAAATGAAGAGGATGGTAGAATATTGTGAAAAGATCTAGATACTATTTTTGCATAGAGCCAGGAATGGGAAATGAAGTGCAATACCAAAAAATGTAAAGTACTTGAAATGGGCAGTAGTGGTAAAAAGGCCATCCTTAACTTCTTCACTCTGGGGCACATTGCACGTCTGGCAGCATTAGCTGCCCGACATGCGATGTTGCGTCATAATAATTGCATTATAAAAAATAAAGTCAGTGCTCAATCGTTCGTTCTCTTTCACCCGTATATTTTGATAACCATAGAAAATTGATGAAGCCAGTTTAGAGAGAATGGAAATTACGTAGGTACGACTACAATAAATATAATCAAGATGGCGACATCGGCATCATCGAGTACCCACTTGCTCCTCGTGCCGCCTACGTAGGCGTCACCGGATGGAAGTGGTTAAACTATTCCTTGGGAAGCAAACACATTACAAAAGCAAAAGAGGAAAAAAGACTTGGGAGTATTGATAAAAGACAACTTGACAGACATATCAGCAGGATTGTGGGAGAGACATATGGACTACTGCAGAAGATTAAAGTGGTGTTCCATTATGTGGATGAAGAGATGCTGAAAAAAATCTTCGAACCCTAATATGTCTAGGGCTGGAATATATGTCAGTAGTATGGTCCCCACACAGAGTGAAAGATTGAGAGAATACAAAGGGCAGCAACCAAACTGGTCCCGAGCCTGACAGATAAACCATATGAGGAAAGACTTAGTACTGGATCTACCATCTTTGAAAGATCAAAGAGAAAGAGGTGACATGATTACAATGTTCAGGTCACTAATGGGGATAGATTACATTGATAGAAGAGATCTCATTAAAAATGGGAGGATTTTAAGAGGTCATGGAAGTAATTTAAGAAAGACCACATGACAAAAAGATGTGAAGAAATACAGTTTTCCATATAGATGTATAAATATGTGGAATTCCTTAGAAGGTGATATAGCCCAAGCTCAAATGATACATGAGTTAAAATCTAAATATGATACTTAGAAATCAAATATATAGATTAAGTTAGAACCCTACATGAATTTGAGTCTAGGTATGTTAGAAAATTAGAGAATTGGAGATAGGACCCAAGGAGCATTGCACCTTTCATGTATACTATAATTAGGTAAATACAGTGGACAAAAAAATGTGTATACCATATATACTTGCACATAGGTTGCACCAGTGGATAGGTCGCACTGCTAGTTTGTGGTTGTCAAAGTGGTTATTTGCTGTTGACTCGCAGTAGGTTGCACTATAATCTGGCGATTTACAAGACCCATTCAAACATATAAATTATCAGATATTTACCTTTATTTCAAAATTTTACTCACAAAATTTTGATATCGGAACACATGTAGATTGTCTGACTGTCACACGTGTGCACAATGCAAACTTCATACACAATGGTTGCATTTCTAAAACTATAATAGTAAACAAATGCACTTACATAAAAAATGTTATAGTCAACTTGACAAGAAAAAAATCAATAGAATTTAACTGTCAACTAGATAGTATACAACAGTATAGAAGAAAATGTTACTGTACTTTAGTAAAAGTGTTTATTCATTTAGCCTATACCCTGGTACTTCATCAGGACTGTATCCCTCAAGTTATTTTTCACTGTCACCATCACTGTCAAATCCAGAAAATTCTTTTTCACTGTCATCATCACTTTCAAACAATCTTATCATTTGTTCATCAATTAACACATCATCATTGGTCATTTCATAGTAGTCATTCAGCTCATCATCACTTATGTTAGGTTCATCTTCATCCTCATTTGTGCTTGTAGTTGAAGCTACTAAATCCTCACTTAATATCATCTGTGCTTGAAGCAACCAAATCCTCATATAACATGTTGTCTTCACTTCTATCCATGGCATTTGAGATGCAACATTTTTTGAAGGACTTGATAATTAGTTCTTCAGGAATACTACCCCAGGCTTCTTTCACCCATTCTACAATTAAACTCAATCCAGGTCTTTTCAGTGCACCACCTTTAGTAAATTCCTTTTCACCAGATATCCACAATTTCTGAATGTAAGTTTTGAAAGGTTTTTTTACTGAAACGTCAAGTGGCTGCAGAACAGAAGTGTAACCACCTGGAATGACTGCTTGACTTGTGCAGTATTCCTTCAGGCAAACTTTGACAGACTCACAGCAATGTGACTTAAACATGTCCCAGACTAGAAGACTTCTGGGTTTGAGCAAGGCCCATGGCCTTTTCATCCACATTTCATCTAAACAAACTTTTGCTTGGGTTTCATCCATCCATCCCCTAGGATGTACTTTCACAATTACATCAGGTGGAAAAGACTCCTTTGGCATATTCTTCCTTTTGAAGATGACCATTGGACAAAGCCTTTTTCCATCATCTTGGCACAACAGTAAAATGCTTCTTTTCATGTCCTGTAATTTTTACTGTAACAGTTTTACCTCCCACTCTGTCTATAGTAGTGTTTCCCGGAATATCAAAATACATGGGAGTTTTATCCATGTTTCCAATATTTTGTAGGGAAAAATCAAACATTTTATGCTACATTAGAACAAATTTTGCAAAGTTATGAACTTTTTGCTCAGGCTTTTGGCAGTTTTTGAGCAGTAAGAGTTTTTTTGCCATAGTGTCAATCCAAGTCTATTTATGAACCTTGTACACCACCCTGCCGAAGATTTAAATTATGTAAATTGATATTTTGGCGCTAGCTGAAGGGCTTTGGTTCTTATTGAAAGTCTGTTCACAATAAGGCCATTATTTCTAAGGTCTACAACACAATCAAAATTTTTTTTTTTTCAAGACTTTGTCATAGAGATACTGAAAACCCTGCTGCTCTCTTGGATTTCGGCATTTCTTTAAGCTGATCTTTCTGCTTTCTCCATCCCCTCACTACCTTTTCTGAAACACCAAACTCCCTTTCTGCAGATCTGTTTCCATGTTCTCTGTAATCCACCACTTTCAGCTTAAAACCTACTTCATAGCTCTTTCTCTTACCGGTACTCATGATTAGGGTTTGCAGTTATTAGGCCTAAAACTTTATCATAAGTTTATTTAAGTTATGTTATGGGATATTACATTACACTACAAAAACATAATTTGCGCACATATCATAGAAACACAGCCATGAATGAACTAGGTGATGTATGGTAAACAAAATGTCAAGGTCACAGTGCTTATAAACACTAAGATATTTTACGATTTTATTGTAATTGATATATGATTTTCAAACAGCAATAGTCCATTTTAAAGCACCACGTCAACCTTTGATATACAGGAATACCTCACTATACGATCAAAGGCCATAAAGTAGGTAAAACAAATGTTGGGTGTATGTGAAAGCCCCAGGCAAAAATTGAGGAAGGGGTTGACAGGGTCCATGAACACAACACCCCTATTTACATGTAAAACCCACCTTGATATACAAATTTTTGTATTGCAACCAGTCAGCTGGGAACACAACTTGGTTGTATAGTGAGGTATTCCTGTATATATTTTATCATACAAAAGGCTTGAAAAGCTTTCTGATGCATATTGTGAGAACACCACTGAAATTCCGTGTCATCGTCACATTGAAATTGCCAATTGTTGCAACTTTGGTGACAGAGTAGTGCTGTCCCTCATTAATGTTGAGTGGATAGGTTGCACCCCTGATTTTAGCAAAATATTTAGTTAAAAGAAGTGCGACCTATATGTGAGTATATACAGTAGTAGTATATGGTCTAAAGGAAAAACATAACCTAAATTGGTCCCTGAGAGATAAAGAGAAAGAATTGGCAAGAAAAGCTCTAAAAATAATACAAGATGAAAAGCAAGAAATAGAAAAGGAAATAGAGGAAGTGCACAGAATGGGTAAATATGGAGAAAGAAAAAAATTAACCCCTAAAGATCAAATTAAGGTCACAAATGACAGTGGAAGAAATTTGAGCAAAAACAGGAAAATTAGCAAATGAAAAATACAAAAGTATATGGATAAAAGGAGACATGAATGATGAGGAAAGAGAAAGAGATAAGACATTAAGAAGCAAAGCTAAGATTTTTTTTTAGAAAAGAACAGAGACCGAGAAAACACAGTTCTATTGGAGAGTGTTAGACATGAGACTGAAAAAATGGTATATTCAAGAAAAAATAACGAAAGGTTAAGAGAACGAGATGGAGAGAGTAGAAAATAAAAAATAGCTTATACCAAAATAGATTAATCACAGGATTAAATGAATTGTCAGAAGAAAATCCAGACATAATGGGAATTGTGGAGACAGAATTAAGGGGTCCACTATTACCAGTGTTGGATGTGGATTATATAACCACTGGCTTAGAAATAGAGAGGAGAAAAAGGATGGAGGAGTCATGTTCTTGGGTAAGAAAAACTTAAATATGGCAAAAGTTACATATGATAGTGACATGAAAAGCAAAGTTTGCAGTGATTTATGTGCCCCCAAAAATGGGGTCTTGGAGAGAGATTATTCCAAAATGTTAGATGATACGAGACTTTCATTAAACGAGATACTGAAGGATGGAGGTAATGTGGTACTTATGGAAGATTTTAACTGCAAAGAAATGTATTGGGAAGAGAGGACAGTAGAAGATGGAGACAGTCAATATGGAAATGTGTTACTCAACATGGCTATAGAATATACAATGACATAGTATGTAAAAGAAAACACTAGATTTAGAAAAAATGAAGAACCATCGAGATTAGATTTATTATTTATGTCAGAACCTGAAATTGTGGACAAAATTAAATATAAGACACCAATTATGAAGAGTAACCACATATACTTGAGTTAGAACTAAAGGAGGAAATACATATAGAGAGAAATGAGAAACACAGAAAAGGAAGACTGATGTATAATAAAACAGGCTTTGAGAAACTAGGGAAATTTTTTCTTAAAGTGAGCTGGGAAAAATTCTACAAGGAAGAAACACATGTGGAGGAAAAATGGATGATTCTTATGAAAATCTACAAAGGAGTGGATAAGTATGTCCCAAAGCAAAAACAGGAAAAGGTGTATATTAAGTGCAGTGATAAGGAAGAAATATAAGTGGAAGAAAAATGGATGAATCTGATGAAAATCTATAAAGGAGTGAATAAATATGTACTGGAAAGCAAAAACAGGAAAAGGTGTATATTAAGTACTGGTTTAATAGAAGGTGTAATGAAGCAAAAGATAGAAGAGATAAAGCTTGGAAAATATGGAGAAAAGACAAAAAACCTAGAAAGTGCCAAATATATAGTACATGGGGGGTAGCCAAAAAGAAAAAGGCATAGAAACCACTCCCACCCATTCCATTTCCTTAATACAGTACATTCCACTCCCACCCTCCTCCCTCTCTCTCTTGGCACCTCCTGGATGACGGGTCATCCCTACATCCTGTCCACTGCCCTGGGTCAGAAGCAGTGTCGTAAGATGCAGCACATCCACAGCAAAGCCGCTTCATAAATTTGGCAATCCCCCCCTCTCCGTCCCCTCATGCAGAAAAGGAGAAGACAGGGAGAAATCCCTTTGGGCTGTGTCACATTTTTTTTCATACTTCCTCGCCCCACATCCCCCCACCCACTCCCCCTCATGCATCACAGCATCATCTATACACAACCCCTCTCCATTCACCCTTATCTTCTGTCCTCTCCCGTCCTTCCTCCACAGACATTCTTCTCTTTTGTAATGCCCCTTTCACCCCATCTATCCATCTCATCCTAGGACGTCCCCTCATATTCACTCCTTCCACCTCTGCCTTCCACACCTCTTTTACTAATCTTTCTTCACTCATTCTTTCCATGTGTCCAAACCATCCTAATACTCTTTCATCAACCCTATCTCCCAGTTCCCTTTCCACCCCTGTTTTCCTCCTCACCTCCTCATTTCTCACTCCATCCAGCCTAGTAACCCCTATCATAATTTTCAGACATTTCATCTCAAACACATTCAAACTCCTTCTCTCTTCCTCTCTCATGTTCCATGTTTCTGCCCTGTACAATGCTGTTGGCACAATCACTCCTTCATATAACCTCCTCTTAGCATCCATTCCCAGATGTCTATTTCTCATTACACTTTTCAATCCACCAAGGCATTTACTTGCTTCTCTCAATCTACAATCTATCTCCATCCCCTTTCCTGCCACATTCGCACCCAAGTATCTAAAACTATCCATTTCCTCCAGTCTTTCACCCTTAATGCTCACTTCCAGCCTGCTGTCACTCTCTCCCCTTGTACATCTCATCACCTTACTTTTACCCACATTTATCTTCAGTTTCCTTCTTTCACACACCTTCTCAAACTCTGTCACTAACTTCCTCAATCCCTCCTCTGATCCTGCTACAAGCGCAGTGTCGTCAGCAAACAACAACTGGCTCACCTCCCACTTTTCTCCATTTTCTTTAATCATCTCCAACCCCTGACCCACTACCCTTGCATTCACGTCTTGCACCACCCCATCCATATAAAGATTGAACAGCCAGGGTGACATAACACATCCCTGACGAAGTCCCACCTTTACCTCAAACCATTCACTCTCTCCATTTCTAATCCCAACATAAGCTCTACTACTCTCGTAAAAACTCTTGACTGCTCTTAACAGCTTTCCTCCTATCCCATATATCCGCAGTACCTCCCACACAGGGAAGAAAAAAGAAACTATGAAAAAGACATAATAGAAAAATGTAAAGATCAGCCAAAACTTTTCAATCCACCAAGGCATTTACTTGCTTCTCTCAATCTACAATCTATCTCCATCCTCTTTCCTGCCACATTTGCACCCAAGTATCTAAAACTATCCATTTCCTCCAGTCTTTCACCCTTAATGCTCACTTCCAGCCTGCTGTCACTCTCTCCCCTTGTACATCTCATCACCTTACTTTTACCCACATTTATCTTCAGTTTCCTTTCACACACCTTCTCAAACTCTGTCACTAACTTCCTCAATCCCTCCTCTGATCCTGCTACAAGCGCAGTGTCGTCAGCAAACAACAACTGGCTCACCTCCCACTTTTCTCCATTTTCTTTAATCATCTCCAACCCCTGACCCACTACCCTTGATAGAGAAGACTTAATAAATTGGGATAATTGAACTAGTTGTATTTACCTAGTTGTATTTTGCGGGAAGGGAGCTACGCTCGTGGTGTCCCGCCTTTGTATCTCGCAGTGTCTAGTTTGCTTTTAAACTCATGAATGGTTTTTGCGCACACTATTTCCTTGTCCAGTTTGTTCCTAGTGTCTACCACTCTATGTGGAAAACTGTTTTTCTTAATATCTCTTATTTAGCTGTTTTTTTATTTTCTTTCCATGCCCTCTTGTGCTTCTCCTGTCCCAGTTTAACAAGTCCTCTCTATCAAGTATTTCTGTGCCTTTCATGATTCAGTAGATGGTCATTAGGTCACCTCTCTTTCTTCTTTGCTCCAGAGTCGGTAAATCTAGTTTAGTCAGTCTCTCCTCATATGACAAGTTTGTGAGTGCAGATGCCAATTTTGTTGCTGCTCTCTGGAGTCTTTCTATTTTCTTTATATTCTTCTTGGTACTGGGTGACCACAATGTCGCCGCATATTCTAGTCCAGGCCTTATCAGTGTGACCAATATTTTTTTAATAATTTCTTCGTCCAAATATGTAAATGCCACTTTTATTGATCTTAGCAAGTTGTAGGATTCTCCAACAATTTTGTTTATCTGTTTGTCATAGGACAAGTCGTTCGAGAGAATTACACCCAAATCTTTTTTGGATCTCTCCCTCTTTACCTCCTTGGTTCCAATTTTATATTGTCCTGATATTCTGTTTTTGCTTTTTTCAAACTCCATTATGCTACACTTGTTAATATTGAAGTTCACCTCCCATTTCTAACTCCACTTCCATACTTTATTCAGGTCCTCCTGCAGTGATTTACAATCCTCTTCAGTTTTTACTTTCATTAACAGCTTGGTGTCGTCAGCAAAGAAGCTCATGTAACACTTCACATCCTCATCCATGTCATTCACATAAATAGCAAACATTATTGGAGCTAGTACAGATCCTTGCGGTACTCCACTGATCACCTCTTTCCAATCTGAATATTTTTCTCTGAGCACTACTCTCATCTTTCTACCAACTAGGAAGTCCTCCATCCATTTTAGTAGGTTCCCTTGTTTCCCTCCTATGTGTTCAAGTTTCTTTAATAATTTTTTGTGTGGTACTTTGTCAAAAGATTTTTGTAAGTCCAGGAAGGCACAATCAGCCCATCCATTCCTTTCTTGCACTTTGTCTATTAATCTTGAGTAGAAACATATTAAGTTTGTGGTACATGATCTTCCTTGTCTGAACCCAAATTGTCTTGGGTTTATTATATTGTTGTCTTACAGGTGTTTTACCCATCTATTTTTGATGATTTTCTCACAAATTTTGGCTATAGTACTTGTTAGTGAGACTGGCCTATAGTTAGCTGGTTCTTCCTTGTTTCCTCCTTTATATATTGGTATAATGTTAGCATTTTTCCCGTCTTTTGGTATTTTTCCTTCTTTGAGTGAGCAATTTATTATGGTATGTATTTTGTCCGTTAGTTCTTCTTTGCATTCTTTTAGAATCCAATTTGCAATTCCATCCGGGCCATGTGATTTCCTGACGTCAAGGTTTGATAGGTGTTCTAATATTTCTTTTTGTGCTATTGTTATGTTGCTTTTTGTTCCTTTTTGGCTACCTCTCTAGTAAGGGGGAAAAAGCCTTGGTATATGTATGTATGTTATGTCGCTCATGGGGGGAAATTGCCTTTCATTACCTTCGTTCCAATATTGTGTTTTCTCTAGTGAAGACAAAATTAAAGTGATTTTTCATGATTTCGGCCATTTCTAAATCTTCTGTGTATTCTATATTTCCTCAGTGTAGTTTCACCATTTCTTGCTTGTTTTTAAGTTTACCATTCATGTATCGATAGAATAGTTTGGGTTGCTCTTTGCATTTATCTATAATATCCTTTTCATGGTTCCTTTTTTCCTCTCTCCTCACTTTAACATACTCATTTCTATAGTTGACTTGCCATTTTCCAGGTTTTTGATCTTTTCTCCACCTTTTCCAAGCTCTGTCCCTTCTGTCTTTTGCCTCTGCATCTTTTGTTGAACCAGCATTTAATGTACACTCTTGCTTCTGTCTTGGTACATGCTTATTTACCCCTTCATTGTACTTATCCATCAAGATATTCCATTTCTCTTCTATTTTTGTCTCTTCCATGTAAAATTTTTCCCAGTTTGCATTCTGGAAGAATTTCATTAGTTTTGCAAAGTCCATTTTGTTGTACATCAATCTTCCTTTCCTATGTTTTTCATTTCTCTCCATGTATATTTCTTCCTTTAGTTCAGTTTCAATGAGTATATGGTCACACTTTCCAATTGGTGTCTTTTATTGGATTTTATCCACAATTTCAAGTTCTGTTGTAAAAATTAAATCTAGTTTTGACGGCTCCTCGTTGTTTCTGTATCTGGTGTTTTCACTGACCCACTAGGTCATTGTGTATCCCATGGTCATATCTAGTAGTACATTACCCAACAATTCATCTCCTCACACTGTCATGTTTTCCCAACAAATTTCTTTGCAATTGAAGTCCCCCATAATTACCAGATTACCCCCGCCCATTAGTATCTCGTTTAATGATTGCCTTGTATCCTCTAACATTTTCGTATGCTCGTTCTCTTTGCAAGCGTTCATTTTTGGGGGCACATAAGTCACCACAAACTTTCTACTTTTCAGTTCTTATCTTCGATTTTTATCATGATCAGTTCTACATTACCTTTGCCCTCTGCTATTTTTGTCACATTCAAGTTTTTCTTGGCCAAGAACATAATTCCTCCCTGTTTCTTGTCTCTGTTTTTAATCCAATAATTATATAGTCCATTTCCAACATCGATGGATGGTATTTCACCCCTTAGTTTAGTCTCCACAATTCCCATTATGTCTGGCTTTTCTTCTAGCAGGTAATCATTAAGCTCATTCAGTCTTGAAATTAATCTGTTGATGTTGGTATAGGCCACTTGCAATTTTCTTCTCTCTCCATTTTTTTTTCTGTCTTTGGTTCGCCCATTCTTATGTACCATTTCCTCAGTCTCATGCCGATTACTCTCCAATGGAATTCTTTGCTTTCTGTCTCTGTTCTTTTTACATTTTTTTCCTTTGCTTCATCTATTAGTGCCTTTTCTTTTTCTAATTCCTCATTACTCATTTCCCTTTTTATCCATATCTTATTGTATTTCTCACTCCCTGCCAAGTTACCTACTTCTTCAAATATGTATTCTACTGCCAATTGCGATCTTAGTTTTATCTTTAGGGGTCGATTTCTATCCTTAGAATAGCAACTGATCCTATATGTTTCTTCAAAGTCTTTACCTGCGTCTTGCGCTCCCTCATGAACTTCTTTTAAGATTTCTATTGCAGTCTCTTTTTCTTCTTTTTCTCTTATGAATCTCGTCAAACCATGTTTTTCTTTTAGCCCATATACCACAATACATTTTTTCCTATCCACTGTGTCTCTGACCCAATTTGCTTTTTCATTAATTACTTGGATAATTGTGTCTTTTGCATTATCCTGCATTTGTTGTTGGATTATTTCTTTGAAAGCAATTTCTTTATTTTCAATGTTTTCCTTCCATTTCTTAATCTTTTGGATACTTTCCTCACCTAAGTTCTCTTTGATTTTTTCAGTTATTTCCTTTATTTTGTTTTTTACCTCTGTTTTTAAGTTTTCGCTATTGGTAGTATAATTAATTCTCTTCTTTTCATTATCGCTCTTCAGCTCTCTTATTTCCTTTTTCAATTCCTTAATGTCATTTATCAGGTCCAAGTTAGTTCTTCTCAGGTTGGAGATATCCACATTTGCTTGCGCTAGGCAGTCCATTAATCCAACAATTTTGTTTCTTGATTCCATAATTTCATTCTCCCACCGTATCCTATTCTTGCTCATTTCCCTCTCTATGTCTAAGATACGACTTAGACTCCTGCTTTCATACTTATTGAATCCGGAAAAAGCATCTTTGTGATACTCCCTAGTGGTGGTCGGCGTGATCAAATATTTGTTTACATCGGGGTTCATCATGTCGTTACCAGGTGGTTCTGCTTTGCAGTTTCCTTTCGAGTCGGACTTTTCGTTATTTTCCTTCATTTTTGCGAATTATTCCTTAATACAATTAACTAACACTGCAGAGATATCATTACTGACACTCATGATTTCTCCCCTCCCCTACAATACAAACCAGGTTTCCTTTTTCGTCATTTCTTCTTTGGGGCCCAGTGACGATGAAGGTGTTCGCGGTTCCGTGTGTGTGAGAAACACAAGAGGACATGGAAGTTCAAAAAGGACAGTTATAGAAGAGACCTGAAAAACAACATCTTTCCCCACAATATTAGATGTATGGAACATACTAGACATAACAATAGTGTGTGCAAAAACAATACACAACCATTCTGCGATGACTCCCTAGTCCCCCCTAACAGTATGACACATCCTATTTGAGCATCCCAGTCTGATGGACATGCAAGAACAATACCTCTCCTGTGGTTGCAATTGTGGTATGTGGTATAGTGCTTTGGTATAGAGTAGGATACCATAGTGTTGTAGCATGCCCCGACCAGCACTGACGCTACCTGTACAAGGACCCCCTTGGTCACGGCCAACAAGGCCCCTTTTCATATGTGTACTAGGTGTGGCAACATCTCTTCGCCGCTGTGTAGCGAAGGACTCTCCCCCCACGTCAGTCGATTCCTGTCTGCATCTAGCACTCCCATGTATGCATAACCCATTGATTAATAAACACATGAATCATCCAACCTGTTTCACTGCTGCCCCCCTACAACATTGCAGACATGGTGCAGTGAGTAGGATTGCATGCAATTGCTTGCAACTTGCAACAGGAAACACTGGACATTATGCGAATCAGTGGAGTGTACATGAAGCGCCGGCGGAACTAGACGAATAGGCGACAGTGTACTTGCTGGACCGTGAATGCAGTGCAATGCAACAGTGTGCAATCTGGGCCTTGAAATCCCGTGCAATAGTGTGACGCGCTTTTGTTGGATACGTAGTGTTGCGAACAAAGGGGCCTTATCCCACTCCCCTGGTCACCGAACACTACCCGCCCCGACAGCAGTTCGTGCACGGAGCCCAACTGGCCCACACAGGACACGCCCACCCAGCCGAAGAACTCGTACAAAGCCTCAGCTCCCTCGCTGCAATATGTCATTACAGGAGGTAGTGACCAACTGCCGCTCACACGAGGAATTGAAGGTGACAGGCTCGGATGTTAAGGAGGACCCACACTCATGCGCTTTGTCGGCATGCCAAAGGGCTCCATGCCAGGTGCACACACCCCTGCCTCAGCGCCCCCCCACACCTTCTCCCAGGATGTCTGACAGTAATCACCCTCCACTACCTGTCAGCATCCACATCCGTATGCTGCCTGACACAGGTGCAGACATCAATGTGATAGGCACTCGGCACCAAGGCATGTTGGGGATATCCAACACCAGCTTATAGCTGCCGATGTACGTGGCCGATATATCACACATGCCCCCCCTCCTGCAGTGGGACACTTCTGGCCAATTGCCCTCCGCCACCTATCAGCATCCGCATCCATATGCTGCCTGACACAGGTGCAAACATCATGGGGATAAGCACTTGGTACCTAGGCATGTTGGGGATATCCAGAGCCAGCTTACAGCTGCCGCTCTTGGCTCTGACGTACGTGGCCAACATATCTCACATGCCACCCCCCATCCCCACCCCCACCCCTACCTTGATGCTCAGATACAGGGACTGCAACGTTGCCATACGGGTTCACAAGGAGGCCCAAACACCCCTCCTCTCCTTCGGCTTGGCTGTAATCCCGCCTGACTTCCCAAAGTCTGTCCTGGCGGTGACATACACGAACAGGCGCGCTGAGCTAATGCTACCCATTGACAGCTCACTGGACACTGCTTGCGATTACAGTATTTCCTATGAGAATTTAGCGATATGCTGGTCTCCAAGGATGACCCCCACACTACCCCCCTAAGAAAGATGATGCGTCCCCCCATGAGAATCCATCTGAAAGCCGACGCGGTGCCCCTCGCTGCCCACACACCCAGGCTGATACTGTTCGCATTTCAGGATCAAATAAAGGAAGAACTTGGCTCACTGGTGCAGCAAGGTATTATTATGCCTGTTGGTGAGGCGAGCTTTGTAGTCACCGCCCATGCTGGTGTCCTTCAACCTCGCCCTGCCAATGGTACTATAGACGGATGTGTCGCATCCCCATCCTTTGGTGGAGGACCTCCAGTCCTTGTGCACAGCCCCCCCCCCACCCCTGCTCCTCGCCCCCATTTGCGAATAGGTATACCTCTCACGATGGTCTTACGAGCACGGTGGAGGGGGGAGGAAGTGTGGTATGTGGTATAGTGTTTTGGGTTTAGATAGTAGCAGAGAGCAGGGTACCATAGTGTTGTGGCGTGCCCCGACCATCAGTGATGCTTTCCATACAAGGACCCCCTTGGTCACAGGCAACAAGACCCCTTTTTATATGTGTACAAGGTGTGGCAACATATCTTCACCCTGGTAGTGAAGGGCACATGGACACATGGTAACTGTCTGCCTTACCATGTGCACCTCGTGCTCCCATGTACATATAACCCACTAATTGATAAACGCATGAATCATCCAACCTGTTTCACTGCTGCCCCCTGCAACATTGCTTGCAAACAACAATGAGGAAGGAGTATTCTGCATCTTGCAGATAATAGAAAAGAAGACCCTTTCTCTGGGACATGAGATACTCAAGTTTGTAGAGAACATTGTCCTTTTAGAAAAATTATAGCTCCACTTCTGAATGTTTTTAATCTTTTTTACTCACCCCATCTCCTATTTTTCATAATCAGAGTTTTGATACCTTTTTATTTATCAAATTATTTATATATTTTACCATACCAGATATTTTACCTAGAATTTAAGTTTCAGCCTACCATCTTTGTAACTTTTAGAAATAGAATAAATGGTGCCATATGACTTAGATGTCGTGGCACTATAACTTGTAAATCAATCAGTCAATCAATCACCCTTGCCCCTTCATCATTCCCAACACTCTCCCCACCACATTCCCACACTCAAAATTGCCCCTTTTCAACTTTCTTCCATCTCACAGACTGCCATTCTCTTCCTTTTTACTCTCCTGTACCACAACCACACACATTTAATGACCCAATTTGTAGTGGTTTTGGTTGGCATGCTCCTCCAAGATGTGCATATGTTTTGAGTTTTTGTAAGATGAACATACATAGTGACACAATTCTCTTCCCACCATTGCCAGGGATAAAAAGATGTATTCATAGAAGTGTTAAAGGACAGCACAAAGGAGGGACAGTTGCAGTACAAAAGAAGCATAATTTATCTTTGAGTACAGATTTTACTCTAACATTCACAAATGGTATGTAGTTCCAGTCTATATGGATACCTGAAAACAGTCCCCAAAGCATCGGCTGAATGCCACCATGCAGTCCTTACAGTATGATAACACGTAGTCAGTACCCCCAATTAACACCCTTATCCCTGGCTAACTACAGGTATCAAACTGATCCCTCTAAAACTACTACATTCATATTTGTCCCCTTTTTCATTGTAAAGTTAATTATACAACTACTCCAGTCCGGTGGCATACTTCCCTCCCATATACATACATTAAACAACCTCACTAGACAATCTATTCTAACCAATCCTCCTTTTGCCAGACATTCTATATCATCCATCCAAACCAAGCGACTTACCATCTATGATTATTATTGTTATTATCATCATTGTTATTGTTTATTGTTACAGTGGTACCTCTATTTACGTGTATTTACCTAGTAGTATTGTACAGGAAGAGAGCTATGCTCATGGTGACCCGTCTTTGTATCTCTCAGCATCAATTCTATTTATGCGGTCAAGTTATGGGGAAAATCTTGTTGCTATTTATGCGGGCACATTGGTGTCCATTATTGCATGGAAAATTAAATCCTACACTGCCATCTTGCTGATGTCACCATTCACACATTGTGTTGTGTCTCCTCCTGCCATCTTTGTTTCTTGTGTGCACAACTGGTCCTTCTTTCGGCACCTACCCCTTGGTATTGTACTGTTTGTGCCTTTAAAATGCCTCCAAAACAGGTGAGAAGTCCTAGGATGTAGGAATGTTCCCTTTGGGGCTACAGGTAGCAGGATTCCTTGTCCCATTTTTTGTCACCTCGTACAACTCAAGTGGGAAGACCTTGTGGCAGCATTCTTTTCCCCCACCACAGGGCTAGATGAAAAAAAGGAAATGAATATTCAGAGAAATGGTACTGGACAGTAATAAGGGGTTGGGGGACAGCATAACAGAGGGACAGTCACAGTAGAATAAGTGTCATCATTTCTTTATGAACAAAGATTTCCTCTATCACAGAATGATTGACTCTGGTCTATAGGGGTGCCCCATATAGACCCTAAAGTATCAGTTGCATGCTACTTTGCCACAATAACTTGTAGCCAATACCTCAGATGGCACTGCCTCTGACCCAGGGCAGTGGACAAGATGCAGGGATGACCCGTCATCCAGGAGATGCCAAGATAAGAGGGAGGGAAGAGGGTAGAGGGGAGTGGAGTATGTAGGGAATGGAATGGGTGGGAGTGGTTTCTATGCCTTTGTTTTTTGGCTACCTCCCTTGTAAGGGGAAAAGCCTTTGGTATATGTATGTATGTATTATCATTTATTATTATTTTTATTATTTTTACAGAAACTCAGAACAAGTTGACAGAAATAAAGAAAAGCACTGAAGATGAATTTGAATGTGAAATGATGAAAGAACTTTCCTCTACAATGGAGGAGGCCACATCATTTGCAAAAAGTAATTCAGGCACAAAAATTGAGAAGTGAGTAATATGTGCTTTTATCCCAGTGATAGGTTTCAACTTAGTTTTATTTTTTTCTCTCTAGAGTGGCTATTTTTGGTTTATAGTTGGGTTTTATTTGATTCCTATAGCTTCTTGGAATAAGTCTTGCTTGCCTTCTTATGATCACTGCAGTCTTCTTTACTGTGCTACTGTCTATTAATAGAAATTAAGCAGCGGCAAAGGTCCCTTTTTCCTCATTATACTCTAGCTAATTTACTTTGTAATTTATATCTTCTTGTATGTAGTCTTTATGTTGTCAATCAAGTATGGTCTTTATCGGAAAGTGATCATATGGTTTCCTTTGTTGTTCGTGTTTGGAGAGAGGGTGAACTTAATATGTCAGGGGAAGTTACTTGCTGGGGAATCAACTTCATATACCAGATTTTTCCTACAGGAGACCCACAGCTCCCAGGTAATTGGTAACAACCACTGGACTGGCTCATAAATCACTCAAGGAAGAAATATTGTTATGGCCTGGGTATGACTAAGATGAGGGATTGCAAGATAAAATATTAAATGTCATTTGTGTGTTGGTTGCTTCTGGAGCATTATGTCTCTCTAGCCAATCCTATTCTGTACTGGTACTGCCTTTATGCTGGATGGTGACCTGAACTCAAGTGTACCAGTGTGGTTCTTGTTTTTCATAGAAGGGATTTTTCTGTGGGGATGATGTTGGGGTGGGTGGAGGTTTGATGGAGTAGGGAGCTTGGAGTGGTTGTGAAAAGCTTGTTTTGTGATCTGGTTTGAATGAGTTTTTGTATGGATGTATTGTGTGGTACAGGTGTTATATTTTTATAGATGTTTGAGTAGTGTACTACTGGTGTGTTTTTCTTATTCAATTGGTTATATTTGTGTAATATAATGAGATGGGTGTATTGTGTATAATTTTCATGCATTCTATGGAGAGGATTTTAGTTTCTGAATACAAATATTCTATTGGGGTGGTTATGGTGCACCCTGTTATAATTTTCAATTTTTTATTTCATATATTTTGTAAGGTATCTATTTTTTGTTGATTGTTAGGGTCCATGCTGTGGAAGTGTAGTTGAGTGTAGTTCTTAAGATCAATCCATTGCCCCTGGTTGCTTTAGCAGATGACGTGTGGCTTTCAGGTAACTGGCAACAGCATCCAGGTGGGAAGTTATATTGTGTTGTTATGTAGGGATTGTTAGTGTGGGGCATTGTAGTATGAAGTGTTCTGTGTCCTTATTGTGGTGGTTGCATCTGGGGGAAGTTTGAATCTGTGGCCAGGTCTATTCTTGGTTAATATTGTTTTAATGCTGGATGATCTCTTAAGAGTAGGCATACTGGTATGATTCATGTCAGATGAGGGAAGGGTTTTCATATGGGGCTTATTTCTGGAGAGGTTGTTGGAGTATTGAGTTTGGAGGTTTTTGTTGAAGGGCTTGTGTAGTGTGTACTCGTATGTATTTTACCTAGTTGTATTTTACAGGAAGAGAGCTATGCTTGTAGTGACCCACTATTGTATCTCTCCACATCCATTTTTTTTCTTAAAGTCATGTATACCGTATTTTCCGGCGTATAGTGCGCGACTTTTTTTCCGTTGGAAGGGCCTAAAAATGGGGGGTGCGCGTTATCCGGTGGTGCGCATTATCTACGGCCTACGATACAAATTCTGCGGCTGTGTGTGTAATTTTTTTTCACAACAACGTGACGATGTTGGCCGTCACAAAGTCGGGACGGCACACTTCTCCGTGACGTTCCGTGAGAACAAGAAGAACAGCCATGGTGACATGAAAGAATACGCCAGCATGGGCTATATAAATATTTGGTATAGGTAGGTATCTATCGAATCTTATTTTTCATATTTAAATAGGCCTAAACACCATGAAACATGATCAATATTCATGATATTTGCCCATGTTCACAGCATCCTAGTTTGAATTTTTATGTTGGTTTTGTTGCTTCACTTTAGGTACGGTACAAATTCCGTTGCGGCCGTTCATAAACTCGTGTCAAACACCTGACTACAACACCCTCTTTCGGGAGTTATATTAACTAAACGTCACCTCAATGAGAGACTGTCCTATTTCACCACTGTCATTGTAGGTTCAAAGCTAAAACGAAACAGTCTGTAATTTGTTTCAGTATTAAATAAAAAATGGTAAAGACGAATTATTTCCTCAAGATATAACATGAAAATTTTTCTGTAAAAATCCCGAAATTTTTCTGTATATTTTACTTCCAATAAACTTTTTTAGATCATATTTCCTACAAAGTAATAAGGGACCAACGCACAACATGAGTCATATACTGGTACATGTAGTTCCGACTTTTTCTTAGTTGTGTGCTGATTGATGCCTAAACTGACACTTAATTTAGTGACAAATCAACAGATTTCTCAGCGGTGGCTCTAGCCAATGAAAAATACTTCTCCATGTAACCTCGTTCACATGATACTAAGTAATTAATCGCCGTTATTTCATTGGTTTATTTTTACTAACATTAATTATCGTAGTCTATGCAAATATTTGGGATCCGTAAAACAGCACTGGTACCAATATCATGAACGTTGGCCGTTTTAGTTCACCCGGAATACGCGAGATCAGGGCCGAGATTGATAGTTCTATTGCCAATCTAGCCTACACTAAACACCCTCTTGGGAGAGTTTGTTAAACTAAACGTCACTTCAGTAAAGACACTTATGAACCGAAACATAGTTGCTGCATGGCGATAAAAACTTGTACACGGTGATAAAATCTTGAACACAGTGATAAAAACTTGTAAGATGAATTATTCCCTCAGGATAGTAAATTACAATTTTTCTGTAAAAATCCGAAATTTTTTATGTACATTTTGTATTCAATAAACTTTTCATGGCTCATATTTCCCACAAAACAATGGACCAACGCAAGCAGGAGTCGCATACATGCAGTTCACGAGCTTTAGCCACCAGTGACTTTTCCTGGCATGCGCGTTATACGTCGGTGCGCGCTATCTGTGTACTGAGATAACGAAGTGCATGGGTGCGCATTTTAAGCCGGAAAATACGGTAGTTTCAGCACTCACTGTTTCCTCATTAAGTTTGTTCCAGATATCTATCACTGTGTGGGAAGCTATTCTCTTTCAGACCGCTTCTGTAACTGTCTTTCTTAAGTTTCTTCTCATGTCCTCTTGTTTTTCTTCTGTCCCATTTTAGTAAGTCATAACTATCAAGAATTTCCATCCCCTTCATAATTCTGTAAATGGTTAGCAAATCACCTCTTTCTCTTTGTTCCAGGGTTGGTAAATTTAGTTTATCCAATCTTTGTATGTTGAATTGCAAAGTGTTGGTGCCATCTTTGTCGTTGCTCTTGGAATTCTTTCTAGTTTCTTTATGTGTTTTTTTTTTGTTTTTTTGGTACTAGGTGATCATAGTGATGCTGTATATTCCAATTTTGTAACTAGTAACTAGTAATTCCTTTCATTTCTTCAACCATGTAGTCAAAGGCTACTTTCATTGATCTTAATAAGTTAATAGTTTCTCTGACTAATTTGTTGACATGTTTGTCTGGTGTCATGTCATTTGAGATAGTTACTCCTAGGTACTTTTCTGAGTTTACTTTTTTAACTTCCTTGTACCAATTTTATACTGACCCAATATTCTATTTTTGCTTTTTCCAAATTCCATTATACTACATTTCTTAATGTTGAAGTTCACATCACTCTCCTGACTCCATTTCCAGACTTTGTCCAGGTCTTTTTGGAAAGATTTGCAGTCTTCCTCTGTACCTACTCTCTTTAACCCATTCAACTCCGATGACAAGATGTCTTGTCATTTGGTCAAATAAAACAAAAAATCATAAAACACCAAAATGTTTGATCAAACACCAGAAAAATATGGCGTCAATCCTCGCTTCGCTCGCAGCGAAGCGAGGACTGACGTCACATTTTTCTGGTGTTTGATCAAACATTTTGGTGTTTTATGATTTTTTGTTTTATTTGACCAAATGACAAGACATCTTGTCATCGGAGTTGAATGGGTTAATAGTTACGCATCATCTACAAAGAAGCTCATATAACATTCCACTCTTACATCCATATCATTTATATAAATAGCAAATATTATCGGAGCCAATACAGAGCCTTAGGGGACTCCGGTTATCATATCTTCCCAATTTGAGCTCGTCTAAGTACCACCCTCATTTTTCTTCCGCTCAAGAAATCTTTCATCCATTCCAATAATTTTCCTTGTATTCCACCTATTGTTTCAATTTTTCTTGATAGCTTTTTGTGTGGTACTTTGTCAAGAACCTTTTATAAGTCCAAGAAAACCCAATCTGCCCATCCGTCTCTTTCTTGTATTATTTCTATTAATCTTGAGTAAAAGCATATTAAGTTTGTAGTACATGATCTTCCACTTCTAAATCCAAATTATTTAGGGTTAAGTATATTGTTCTTCCAAGTGTTTAATCCATTTATTTTTAATAACTTTTTCGCATATTTTTGCAATTGTGCTTGTAATGTGGAGGTAGAATGTAGATTGAGAGAAGCGAGTAAATGCCTTGGTGGATTGAAGAGTGTAATGAGGAATAGACATTTGGGAATGGATGCTAAGAGGAGACTGTATGAAGGAGTGATTGTGCCAACAGCACTGTATGGGGCAGAAACATGGAACATAAGAGAGGAAGAGAGAAGGAGTTTGAATGTGTTTGAGATGAGGTGTCTGAGAAGTATGATGGGGGTTACTAGGCTAGATAGAGTGAGAAATGAGGAGGTGAGGAGAAGTACGGGGGTGGAAAGGGAGTTGGGAGATAGGGTTGATGAAAGAGTATTAGGATGGTTTGGACACATGGAAAGAATGAGTGAAGAAAGACTAGTAAAAGAGGTATGGAAGGCAGATGTGGAGGGAGTGAACATGAGGGGACATCCTAGGATGAGGTGGATGGATGGGGTGAAGGGGGCTTTGGGGAAGAGGGGAATGTCTGTTGAGGAAGGACGGGAGAGGACAGAAGACAGGGGTGAATGGAGAATGGTTGTATATGGATGATGTTGTGATGCATGAGGTGGAATGGGCGGGGGGATTGGGGGTGAGGTAGTATGTGTGAGCAAAATTTGACACAGCCTGAAGGGATTTCTCCCTGTCTTCTCCTTTTATGCATGGGGGGTCGCCGATTTAATGAAGCGGCCTTGCTGTGGATGTGCTGTGTCTTGCGACACTGCTTCTGACCCAGGGCAGTGGACAAGGTGCAGGGATGACCCGTCATCCAGGAGGTGCTAAGATAAGAGGGAGGGTGGAGAGGTGTGGGGTGTATTCAGGGATGGAATGGGTGGAAATGATTTTATGCCTTTTCCTTTTTGGCTACCTCCCTTGTAAGGGGGAAAAAGCCTTGGTATATGTATGTATGTATGCTTGTAAGGGATACCGGTCTATAGTTTGTTGGATTTTCTTTGTCTCCTCCTTTGTATAGTGGTACAATATTTGCATTTTTCCAATCTTGTGGTACTTTTCCTTCTTTGAGTGAGAAGTCAATTATTTTGTGTATTTTGTCTGTTAATTCATCTATACATTCTTTCAATATCCAGTTTGCAATTCCATCAGGCCCATATGTCTTTCTGTGTTGGATTTTCTTTGTCTCCTCCTTTGTATAGTGGTACAATATTTGCATTTTTCCAATCTTGTGGTACTTTTCCTTCTTTGAGTGAGAAGTCAATTATTTTGTGTATTTTGTCTGTTGATTCATCTATACATTCTTTCAATATCCAGTTTGCAATTCCATCAGGCCCATATGTCTTTCTGTGTCACTGTTATTTCTTTCATTTTGGGGGATCTTTCTCACTGTCCTTCATCCCAAATTTGTGAGCTTTCAATTGTAAATACAGACCTAAAGTGCCTGGTCATTACTTCAGGCATTCCTACACCCTCTATATATTCTTTATTTCCTTCACACAGTTTCACTATTTCATGTTCGTCTTTTAGTTTGTCATTTACATATCTGTAAAATAGTTTAGGTTGGTCTTTTCATATGTCTATTATATCTTTTTTGTAGTTTCTTTTTTCTTCTCTAAGTATATCTACGTATTCATTTCTTTGTTTGATATATGTTTGCCATGTGTTTTTTTTTTTTTTTTTTTTTTCCCCATCTTTTCCAGGCTTTGTCACTTCTATCTTTAGCATCACTACACTTTTTGTTATACCAACACTTTCTGTAAACCCTTTTTTGTTTCTTTTTAGGTACATATTTATCTGTTCCCTCCTTGTATTTTTCTTTAAATATGTTCCATTTCTCTTCCATCTTTGTTTCTTCATTTGAAAATTTTTCCCAATTAATATTTTGAAAAAATTTCTAGGTTTTACAAAGTCCATTTTGTTGTACATTAATCTTCCTTCTCTATGTTTCTCATTTCTTCTCACATCATTTTGTTCTTAACCCCTTCAATACGGGCCAAAATCTCGCGGGCAGCATTAGCTGCTAGACGTGCAATGTTGCGTCATAATACTCGCATTAAAAAAAATAAAGTTACCGCTGTATTGCTCATTCTCTTTCACCCGTGAATTTTTATAACCATAGAAAATATGATGAAGCCAGTTTACAGAGTATGGGGGTCACGCAGGTACAACTACAATATATATAATCAAGACGCCGACATCGGCATCCTCGCGTACCCACTTGCTCCTCATGATGCCTATGTAGGCGTCATCGTATCGATGGGTTAAGCTCAAATTCTGTTAGTATGTGGTCACTTCTCAATTGGTGTCTTATAATTCATTTTGTCCATGATTTCAGGCTCAGAAGTGAATATCAAGTTTAGTCTTAATGGTTCTTCATTGTTTCTATGTCTGGTATTTTCCTTGACCCATTGAGTCAATGTATAATCAATGGTCAAATCCAGTAGAATGTTGCCCCAGAGTTCCTCTCCACTTTTTATTTTTATTTCTTCACAATTTATTTTCTTTGCATTAAAGTCACCCATAATTAGTATGTTTCCTCCATCTACAAATTTTCTGTTTTTCATAATACTATTTTCAACTTTAATTGTGATCATTTCCACATTATCCTTACCTTCTGATATCTTTATCACATATAAGACCTTTCTAGTCAATAACATGACTCGTCCCCCTGTTTATCCATTCTAGTTTTTGACCATTGGTTGTACAGACCTTGTCCCACCATACTTAATGGTATAGGACCTTTCAATTTTGTCTCCACACTTCCCATTATGTCTGGTTTCTCTATTAACAAATAGTCGTTTAATGCATTCATTTCAGAAATCATACTGTCCATGTTTGTGTATGCCACTTTTAATTTTTTCTTTTCTTCTCTTTTTTTGGTTTATGTTTCCTTTTGTCTGATGTACCATTTTCGTAGTCTAAGATCCAGTGCTCTCTCTCTCTCCCTCTCTCTCAAAAAAAAAAAAAAAATCAGTCTCCATTCTTCTCATGTTTTTTTCATTAGCTTCATTTCTTGGTGCCTTATCTTTCTCTATTTCTTCATTGTTCATTTCCTTTTTTATCCCTCACATTTTTGTAATTTTCACTGTTAGCTAGTTTTACTGCTTTTGATACTATCTATTTAGCTATCATTTGAGTCCTATAGTTTTTTCTTTAGAGTATGTGCCCATACTATGCATGTCATCAGTTTCCTTCTCCAGCTCTTGACCCTTGTAATAAACCACTTTCAGTATTTCCTTTGCAATTTCTTTCTCTTCTTTTTCTCTTTGGTATTTGTGTACATTATGTTTTTCTTTGATACCATAAACCACAATGCTTTTTTTTTTATCTCACCCAGTTTTCTTTTTCTTTGATTACCCGTCACTGTCATAATCAGAGGAGGGATTGAGGAAATTAGTGACAGAGTTTGGGAAGGTGTGTGAAAGAAGGAAGTTGAAGATAAATGTAGGTAAAAGTAAGGATGAAGTGAAGGTAGTTGTTAAGATGATGAGAGCAGGTAAGGCACCTGGTCTGGATGAATGTCATGCAGAATGCCTGAAAAAAAGAGGTACAGTGATGGTGGACTGGCTGGTGAGGTTATTTAATGTTTGCTGGAGCGAGGGTAGATTGCCGTAGAACTGGAGGAGTGCCTGTATAGTTCCACTTTACAAGGGTAAAGGGGACAAGTGTGAATGTAGTAGTTTCAGAGGGATCATCTTGTTATGTGTAGTTGGGAAGGCTCATGGGAGGGTCATGATTGAGAGGATTAGGAGAGGAACAGATGGAGTAATTGGTGAGGAACAGTGTGGGTTTAGGACAAGTAGAGGTTGCGTAGATCAGATTTTCATGGTAAGAGATATGTGAGAAAGCTATAGGAAAAGGTAAGGATGTTTTTTGGGCTTTTATGGATTTGGAAAAGGCTTACAACAGGGTAGAAAGGAAAGAACTGTGGGAGATATTGCAGATATATGGGATAGGAGGAAAGCTTTTAGGAGCTGTCAAGAGTTTTTACTAGAGTAGTAAAGCATGTGTCAGGATTAGAAATGGAGAGAGTGAGTGGTTTGAGGTAAAGGTGGGACTTCATCAGGGATGTGTTATGTCACCCTGGCTGTTCAATTTATACATGGATGGGGTGGTGCGAGAGGTAAATGCAAGGGTAGTCGGTCAGTGATTGGAAATGGTTAAAGAAAGTGGAGAAAAGTGGGAGATAAGCCAGCTGTTGTTTGTGGATGACACTGCTTATAGCAGGATCAGAGGAGGGATTGAGAAAGTTAGTGACAGAGTTTGGGAAAGTGTGTGAAAGAAGGAAGTTGAAGATAAATTTGGGTAAAAGTAAAGTGATGAGATGTACAAGGGGTGAAAGTGGCAGCAGACTGGAAGTGAGTATTAACCTCTTCCATATGGTGCCGCCTACGTAGATGGCATGAGGAGCAAGTGGATATGCAAGGCTGCCATATCGGCATCTTGATTATATTTATTGTAGTTGTCCCTGCGTAACTGACATACTCTCTAAACTGGCTTCATCACATTTTCTATGGTTATCAAAATTCACGGGTGAAAGAGAGAACGATCGATATAAGCGGTGACTATTTTTTATGGTGCAAGTATTATGACGCAACATTGTACATCTGGCAGCTAATGCTGCCCGCGAGATTTTGGCCCGGAGTGAAGTGGTTAAGGGAGAGAGACTGGAGGAAGTGGATAGTTTTAGATACTTGGGTGCAAATGTGTCAAGAAAGGGAGGAGTGGAGGTGGAGGTAGAATGTAGACAGGTAGAAGCGAGTAAATGCCTTGGTGGATTAAAAATTGTAATGAGAAATAGACATTTGAGAATGGATGCTAAGAGGAGATTGTATGAAGGGATTGTGCCAACAGCACTGCATGGGGCAGAAACATGAAACATAAGAGAGGAGTTTGAATCTGTTTGAGATGAGGTGTCTGACAAGTATGATAGGGGTTACTAGGCTGGATAGAGTGAGAAATGAGGAGGTGAGGAGGAGAACAGGGGTGGAAAGGGAGCTGGGAGATAGGGTTGATGAAAGAGTATTAGGATGGTTTGGACACATGGAAAGAATGAGTGAAGAAAGACTAGTAAAAGAGGTGTGGAAGTAGTGAACATGAGGGGTCGACCTGGGATGAGATGGATGGATGGGGTCAAAGGGGCTTTGGGGAAGAGGAGAATGTCTGTTGAAGAAGGATGGGAGAGGACAGAAGACAGGGGTGAATGGAGAATGGTTGTAAATGGATGATGTTATGAACCATGAGGTGGAATGGGTTGGGAATGGGGGGTGAGGGAGTATAAGAAAAATTTGACGCAGTGTGAAGGGATTTCTCCCCATCTCCTTTTCTGCATGAGGGGATGGAGAGGGGGGGTTGCCACTTAATGAAGCAGCCTTGCTGTGGATGTGCTGTGTCTTGCAACACTGTCTCTGATCCAGGGCAGTGGACAAGATGCAGGGATGACCCATCATCCAGGAGGTGCAAAGATAAGAGGGAGGGAAGAGGGTGGAGGGGAGTGGAGCGTGATAGGGATGGAATGGGTAGGAGTGGTTTTTATGCCTTTGTTTTTTGGCTACCTCCCCTATAAGGTGGAAAAAAAACTTTAATATATCTATGTAAAAGTAAGGTGATGAGATATACAAGGGGAGAGAGTGGCAGCAGACTGGAATTGAGTATTAAGGGAGAGAGACTGGAGGAAGTGGATAGTTTTAGATACTTGGGTGTGAATGTGGCAGGAAAGTGAGGAGTGGGGGTGGAGGTAGAATGTAGATTGAGAAATAGACATTTGGGAATGGATGCTAAGAGGAGATTGTATTTACCTAGTTGTATTACACGGGAAGGGAGCCATCCTCGTGGTGACCCGTTTTTGTATCTTTCAGCATCACTTTTTTGCTTAAAATCGTGAATAGTATTTGCACACTTTTTCTTTATCTAAGTTATTCCAGATATTCCCACTCTGTGTGAAAAGCTATTCTTTTTCCGACCTCTTCCATAGTTATCCTTTTTGAGTTTCTTCTCTTGATCTCTTGTTTTTCCATTGTCATTTTTTAGTAAATCAATTCTATCAAGGATTTCCATTCCTTTCATGATTCTAAATATAGTCAGTAGATCACCTCTTTCTCTTCTCTGCTCCAGTGTTGGTAGTTCCAATTTTGATTATCTTTGTTCATATGTTAATTTGGAAAGAGCTGGTGCCAACTTTGTTGTTGCTCTCTGTATTCTTTCTAGTTTCCTTATATTCTTTTTAGTACTGGGTGTCCATAGTGTCGCTGCATATTCCAGTTTTGGTCTAATCAATGTAACATATTTTTTTTTATTAATTTCTTCATCCAAGTAATCAAATGCCACTTTCATTGACCTTAATAGGTTGAAGGTTTCTTCGACCATTTTGTTTATATGTTTGTCCAGTGTCATGTCTTTGCTAATTATTACTCCCTTTCTGAGTGCACTTTTTTTTATTTCTTCTCTACCAGATTTATAATTTTTTTAAATTCTGTTTTTACTTTTTCCAAACTTCATTATGCTACACTTCTTGATATTGAAGTTCACTTCCCACTTTTGAGTCCATTTCCAGATTTTGTCCAGGTCAGATTGTAATGAATCACAGTCCTCTTCTATTCTTACTTTCTTCAATATTTCTGCGTCATCTATGAAGAAATTCATATAACATTCAGCTCCTTCATCCATGTCATTTATGTATATGACAAACATGATTGGAGCCAGCACCGACCCTTGTGGAACTCCACATATCATTTCTTCCCATTTTGAGTATTTGTCTCTTAATTACCGTATTTTTCGGTGTATGACCTGCGGCTTTTTGCCTCAGAAAGGGGCCACAATTCGGGGATGCGGGTGATATAAAGGTGCGGGTCATCTGTAGATTCTGGTTAGAAATTGCCCTCTTACGCAGTAAAAAAAAATTGAACGATTAGTTTAGCTGGGTGCCCTCTCGGATCAGGGATTTGCGGGGGGACCGACCGGGTTCGTCGTATGAAAGTTGATTAATGTCATTATACAGCGCGCACGATCGAGACAAACGACAAAGAGAAGGTAGGATTTGTCAGTATCTTACCCTCTTTACATGCTCTTGTTATTAATAAAGGCATTATCACAAATAAAACAGGCCTAACTAAACAGCATGAACATACAATACAACACTGACTGGTACCAACATCGTGTGTCGCGATCAAACGAAAACAAGCGGGCGGCCATTTTCGCAATTACAAATTACAAACTGTACCTGATTCCTTAATGCTAAATTTGTGCATTACATGTGGGTCGTTCAAGCATGGAAGAAAATTAAAGAATCGACTATTCAGAACGGTTTCCATAAATCAGAAATGTGCCATCCTGCAATGTTCGATGCATGCTACGACTCGGAAAAGGAATCGGATGAATCCGAAATCGAAATGGAAACGGATGAGGTCACTGCATCAGAATTGGCCGATTTATACTACAACCTCTTCCATGACGATACTGAGGGTGAGGAATTCGATGGCTTCGTGAGCGATGATACGCCTTCATAAACATTGACTGTCATCTGTGATCACAGACTGTTTTTTTTTTTTTCTAATAACGATGTGCTCCATTGACTCTGTTCATAACAGTTCAGTAATGTGCTCTATTATTGCTCTATTCTATTGAAAACTAACCATTGGAAATTGTTTGGTTTAATAATTAATTACCAGTCTTTGTATGGCATTTATAAACCAATTGATTGATTATTACCGGTAAACAATCAAACAGGGTTTTATGGCGTTATTTACACAAATTTATTAAGGTTCTTTGTAATATATATATATATAAGTGCAATAAGATATATTGAAATGTAATTTGTTGGTTATTCTTCATCTTCATCGCAATCAGAAATAAATAGGACTGGAGGAATGCTGGTATCATGATCATGAATCGCAATGCCACATCTTCGACCCATTCCAAAGGCATCGTAAGATCAGTTGTACACTTTCGAGATCACCCCTCTTTCATCGAAGCTACCACTATATCTAGTGGCAGCTTCAGAAACCAAATTGTGAGGTTGTGTACGTACGTGTCGGCCTTTGACGTGTGATGAATCCTGAAAAGTAAGATATCACCAAGAAACCTGCCAATATCGGAAAACATATATCTTTTTTTTATAAATCACATAAGCATTGATGAAACAGAAAATTTAGAAAAAGCCTCAGCTTTGAAATTACTTTGATCACCACGTCAACGGCCGGCCGTAACAACAACCGCCGTGAGCTGTGCCTGTGGCCACCCATGCATGGGTAGTATACATCGTCGGATCTACACTGCTGCGCACGCCATATGACTGCGGGTCATACAGCGGTGCGGGTCTTGTGTGGATTTTCACTAAGGTGTAAGCGGGTGCGGGTTATATAACGGTGCGGGCTATAGTCCGAAAAATACGGTACTACACCTCATTTTTCTCCCAGTCAGGAAGTCTTCCATCCATTCCAATAACTTACCTGCGATGCCACGTATTGATTCTAATTTTCTTATTATTTTCCTATGTGGTACTTTGATGAATGCCTTCTGTAGGTCTAGATAGGCACAGTCTGCCCATCTATCCCTATCTTGTATTATATCTATTAGTCTTAAGTAGAAGTAGATCAGGTTTGTTGTACATAATCTTCCTTGTCTAAATCCAAATTGGTTTGGGTTCAGTATAGATTTTTCTTCCAGGTGTTTAACCCATCTACTTTTGATCACTTTTTCACATAATTTAGCTACTGTGCTTGTTAGGGAGACTGGTCTGTAGTTAGTTGGATTTTCTTTGTTTCCTCCTTTATATATTGGTACAATGTTTGCATTTTTCCAGTCTTGTGGTACCTTTCCTTCTTTGAGCGAGCATTTGATTATAGTGTGTATTTTATCTGTTAATTATTCTACGCATTCTTTCAGTATCCAATTTGCAATTCCATCCGGACCATGCAATTTTCTGACATCAAGGTTTTTCATTTGGTTGCTGATTTCCTTCTTTGTTACAGTTATTTCCTTCATTGGGGGGGGATTTCTGTCTCTATTCACTCACAGTTAGGTGTGTTCTCAATTGTGAATACCGATTTGAAGTGGTTGCTCATAACTTCTGCCATTTCTTGTTCTTCTGTATATGAAGGAGTGATTGTGCTGACAGCACTGTATGGGGCAGAAACATGGAGCATAAGAGAGGAGTTTGAATGTGTTTGAGATGAAATGCCTGAGAAGTATGATAGGGGTTACTATGCTGGATAGAATGAGAAATGAGGAGGTGAGGAGGAGAACAGGGGTGGAAATGGAGTTGGGAGGTAGAGTTGATGAAAGAGTATTAGGATGGGTCAGACACATGGAAAGAATGAGTGAAGAAAGATTAGTAAAAGAGGTTGGAAGGCAGAGGTGGAAGGAGTGAACATGAGGGGGTGGCCTAGAATGAAATGGATGGATGGGGTCAAAGGGGCATTGGGAAAGAGGGGAATGTCTGTTGAGGAAGGACGGGAGAGGACAGAAGATAGGGGTGAATGGAGAATGGTTGTGTATGGATGATACTCTGATGCATGAGGGGGAGTAGGTGGGGAATGGGGGGTGAAGGAGTATGTAATGTATAAGAAATAAATTGATGCAGCCCAAAGGGATTTCTCCCCATCTCCTTTTCTGCATAAGGGGACAGAGAGTGGGGGTCGCTGAATTAATGAAGCAGCCTTGCTGTGGGTGTGCTGTGTCTTGTGACACTGTTTCTGACCCAGGGCAGTGGACAAGATGCAGGGATGACCTATCATCTAGGAGGTGCCAAGATAAGAGGAAGGGAAGAGGGTAGAGGGGAGTGGAGTATACAGGCGATGGAATGGGTGGGAGTGGTTTCTATGCCTTGTCTTTTGGATACTTCCCATGTAAGGGGGAAAAAAAAAACTTTGGTGTATGTATCACTGTTTCCTTTGCATTCTCTTCTACCTGCTGTTGTACTGTCTTTGAAAGAGATTTTTATTTTCACATTCCTGTTTCCACTGATTTTTCATTTCAATGAGATCCGTCTCTTTGATTGATTCTCCCATTTTTCGTCACTGCTTGTAATTGTTCTTTGACTCCTTTATTTAGTTATTCATTTTTGTTTTTATCCTCGTTTTCCTTTCTTTTATTTTCTCATTAATCATACTTAGTTCACTTTTTAGATCATTCAACTCTAATTATTTCATCTTTAGTTCAATGTAAGTTTGTCATCTCTATGTGCAAAGTTCTATAGTCTATTTTTAAATCAATTAAATTCTTCTATCAAGTCGTTGATGTCTCGAATCCTTAGTGCTCTGGTAACCCTAGTTTCTCTATTTAGTGGAAGGAAGACCCTTTTCCTGGGATGTGAGGTAACTGTGTTTGTAGAGAACACTGGCCTTTTAGAAAAATTTTAGTTCCACTCTTGAGCATTTTTATTCTATGTTTTTGACTGTCCCCATCCCCTATTTTTCATTATCACATTTTAGATGGTGGAGATGTGTCTAGAAAGAGAATTGATGATAGCAAATACAGTGTTTTGGAAGAAAGTCAAGCATAAGTACACATGGGAGAGGGTGGTGGATGGAAGGGTGGTAGATAGAGCGTTAATGGATTATGTAGTGGTAAATAGGATTATGATAGGAAGAGTTAAGGATGTACATGTGCTAAGGGGAGAGGGTGGGGGAATATCAGATCATTTTTTGGTGGAAGGTAAGTTGAAAGTGGAGGATAGATGGAGAAAGAGGAAAGGGACAAAATGTAGGGAGGTGCTTAGAGTGAACTCTTTAAATGAAAAGGAGAAGGAGTGCAAGAGGAGGCTGAGGGAGGAGTGGAGGATGGAGTGGAGCTAGGTGTGGAGGAGGAATGGGGATGGTTCAAGGAGGGAGTCACAAAGTGTGCAAGGATGGTGTGTGGAACAAGAAGGGCAGGAGGAAATAGAAGGAAGGGTGGTGAATGGTGGGATGAGGAAAGAGGGAAGGCTGTGGAAGAGAGGAGGCGAGCTTTCTTAGATTGGTTACAAAATAGGACGAGGGAGTCATATGAGAGGTACAAAGAAAAGAAAAGAGAAGTAAAGCAAAAGGTAAAGGAGGGAAAGAGGAGAGCAGATGTGAAATGGGGTAAGAGTATGACAAAATTTTGAAAGTAGTAAAAGATGTTTGGAAAGAAATTAACCCCTTCCATACGGTGCCGCCTACGTAGGCGTCATGAGGAGCAAGTGGATTCGGGATGCTGCCATATCGGCGTCTTGATTATATTTATTGTAGTCGCCCCTGTGTTTTTACATTCTCCCAAATGTGCCCTGAATCCCATTCTCTGTGGTTTTCAAAATTCGCGGGTGAAAGAGAGAACGATCAATATAAGCGGTGACTATATTTTATGATGCGAGTATTATTACGACACGTCGTACGGCTGGCATTGGCTGCTGCCCGCGAGATTTAAGTCCCGTAGTGAAGTGGTTAAGAGAGGAAGAGGAGGCGAATCAAGTGGAGAAGAAAGGGTAAGGGGTGTAGATGGAGAGATGATAATTGAAGAGAAGGCAGTAAAGGGAAGATGGGCAGAATATTTTAGGGAGTTGCTAAATGTGAAGGAGGATAGGGAGGGAAAGATAGTTGCAGTGGGAAATGCTAAGAAAATGACCGTGGTGAGTGAGGAAAGTGGAGAGGTAAGGAAGGATGAAGTGAAGGCAGTTGTTAAGATAATGAAAGCAGGTAAGGCACCTGGTCTGGATGGATGCCATGCAGAATGTCTAAAAAAAGGAGGTATAGTGATGGTGGACTGGCTGGTGAGGTTATTTAATGTTTGCTGGAGAGAGGGTAGAGTGCCGGAGGACTGGAGGAGTGCCTGTATAGTTCCACTTTACAAGGGAAAAGGGGACAAGTGTGAATTGAATGTAGTAGTTTCAGAGGGATTAGCTTGTTAAGTGTAGTTGGGAAGTCTTATGGGAGGATCTTGATTGAGAGGATTAGGAGAGGAACGGAGGCAGTAATTGGTGAGGAACAGTGTGGATTTAGGACAGGTAGAGGTTGTGTAGATCAGATTTTTGTGGTAAGACATATATGTGAGAAAGCTATAGGAAAGGGGAAGGATGTTTTTTGGAGCTTTTATGGATCTGGAAAGGGCTTACGATGGGGTAGATAGGGGGGCACTATGGGAGGTTTTGCGGATATACAGGATAGGAGGAAAGCTTCTAGGAGCTGTCAAGAGTTTTTATGAGAATAGTAGAGCTTGTGTCAGGATTAGAAAGGGAGAGAGTGAGTGGTTCGAGGTAAAGGTGGGACTTCGTCAAGGATGTGTTATGTTGCCCTGGCTATTCAACTTATACATGGATGGGGTAGTGTGAGAGGTGAATGCAAGGGTGGTGGGTAAGGGATTGGAGATGATTAAAGAAAAGGAGAAAAGTGTGAGGTGGGCCGGCTGTTGTTTGTGGACGACACTGCGCTTGTGGCAGGATCAGAGGAGGGATTGAGGAAGTTGGTGACAGAGTTTGGGAGAGTGTGTGATAGAAGAGAGCTGAGGATAAATGTGGGGAAAAGTAGGGTGATGAGATGTACAGGGGGTGAAGGTGGCAGTAGTCTGGAAGTGAGCATTAAGGGAGAGCGATTGGAGGAGGTGGATAGTTTTAGATACTTGGGTGCAAATGTGGCAGGAAAAGGTGGAGTGTGGATTGAGAGAAGCGAGTGGATGCCTTGGTGGATTAAAAAGTGTAATGAGAAATAGACATTTGGGAATGGATGCTAAGAGGAGACTATATGAAGGAGTGATTGTGCCAACAGCACTGTATGGGGCAGAAACATGGAACATAAGAGAGGAAGAGAAAAGGAGTTTGAATGTGTTTGAGATGAGGTGTCTGAGAAGTGTGGTGGGGGTTGCTAGGGTGGATAGAGTGAGAAATGAGGAGGTGAGGAGGAGAACGGGGGTGGAGGTGGGGTTGATGAAAGAGTGTTGGGATGGTTTGGATACATGGAAGGAATGACTGGGGAGGGACTAGTAAAAGAAGTATGGAAGGCAGATGTGGAGGAAGTGAACATGAAGGGACGTCCTAGGATGAGATGGATGGATGGGGTGAAGGGGGCTTTGGGGAAGAGGGGAATGTCTGTTGAGGAAGGACGGGAGAGGACAGAAGACAGGGGTGAATGGAGAATGGTTGTGTATTTACCTAGTTTTACCTAGTTGTATTTTGCGGGAAGGGGAGCTATGCTCGTGTTGTCCCGCCATTGTATCTCTCAGTGTCTAGTTTGCTTTTAAACTCGTGAATGGTTTTTGCGCTTACTATTTCATTATCCAGTTTGTTCCAAGTGTCTAAAACTCTATGTGGAAAACTGTTTTTCTTCAGTTCTCTTCTATAGCTATGTTTTCTTAATTTCCTTCCATGTCCTCTTGTGTTTCTCTTGTCCCAGTTTAGTAATTCTTCTCTATCAAGTATCTCTGTGCCTTTCATGATTCTGTAGATGGTCAGTAGGTCTCCTCTCTCTCTTCTTTCCTCCAGTGTCGGTAGCTCCAGTTTAGCCAATCTCTCCTCGTGGATGATGTGATGCATGAGGTTTAATGGGCAGGGGGATGGGGGGTGAGGTAGTATGTGTGAGCAAAATTTGACGCAGCCTGAAGGAATTTTTCCCCGTCTTCTCCTTTTATGCATGAGAGGACGGAGAGGGGGGTCGCCGATTTAATGAAGCGGCCTTGCTGTGGATGTGCTGTGTCTTGCAACACTGCTTCTGACCCAGGGCAGTGGACAAGGTGCAGGGATGACCTGTCATCCAGGAGGTGCTAAGATAAGAGGGAGGGTGGAGGGGTGTGGAGTGTATTCAGGGATGGAATGGGTGGGAATGATTTTATGCCTTTTCCTTTTTGGCTACCTCCCTTGTAAGGGGGAAAAAGCCTTGGTATATGTATGTACATTTTAGATACTTTTTATTTATTATTATTAGTGATTAATTAATCAATTTTACCATACCAAATATTTGATCAAAAAAGTTAATTTCAGCCTACCATCTTTGTTACTTATAGAAATTATGTAAGCGGTGCCATATGACCTAGATGCTGCAACAACATAAACTGGAAATCGATCAACCTCATTTCATCTTGCAATGATGGCAGTTCATTAACATGTATAATAACACAACGTAACATTTTTTTTTCAAAAGTTTTGTTTATTGTATTTTATTTAGAGTTTATTAATCCATTTTTCCTGCTGATTTCAAATATGCAATTATTTTTTCTGTATCATCGACCTTTATAGAAATACATATAATTTCAATGTTACCATGTATATTTTGGAATTGTTATGTGGTCTGCTACTAAATGTTTATCTAATTTTCTCTTTCAGATCAATGACTGAACTATTTACCTATTAAGATGGCTACTAGAGGATGTGAAAATTCTCCTGATACATTTTGCTATGTGTGTGGTTATTATATTGGGAAAAAACAAGTACTACATAAGATCGTGAGAGGTGCTAAAGTGTGGATAGCGTACAGACTATTTCGGAATGCCCATGGGTGACCAGGACAAGCCATGGGCACCTCATGTGATATGTGGAAGCTGCCAATCTACTCTAGAAGGATGGCTGAGAGGTACAGGAAGGGCAATGCCTCTTGCCATTCCTAGAATATGGAGAGAGCCGAAGAACCATCACGACGACTGCTACTTTTGTATGATTGATGTGACGAAGTACAGGAAAGTGAAAGGAAGACAAGCTCTGCAGTATCCAGACATACCATCATCTAGAGCACCTGTCCCACATGATGATAGCTTACCAGTACCACAACCACCAGAAAATGCAAGTTTATTTTTATCATACTCTCTTTACTTTTAATTAACTTCAAGAGAAGAAGCGAGCATTCACAGATTGGTTACAAAAGAGGACAGGGGAGTCATATGAGACGTACAAAGAAAAGAAAAGAGAAGTAAAGCAAAAGGTAAAGGAGGCAAAGAGGAGAGCAGATGTGAAATGGGGTAGGAGTATGACAGAAAATTTTGAAAGTAATAAAAAGATGTTAAGGAAAGAAATTAAGAGAGGAAGAGGAGGCGAATCAAGTAGGGAAGAAAAGGTAAAAGGTACAGATGGAGAGTTGATAATGGAAGAGATGGCAGTGAGGGGAAGATGGGCAGAATATTTTAGGGAGTTGCTGAATGTGAAGGAGGATAGGGAAGGAAAGATAGCTGCAGTGGGAAATGCAAAGAAAATGAGAGTGATGAGTGAGGAGAATGGAGGAGAAATAAGGAAGGATGAGGTGAAGGCAGTTGTAAAGATGATGAAAGCAGGTAAGGCACCTGGTCTGGATGGATGTCATGCAGAATGTCTGAAAAAGGGAGGTTCAGTGATGGTGGACTGGTTGGTGAGGTTATTTAATGTTTGCTGGAGAGAGGGTAGAGTACCGGAGGACTGGAGTAGTGCCTGTATAGTTCCTCTTTACAAGGGAAAAGGGGACAAGTGTAAATGTAGTAATTTCAGAGGGATTAGCCTGTTGAGTGTAGTAGGGAAGGCTTATGGGAGGATCTTAATTGAGAGGATTAGGAGAGGAACAGAAGGAGTAATTGGTGAGGAACAGTGTGGATTTAGGACGGGTAGAGGTTGTGTAGATCAGATCTTTGTGGTAAGACAGATATGTGAGAAAGCTATAGGAAAGGGGAAGGATGTTTTTTGGGCTTTTATGGATCTGGAAAAGGCTTATGATAGGGTAGACAGAAAGGCACTGTGGGAGGTTATGCAGATTTATGGGATAGGAGGAAAGCTTTTGGGAGCTGTCAAGAGTTTTTATGAGAGTAGTAGAGCATGTGTTAGGATTAGAAATGGAGAGAGTGAGTGGTTTGAAGTAGAGGTGGGACTTCGTCAAGGATGCGTTATGTCGCCCTGGCTGTTCAACTTATACATGGATGGGGTGGTGCGAGAGGTGAATGCTAGGGTAGTGAGTCAGGGATTGGAGATGGTTAAAGAAAATGGAGAAAAGTGGGAGGTGAGCCAGCTGTTGTTTGCTGACGACACTGCGCTTGTGGCAGGGTCAGAGGAGGGATTGAGGAAGCTGGTGGCAGAGTTTGGGAGAGTATGTGATAGAAGAAAGCTAAAGATAAATGTGGGTAAAAGTAAGGTGATGAGATGTACAAGGGGTGAAAGTGGCAGTAGACTGGAAGTGAACATTAAGGGAGAGCGACTGGAGGAAGTGGATAGTTTTAGATACTTGGGTGCAAGTGTAGCAGGAAAAGGTGGAGTGAAGGTGGCGGTAGAATGTAGATTGAGAGAAGCGAGTAAATGCCTTGGTGGTTTAAAGAGTGTAATGAGGAATAGACATTTGGGAATGAATGCGAAGAGGAGACTGTATGAAGGAGTGATTGTGCCAACAGCACTGTATGGGGCAGAAACGTGGAACATAAGAGAAGAAGAGAGAAGGAGTTTGAATGTGTTTGAGATGAGGTGTCTGAGAAGTATGGTGGGGGTTACTAGGCTGGATAGAGTGAGAAATGAGGTGAGGAGGAGAACAGGGGTGAAAAAGGATTTGGGAGATAGGGTTGATGAAAGAATATTAGGATGGTTTGGACACATGGAAAGAATGAGTGAAGAAAGACTAGTAAAAGAGGTATGGAAGGCAGATGTGGAGGGAGTGAACATGAGGGGACGTCCTAGGATGAGGTGGATGGATGGGGTGAAGGGGGCTTTGGGGAAGAGGGGAATGTCTGTTGAGGAAGGAAGGGAGAGGACGGAAGACAGAGGTGAGTGGAGAATGGTTGTATATGGATGATGTTGTGACTGCATGAGGAGGAATGGGCGGGGGGTGGGGGGTGGGGTAGTATGTGTGAGTTAATTTTGACGCAGCCCGAAGGGATTTCTCCCCGTCCTCGACTTATATGCAAAGGGGGACGGAGAGGGGGGGTCGCCGATTAAATGAAGCGGCCTTGCTGTGGATGTACTGTGTCTTGCGACACTGCTTCTGACCCAGGGCGGTGGGCAGGGTGCAGGGATGACCCGTCATCCAGGAGGTGCTCAGATGAGAGGAAGGGTGGGAGGGGTGTGGAGTGTATTTAGGGATGAAATGGGTGGGAGTGTTTTTATGCCTTTCCCTTTTTGGCTACCTCCCTTGGAAGGGGGAAAAAGCCTTGGTATATGTATGTATGTATTAAGTACTTAATATACATTCACTTTCCTATAGATATATGGAATACTAATGCTATTCGTCTTTGTTGAAGTTGCTATATTTAGTTATTTCTTTCTTTCCAGATGGAAAATGCAATGGAAATTTCATCTGAAGGGTCAGCAGGTAGCAGCAGCCATGAAATGGGAGACGAAGATTTCGCACCAAGAACGACTTCGGAGCCTCATTTTCCAAGTCAGAGTGAGCTAGATGACTTAATCAGAGACTTAGGTCTTACTAAGTCAGGAGCTGAGCTTCTTACATCAAGGATGAAAGAATGGAATCTACTAGGAGAAGACTGCAGGACATCTTTGTACCGGAAACGACATGAAGAATTTAAAATTTACTATGACTTTAGTGATGATATGTGTTATTGTAAGGATGTTACTGGTTTGTTTACAGCCCTTGGACTCGAACATGATCCTGCAGAATGGCGACTGTTCATAGATAGCTCAACACGAAGTCTCAAAGCAGTATTGCTCCACAATAGAAATAAAAACCCATCTTTGCCTCTTGCACACTCAGTACAGAAGAAAGAAAACTATCATAATGTCAAACAGCTTCTTGAAAAAATCAATTATGCTGAATTCAAATGGGATGTTTGTGGTGATTTCAAGATGCTAGCCTTTTTGCCTGGCTTACAAGGGGGATACACAAAGTATTCCTGTTTTCTTTGTTTATGGGACAGCAGGACTGATGATGATCATTATAATAAAGTTCATTGGCCCCCAAGAGTTGAACTGCAGCCAGGAATGTTAAATGTTCTCAGACAGCCTCTAGTAGATTCGAAAAAAGTTTTATTACCCCCACTTCATATCAAGCTAGGGTTAATTAAACAGTTTGTGAAGGCTTTGGATTTTGGAGGCGAAACTTTCCAAGAAATTTGTCTCATGTTTCCCAAGCTATCTGAGGCTAAGCTCAAGGGTGGTATATTTGTTGGACCCCAGGTAAACAAAATGTTGAAGTCGGAGAAACTGGAAAGAGCGATGATGAAAGTTGAAAGAGAAGCTTGGTGTTCATTTCGTGATGTAGTTCGTGGATTCCTAGGAAATCACAAGGACCCTAATTATAAACAAATAGTGGCAAAGCTTATTGAGAACTTCAGGAAACTTGGTTGTCGTATGTCCTTGAAGATACATTTCTTGCATTCTCACCAAGATTTCTTCCCCGAAAACTTGGGGGCTGTCAGTGAGGAGCATGGCGAGAGATTTCATCAGGATATCGCAACTATGGAAAGAAGATATCAAGGACGATGGAATACTGCTATGATTACATATGGTCACTAGTCAGAAAAGACGAAAGCATGCATTCTAGAAAATCTCGATCGTCAAAGCACTTCTAATCATGAGAAGAGTCATCAAAACACTTGCAGTGCAAAGTTGTGTTGTTTATTTTGTTCTTACTAATATTGTAGCTCTTGAAATACACTTCATATTATGAAAAAAATACTAGATGTTGTATAATTATCCTTAGAATGCTAAAGTAGATTGAATCAATTAACTACTGTAGAGAAAGGTTGCGTATATAACAAAATATAAAATCAAGAATAAATAAAGAAATATCGATGTTACGTCAAAACTAATGTGATATTTGGATTCAGTGACACGAAATACATATATAAACATGAAAAAATACAAATAAACAAAACATGTGTTACATTGTGTAATCTTCCTTTTAGGTGTTATTACATTATCTCTCCCCTTTTCTTCTCCCCCCTTATCTCTTTATTTCTTTCCCTATATGTCCCCTAGTACCTTTGTCTGGAACCATTCCCTACATGAATATTTTGTCACTGTCTGCTGTTTTTCTGCCAAAAGTAGTGTCTTAGCCATTTCTTTGGAAGAAGGATTTAGAAGAATCTTTAAGTATACATTTTGTCCTGTTCTGTGAGTGACAGTAAGACCTTATTTGTGATGAGATTGGGTGTTTTTTTAAGTCCAGTCATGTGAGCTACCTGTATTGGGTAAAATATGTGTAAAAAAAAAAAAAAAAAAAAAAAAAAAAAAAAAAAAAAAAAATCTTTTTGTTTTCTTGCATGTAGAGAGATGGTGAAGATGGATGATAAAGATGAATCACAGTGCTATGATGATGTCTACTTTGATTCAGATGAAGAAGATGGTGAAGGTGAGTTGAAAGTAAAACCTATTAGTTGTGACCTGATTTTTTTAACAGTTTTATTTCATTTCTTTTTAGACCTAAAAATAATGCTGTACTAATTTTTTACCTCAAATTTTGTTGAAAGATATGATGTTTTGAAGTATTATAACCTTATATTATTTACATTGATAACTTGTTTGATTGTATCTTATGGCTAATTTGTATTTAGAGTGATTTTAAGAATATTTCTTCTCGGTGTACATTAATCCTTTTTATATTGAGTATTAGATATTCAAGGACAATATATTTTCCCATGGTCAAATGTACCTATCTATATACCAAGGGCTTCTTCCCCCCTTATAAGGGAGGCCGTTTCACTCCCATCCACCACCATTGTTTCCCTCATACCTTAACTCCTTGTGGGTAAAGGGTCATACTTGTCCCCTACCAGCTGCCCGGGTCAGAAGCAATGTAGCAAGACGCAATACATGGGTACAAGATGATTTGATTCAGCTATGTGGTACCCCAGTTGATAGCAAATGTGAAAAATATATTATGATAAGTCCCTTTCATACTTTGTAATGTTTTTCCTCCTTAGTTGTTGCTGTCTTAACAACATAATGTAATCAGAAGGAGGAAAACATACCAGGTGTGGCAGGTATTTGAGAACAAAGTAACGTCCGTGGAATAAGGAAAATGACACTGTAGATAGAGCATTTCAGTACCATTTACTGATCTGTACAGGTGAATACCTACCCAATGCATGTATTCATTTGATGAAACCACCATCATTCGCAATAACAGCTTCTAGACAACGTCTAAACAGCTGGCAGACAGTAATGAGGTGGGTCTTGGGAATGTTTGCCATTGGAGCTATAATAAGTTACGACTTGTAATGGAGGTCTTCATGAACCACATATGGGATGGTGGCCTCATCAATGTGCAACTCCCTGCCCAGTGCCCCTATGGACTTCCCAGGGTCTGCGTCCATGGCAGCTTAGACAGAACTGATGAATTCAAGTGTCCTGATACTGTCCGAGTGCCAGCAATGTTGTTTCCGGTGAGAAACAGTTACCACATCGCCACTGGCAGCATCAAGCTCCCTCTGAACTTTGAAAACAAACAACCTGGTGACATTCAGGAATACATAGATCTTGGAGTCGTGCCCTGCAGCCAAGGAGACGATTACAGCATACCTCTTCATTTCCTGAGTGATCCTTGGTTCCGCCATGTTCAGCCTGGATAAAGAAAAAAAATTAATGGTTGACTGTGGCATCTAGAATACTAAGTATTTACCTAGTTGTATTTTGCGGGAAGGGGGGCTATGCTCGTGGTGTTTCGCCTTTGTATCTTGCAGTGTCTAGTTTACTTTTAAACTCATGAATGGTTTTTGCGCATACTATTTCATTATCCAGTTTGTTCCAAGTGTCCACTACTCCATGTGGAAAACTGTTTTTCTTCAGTTCTCTTCTGTAGCTATGTATTTTATTTTATTTCCATGTCCTCTTGTGTTTCTCTTGTCCCAGTTTAGTAAGTCCTCTCTATCGAGTATCTCTGTGGTTTTCATGATTCTGTAGATGGTCAGTAGGTCACCTCTCTCTCTTCTTTGCTCCAGCGTCGGTAACTCTAGCCAATCTCTCCTCGTATGATAGGTTTGCAAGTGCAGGTGCCATTTTTGTTGCTGCTCTCTGGATTCTTTCTATTTTCTTTATATTCTTTTTGGTACTGGGTGACCACAATGTCGCTGCATACTCTAGTCTAGGCCTTATCAATGTAACCAATATTTTTTTTATCATGTCTTCGTCCAAGTATGCAAATGCCACTTTTATTGATCTTAGCAAGTTGTAAGCCTCCCCGACAATTTTGTGTATCTGTTTATCATAGGACAAGTCGTTTGTGATAATTACCCCCAAATCTTTTTTGGATCCTGCCTTCTTTACCTCCTTTGTTCCAATTGTATATTTTCCTGATATTCTGTTTTTCACAGATAAGGTGTGTTCTCATATACCTGCCGTACCCGGTATGATATTTGACACTTTATCCTGATTTTGTTATTGGAAAATTATGGCAATCTCAGACCTTGGTAGCAGTGAGTTTAGCAATTAATTTACTGAATCAATTTATAGATATACTAAATTGTTTTAATGGTCAGTAGGTATTTGGTTTTACATTTGTTTATGTTAGAGTAGATGCATTTTTGGGTTACCATTAGGTGAATGATAGCATCCATTGAAGGATTTAGTTCCATGTATATGATATATGAAATGTTGAATTTCATAATATTGTAGTACATAGAGTCCCTCAAGTAACGCGGATGCGAATAACACGGATTCAATCATACGCGGATTTTATTTCAAAACCATCTCAAATGTAGAGAACCATTTTAAAATTCGCGCCGAGTCGGGCACGCATACGCACACACGCGGCAACATCGCAAACATTTGTGGTGACTGCTTTCTATTTTACCATATACAGTCAATCCTCATATAACACGGTCATTATGTACACAGGGAACTGCTCAAAAAGGGTGTTGGGCGAGGGGATAGCCCAGGGTGGCTACCTGCGGTTACGTGTCAACCTCCGGGTACTGATGCAGGATGGAGGGAGGGGGGTAGCCAACAAGCTTTAGCTTGTTGCTTCCACCACCTGCGCCGTGCTGTCGTGAAATTTTACCGCCCTAACCTGTTGAAGTGTAATGTTTCTTTCGTTTGGAACACAACTAATAAGTCTGATAATGACTACGCTTGTCATGTCTTAATTTCTCTTATGAGGTTCTTGTTGTTACTGGCAGTGGTGGTTTGGGAGACCAAAAACAGACATATACACGCTCGTGTAGACACGCACTCCCCCAATTGACAAGACTAGAGGAGAAACTTGATAAGATCGAACATTGGGAAGACAGCTTCGGTAACGTAACCAACATTGCGCAGAGAGTTGAAAAGTTGGAAGAACTAGAGAAGGCGAACAAAAATTTAACTAATGAAATACATACATACATATACCAAGGCTTTTTCCCCCTTCCAAGGGAGGTAGCCAAAAAGGGAAAGGCATAAAAACACTCCCACCCATTTCATCCCTAAATACCCTCCACACCCCTCCCACCCTTCCTCTCATCTGAGCACCTCCTGGATGACGGGTCATCCCTGCACCCTGCCCACCGCCCTGGGTCAGAAGCAGTGTTGCAAGACACAGTACATCCACAGCAAGGCCGCTTCATTTAATCGGCGACCCCCCCTCTCCATCCCCCTTTGCATATAAGGCGAGGACGGGGAGAAATCCCTTCGGGCTGCGTCAAAATTTACTCACACATACTACCCCGCCCATTTCTCCTCATGCAGTCACAACATCAATCATATACAACCATTCTCCACTCACCTCTGTCTTCCGTCCTCTCCCTTCCTTCCTCAACAGACATTCCCCTCTTCCCCAAAGCCCCCTTCACCCCATCCATCCACCTCATCCTAGGACGTCCCCTCATGTTCACTCCCTCCACATCTGCCTTCCATACCTCTTTTACTAGTCTTTCTTCACTCATTCTTTCCATGTGTCCAAACCATCCTAATATTCTTTCATCAACCCTATCTCCCAAATCCTTTTTCACCCCTGTTCTCCTCCTCACCTCCTCATTTCTCACTCTATCCAGCCTAGTAACCCCCACCATACTTCTCAGACACCTCATCTCAAACACATTCAAACTCCTTCTCTCTTCTTCTCTTATGTTCCACGTTTCTGCCCCATACAGTGCTGTTGGCACAATCACTCCTTCATACAGTCTCCTCTTCGCATCCATTCCCAAATGTCTATTCCTCATTACACTCTTTAAACCACCAAGGCATTTACTCGCTTCTCTCAATCTACATTCTACCTCCACCTTCACTCCACCTTTTCCTGCTACATTTGCACCCAAGTATCTAAAACTATCCACTTCCTCCAGTCGCTCTCCCTTAATGTTCACTTCCAGTCTACTGCCACTTTCACCCCTTGTACATCTCATCACCTTACTTTTACCCACATTTATCTTTAGCTTTCTTCTATCACATACTCTCCCAAACTCTGCCACCAGCTTCCTCAATCCCTCCTCTGACCCTGCCACAGTAGAGAAGAATTAAAAAGACAGTTAAAAGAAGTAAAAGAGGAGAATGAAGAATTAAAGAGGAATAATAAAGACAATAAAGAGGCCATAGCAAAAGAAGCACAGGGTTGGAAAAAAATCCAGGAAAACAGTAAAGTTGCATTTACTGATATAATTAAACAGCAAATGAAAGAACAAACTGAAGACTCAGTTATCAAAGTGTGAGACAGAAGGAGAATATAGTAAGAGACTTAGCAGATAAAAAGAAATGTATAATTATATTGGGAAAGGAAGAGAAACATAACCTAGATAGAACTTCAAGAATCAGTGAGGAAAAAGAAAAAGTAAGCAGCTTACTAGAATTAGTTCAGGAAGATGAACCTGAAATAATGAAACAAATTGAAGAGATGTTTAGACTCTGAAAATATAGTACAGATAAGACCAGACCAATTAAGATTAAATTCAGGTCACAAATGACAGCAGAGAATATCTTAGCAAAAACAGGGAAGCTAGCAGCAAGTGAACAATATAAAAAGGTATGGATAAAAAGGGAAATGAATAAAGAGGAAAGAGAGGAAGAAAAAATGAAAAGGAAAGAAGCTAAAAAAAAAAACGAGACCAGAACGGAGTCAGAAAAAGAAGAATTCTACTGGACAGTAGTGAATATGAAATTGAGGAAATGGACCATAACAGAGAGAAACAAAAAAGAAACAGAGCATACAATGGAAATAACAGAAAGTTAAGAGTGTCCTACACAAATATAGATGGATTAATAACAGGACTGAATGAACTGAACGAGTATCTGAAGGAAAAAGAACCGGACATAATGGGAATTGTAGAGACAAAATTAAAAGGTCCACTACCACCCAACAGCATAGAACACAATGCATATAATTATTGGATTAGAAACAGAGATAAAACAAGTGGGTGGAGTTATGTTCCTGACTAAGAAGGATATAAGCGTGAAGAGTGTCACATATGGAAAGAATAGAGTAGAGATGATTATGATAGAAGTAGAAGACAGAGATAAGAAGAGCAGAAAGTTTGTAATAAACTACGTGCCCCCAAAAACAGCCTCGTGGGAAGAGAGTGAACATAAAAGTATGTTAGAAGACACAAGAATAACATTAAACAAGATAATGGAAGATGGAGGAAGAATAGTTATGATGGGCGACTTTAATTGCAAAGAAATCTGCTGGGAAAAGATGACCGTAAAGGGTGGAGAAGACTCGTAGGGAAATGTTCTACTTGAGATGATTATTGACCACACAATGACACAATGGATTCAAGAGAACACTAGGTATAGAAATGAAGAAGAACCATCGAGACTAGACCTAATAATCACATCAGAACCTGAAATAGTGGAAAAGATAGAATACCAGGCACCAATAAGTAAAAGTGACCACATATTGATAGAACTAAATGAGAAAAATGCATGAAAAGAAATGAACAATATAGAAAAGGAAGATTGATGTATAAAAAACAAATTTTGATGAAATAAGAGAATTCTTTCAAAATGAAAACTGGGAAAGAATACACAAAGAAGATACAACAGTAGAAGAGAAATGGAATATTTTGACAAAAATTTATATAAAAGGAGTGGAAAAGTATGTCCCAAAAAAAAGAATATGTAAAGTGCTGGTACAATTAAAGTTGTAGGGAGTTAAAAGACAAAAGAGACAAAGCTTAGACCAAATTGAAGAAAAACAAAAGACCTGAAAAATGGAAAATATATACTTGTTATAGAAATGAATATGTACAAGCGTGCAGAGAGGAAAAGAGAAAATATGAAAAAGATGTCATAGAAAAATGTAAAGATCAACCAAAACTATTCTACAGATTTGTAAACAACAAACTTAAAAACAAACAAGATTTGGAGAAATTAAGACAAGGAGGAGTTGAATACACAGGAAATTGAAATGGCAGAAATTATGAACAGGCATTTTAAATCAGTTTACAAGGGAGAATATACAACCGGAAGAGATCGAATGGAAGGAGAAAGTCTCCCCTATGAAAGAAATAGAAGTAACATAGAATGAAATGATGAAACACTTGAGTAATCTTGATGTTAGAAAATCACATGGACAAGATGAAATAGCAAACTGGATTTTGAAAGAATGCAGAAATGAACTGGCATACAAAATACATAGCATAATAAATAGTTCCTTGAAAGAAGGAAAAGTTCCAGAAGATTGGAAAAAGCAAAAATAGTACCTATATATAAAGGAGGAAATAAAGAAGACCCTACCAACTATAGACCAGTCTCTCTAACAAGTACAATAGCAAAAATTTGTGAAAGAATTATCAAAAGTAAATGGGTAAAATATTTAGAAAAAAACAGCGTGCTAAATCCAAGGCAATTTGGATTCAGACAACGATGATCATGCATCACCAATTTGATGTTTCTATTCAAGGCTAATAGATATAATACAAGAAAGAGATGGATGGGCTGATTGTGCATATCTAGACCTAAAAAAAAACTTTTGACAAAGTACCACATAAGAAGTTGCTTAAGAAATTAGAAACTGAAGGAGGAATACAGGGCAAACTGCTTAAATGGATGGAAGACTTTTTGCAAGAAAGAAAAATGAGAGTAGTGATAAGAGACAAACACTCTAAATGGGATGACGTAATAAGCGGTGTTCCACAAGGAACAGTTCTGGTCCCAATAATGTTTGCTATATATATTAATGATATGGATGAAGAAATTGAAAGTCATATGAGCTTCTTTGCAGATGATGCAAAACTATTAAAAAAAATGAACACCGAAGAAGATTGTGAGTCACTACAGAGTGATCTAAATAAAGTATGGGAATGGAGTAGGAAGTGGGAGATGGAGTTCAACACTAAAAAGTGTAGTATAATGGAATTTGGAAAAAGCAAAAACAGAATAACAGGATCATATAAATTGGGAGAAGAAGGAATAAAAAAAGTAGAAAATGAGAAGGACCTGGGAGTCATTGTTATGAATAATATGTCACCTGAGAAACATATAAATAAGATTTTTGGAGAAACTTATAATTTAATAAGAACAATCAAAATGGCATTTACATACTTGGATGAAGAAATGGTGAAGAAAATTCTAACCACTCTGATAAGACCAAGATTGGAATATGCAGCAACAATGTGGTCACCAAGTACAAAAAAAAATGTATAAAAAAAACTTGAAAAAATACAAAGAGCAATTACAAAATTGGCACCAACACTCTCAAAACTATCATATGAAGAGAGACTAGCAAAACTTGAACTACAGACACTAGAGCAAAGAAGAGAGGAGATTTGATAGCTATTTACAAAATCATGAAAGGCATAGAAATTATTGGTAGAGAGAATCTGATAAAATGGGATGATAGAAATACAAGAGGGCACAGGAAGAAAATCAAGAAAGACAGCTATAGAAGAGATCTGAAAAAGAACAGCTTTCCTCACAGAGTAATAGACTGTTGGAACAAGTTAAATGAGAAAGTGGTGTGTGCAAAAACAATACATGAATTTAAAAATAGTTTAGATAAAATGAGATATGAAGACTGGACACCACGAGCATAGCTCCCCTTCCCGTAAAATACAACTAGGTAAATACACGTAGACACGTGTTAGACAACCAGTGTATGTTGTGAATACGTGTGTGTGTACACACAAATACGAAAACAGACACACGCACGTACATGCTTACTTGTACATGTGAACACAGACACATACACGCACACACACACACACACACACACACACACGCCACACACACATACATACGCCACATACACCCATTCCTCGTTTAACGACCTACTCGGTTAACGACAACTCGGAGTAACGATGGGCTTTATGACAGACCAATATTCGTTTAACATAAATCTCCCGAAGTTACGACGTCGTGTACGATAATTAAGTTGGCTGAGGCAAATTTGTATGATGTTATAAATGTACTTGCACGGTGGATATTACCTGTGAGGTAAAGTGTTCTGAAGCTTAGGTCTACATTACCATCCTGCAAGCTGCAAAAACTACCTGGGGTACAGTATACAGTATACCGGTAGTGGTAAATTTTTAGTTTCGACCATGGGCGCAATATAACAATAGAAAATTAATTATTAATTTTGTAAATTATAATGTATCAACGTAATATGCAATTTTGTGAGCGGAAATAAAAAAAATGCTAAAACAGATTTCGTAAGTAACAAAGTCATGTCGGACGAATGGTACACCATGTTTGTTATGATAGATGCCGATGTCGAAGAAATGAAAGGATGATAAATTCGTCTAACCTAAACTAAACTAACCTAACCTGTGTTTAATAAATCATTACCTGCAAATTAAATGTCATCCGGCTCTTCCTCGTTGTTGTCGTCGTGAGAGACATTGGCAGACGACAAGATGGCGTCCCGAGCCTATGCTACCGACTTCGTTCATTAGCATATTTTCTTGTAGCAAGGTATTTTTTACTTTCATTTCCGCCCACAAAATTGCATATTACGTTGATACATTTTAATTTACAAAATTAATAATTAATTTTCTATTGCGCCCATGGTCGAAACTAAAAAAATACCCCGGTATTCAATATGCAATGTCAGCATACGCGGATTTGGTCATATACGGTAATTTCAGGAACCTAACCACCGTAAGTAAACAGTAAATAAAGCTTTAATGTACTGTATAAAAGAGGGAAAATACACGAAAATAAAGATACATGTATTTCTGGACATTGTACATACAGTACATGAGTACATGTACGTATATGTATACACTTTCGCTTAACGACCAATTCGGTTAACGACGGCGCGCTGGTCCCAATTGTCGTCGTTAAACGAGGAGTGGTTGTACACACACATATACATATGCCACATACACACACACGTGTATACGCCACATACACACATATATGTATATACGCCACATACACATATGCATATACGCCACATCCATATGTATATACACACAAACACATACATATGCCACAAACGCCACATACATACACCACATACACGCGCGCACACACACGCGCACGCACACACACACGTACACATACACACACACACGCTCGTCGAAGCAACACCGCCCGTCGTCGCTGTCGTCGCGCGACCAAGAAGAAGAGGATTTACGACGAAAAAGGAAAACCTGGTTTGTACTGTAGGGGTGGGGAGTGAACGTGAGTGCCCGAAATGGTATCTATGCAGTGCTAGTTAATTGTGTTAACTCGAAATTAGCAAAAATTAATTAAAACGACTCGAAAGCCAGTTGCGAATCAGAGCCATCTGGCGGCAATCCACTGAACCGCGATGTAAACAATCAACAAAGCACGTGTTACGACAATGATTTCTTAGGGTTTGGTAAGTACGAAAGAAAGAACTTAAGTAGATTATTAGAGATAGAGAGAGAGATGAGCAAAAATAGGACTCGGTGGGAAAATGAAATCATGGACTTAAGAAAAGAGGTCATTGGTTTAATTGATTGTTTAACTAAGACTAACCATGAAATTTCTGACCTGAGAAAAGCTAACTTGGATCTTACAAACGAAATTAAAGAAATGAAAAGAGACATAAATGAACTGAAGAATGATAATGAAAAGAAGAAAACTAATGATAATAACAATAGCGAAAATCTAAAGCAGGAAGTGAACAACAAATTACAAGAATTGACACAAAAGATCGAAGAAAACTTAGGTGGGGACAGTATCCAGGAAATTAAGAAGTGGAAAGAAAATATTGAAAATAAAGAAATTGCTTTCAAAGAAATAGTCAAGCAGCAAATGCAAGATAATGCAAAAGACACAATCATTCAAGTGATTAACGAAAAACCAAATTGGGTCAGGGACACAGTAGATAGGAAGAAATGTATTGTGGTTTATGGGCTTAAAGAAAAACAAGGATTGGCAAGGTACATGAGAGAAAAAGAAGAAAAAGAGACAGCAGTAGAAATCCTTAATGAAATTCAGGGGGGAGACAGTGATTCAGGCACAGACCTAGAAGAGACTTACAGAATTGGTCGCTATACTAAGGATAGGAATCGACCTCTAAAGATAAAACTAAGGTCACAAGTGGTAGTAGAAGACATATTTGAAAAAGTAGGTAACTTGGCAAAGAGTGAAAAATACAATAAGATATGGATAAAAAGAGAAATGAGTACTGAGGAATTAGAAAAAGAAAGGGCACTAAGAGAAGAAGCAAAGGAAAAAAACTTGAAAAGATCGGAGACAGAATGCAAAGAATTCCAGTGGAGAGTAATAGACTTGAGATTAAGACAATGGCGCTTCAAAACGAACAAAACAAGGGAAGAAGAAACCAGGGAGAAGGAAGAAAATTAAAAGTGGCATATACCAACATTGACGGACTAATTTCGGGACTGAACGAACTCAATGATTATCTGTTAGAAGCAAAACCAGACATAATGGGAATTGTAGAGACTAAACTAAGAGGTGAAATACCATCCACTGTTATCGGACAAGGTTTATACAACTACTGGATAAAAAACAGGGACAAGAAACAGGGAGGGGGAATCATGTTCTTGGCCAAGAAAGACCTAAAGGTGACAAAAATTGCAGAGGGCAAAGGTAATGCTGAATTGATCATGATAAAAGTCGAAGGCAAGAATATGAAAAGTAGAAAGTTTGTGGTGACTTATGTGCCTCCAAAAACAAGCGCTTGGAAAGAAATCGAACATACAAAAATGCTAGATGATACAAGAAAATCACTCAATGAGATACTAATGGGTAAGGGTAATCTGGTAGTTATGGGGGACTTCAATTGCAAAGAAATTTGTTGGGACAGCATGACAGTGCAAGGAGGAGATGACTCGTGGGGCAATGTACTGCTAGATATGACCATGGAGTACACAATGACCCAATGGGTCCGTGAAAACACAAGGTACAGAAATAATGAAGAGCCATCGAATCTAGATCTAATATTTACAACAGAGCCTGAAATAGTGCATAAAGTCTATGAGACACCAATTGGAAAGAGTGACCATGTACTCATCGAAACTATACTAAAGGAAGAAATAGACAGAGAGAGGAACGAAAAGCATAGGAAAGGAAGACTGAGGTACAACAAAACAGACTTTACAAAACTAAAGACATTCTTCCGGAATGCAAACTGGGAAATATTTTACAGGGAAGAAACAACAGTGGAAGAGAAATGGAATATATTGATGGAAAACTACAATGAAGGGGTAAACAGGCATGTACCAAGACAAAAGCGAGAGAGAGAGTACATTAAATGTTGGTTCAACAAAAGATGCAGTGAGGCAAAAGACAGAAGGGACAAAGCTTGGAAAAAGTGGAGAAAAGACAAAAAACAAAGCAAATGGCAAATTTATGTTAACTATAGAAATGAGTATGTTAATGTGAGAAGAGAGGAGAAAAGGAACCATGAGAAGGATATTATAGACAAATGCAAAGAGCAACCCAAACTATTCTATTCTTAAAAACAAACAGGAATTGGTGAAACTATGCCAAGGAAACATAGAATACACAGAAGATTTAGAGATGGCCGAAGTCATGAACAATCACTTTAAATCTGTTTTCACCAGAGAGAAAATACCAAATTGTGACATAGATAAAAACAAGAAATCTCCCCTCATGAATGAGTTTACAGCATCACTAAAGGAAATATCAGAACATTTATCAAGGCTGGATGTCAGAAAATCACATGGCCCGGACGGTATTGCAAATTGGATTCTAAAGGAGTGCAAAGAAGAACTAACAGACAAAATACACATCTTAATAAACAGCTCACTCAAAGAAGGAAAGATACCCGAGGACTGGAAAAACGCTAACATTGTACCAATACACAAAGGAGGAAACAAAGAAGAACCCACCAACTATAGGCCAGTATCACTAACAAGCACCATAGCCAAAATTTGTGAGAAAATAATCAAGAATAGATGGGTAAAACATCTGGAAGACAATGACATATTAAACCCAAGACAATTCGGATTCAGACAAGGAAGATCATGCTCCACAAACTTAATATGCTTTTACTCAAGACTAATAGACATAGTGCAAGAAAGAAATGGATGGGCTGATTGTGCATTCCTAGACTTGCAAAAAGCCTTTGACAAAGTACCACACAGAAAACTACTAAAAAAACTGGAACACATAGGAGGAATACAGGGAAACCTACTAAAATGGATAGAGGACTTTCTGACTGGTAGAAAGATGAGAGTAGTGCTCAGAGAAAAATATTCAGACTGGAAAGAGGTGATCAGTGGAGTACCGCAAGGATCTGTGCTGGCACCAATAATGTTTGCTATCTATATGAATGACATGGATGAGGACGTGAACTGCTACATGAGCTTCTTTGCCGATGATGCCAAACTGCTAAGGAAAATAGAAACTGATGAGGACTGTGAAGCACTGCAAGAAGACCTAAATAGGGTATGGAACTGGAGTCAGAAATGGGAAGTGGACTTTAATACTAAGAAGTGTAGCATAATGGAGTTTGGAAAAAGCAAAAACAGAATATCAGGAAAATATACAATTGGAAACAAAGAAGTAAAGAAAGTAGGATCCGAAAAAGATTTGGGAGTAATTATCACGAATGACTTGTCCTATGATATACAGATTAACAAAATTGTCGGGGAGACTTACAACTTGCTAAGATCAATAAAAGTGGCGTTTACATACTTGGACGAAGACATGATGGAAAAAATATTGGTTACATTGATAAGGCCTAGATTAGAGTATGCAGCGACATTGTGGTCCCCCAGTACCAAAAAGAATATAAAGAAAATAGAAAGAATCCAAAGAGCAGCTACAAAAATGGCACCTGCACTTGCAAACCTATCATACGAGGAGAGATTGGCTAAACTGGAGTTACCGACACTGGAGCAATGAAGAGAGAGAGGTGACCTATTGACCATCTACAGAATCATGAAAGGCACAGAGGTACTCGATAGTGAGAACTTACTTAACTGGGACAAAAGAAACACAAGAGGACATGGAAAGAAAATAAAAAAACATAGCTATAGAAGAGAACTGAAGAAAAACAGTTTTCCTCATAGAGTTTTGGACACTTGGAACAAACTGGACAATGGAATAGTATGCGCAAAAACCATTCATGAGTTTAAAAACAAACTAGACACTGCAAGATACAAAGGCGGGACATCACGAGCATAGCTCCCCTTCCCGCAAAATACAACTAGGTAAATACACACCCTTTCACACACACACACACCCTTTCACCGAATGGACGGCGAGAACTGGTGTTCCAAAGAAAAAGGAAAAACTACGTGGATCTCAACATCCAGAGAAGTGCCTTTTTGTATTTATAGGGAAGGGGAGTGCTCGTGGAATAGTGGGGAAGTGATAGGGAAGGAGAAGGGAAGGGATATTGAGGGAAATGGAAGGAAATGAGGAAGGGGAGGACTTGGTCCAGGAGTCCAGGCAGATTGTAAACAAACGCCGAACGGATGACTTGGATCTCGATTTTGGGACTAACAAAATTGTAAAGATCAGAAACATAGATAAAAGCAGTTCAATGGAAGGTGAGGATAATAATTTTCAAGGATTTAATGAGGGGGCGGCGGATACCAACCTCCCCCGACTGGCAAAACTGGAGGAAAAACTTGAACAAATGACTGAGCATTGGGAGATTAGGTTTGGCAAGATGTCAAAAATTGCCGAGAGGTTTGAAAAATAGGAAGAACTAGAGAAGGCGAACAAAAACTTAACTGATGAAATAGAAGACTGTGCCGTTACGAGAGGTAACGGGGCTTTTTTATATGTCCGTGTATCCCCATGTTTACATATCTTTTTGTCGTAAGGCTCGTTTCCCCTCGGAAGAGGTTTCCAAGTTTGTTTTTCGTAATGTTTAATTTAAGTATGCTGCGAGCAGAAGCTTCGTCTGCTTAAGAATACTATCGTTGTAAGTTGTCTGCAAGCTGTGCTGCAAGATAGCATCTCATTATTTGTACAATGTTCACTTAAAGAATTAGACTTAAGAAGGTGTGTAAGAACCGGTTACTGTGGGTGATGTCACGTCACCTCTAGGCGCCAGTCTTGGTCCGATCTAGAAAGATGTACACACCCCACGCCTAGCCAAACCATGTAAGTCTTAAAACTCTTTGTATTTGAGGTTTAGAGTATTCTAGTGCATCCTTTGTAATACCCTCTTCTTGTGTAGCCTTTAGCCTATAGTAATTATAGTACTTTTTACAGTTTTTCATCAATTCCAACGTATTATCGAACGATGGATCAGATCTGCATTAAATACGCATCAAATATCCCCGTGATTCTATAACCTTCAGTCCCAAGTCTGTCTACGTCACGGACGCTATGATGTTGAATGTCTATTTCATCTGCGGAGTCCCAGTTGACTCCGCCATAATGAAAAAATGGTTCGATAGAAACGAACAGATGAAGAAAGCATAGGAATGAGGTTTCGGCCAGACCACGCCCTGCACGCCGTTGCCACGTCTAGATTCCCCTCGTCGTCACCACATGAACTTGATGTGTCGCCTTCCTGGCATAAGTTTGCGTGTGTGTGCTTGGGTGTTGTAGCGCAAGTTAAGTGTAGTGTAGTGTAGTGATCTTGTGTCGTCTTAGTGATCGCATCGGCGCGCGAGTGTGATGTGGCAACAACGTATGGTTGCCAAGTCCCAACAGTGTTTACATAACACCTCGTCGCAGTTAAGCATGTGTTTTTCCTTTGAAGGCAAGCTACCTTGCCTAAAATCCTGTCATATGTTAATATAAGCATGCGACTAATGTGCATTTTTAGATTGAACCAAATGTAGGGTTTAATCTGTTGTTGTCTACCTCAATAGTCGTATAGTTAGGAGTGTGGTAACGTACTCCGTGGTTTTCGATTAAGTTCGAGTTTTCCTTGTCTTCTTTATCATATTACTGTCTTGTCTCTCACTGTTTCTCTCGCTTGGCAATATGTCTTCCAACCACAGTATAGATGAAGGACCCGTCTCTGGTAGGGTCAGAGTCCTCACGGCTGAAGGGCAAGAGGCTTTTCAGAGAGCGTCTGATCAGCATGAAGAGAGGGTAAAGGCGAGTAGAGAAGGAGTACAAGCCTTATTGGAAGAACCGAATCATGGTCCTTGGTTGTATGAGGCCCACGCTGTGTACCAGGATACTGTAAAAAGGTACCTGGAATTCTTAATGCGTGAACGTACTTCAGAAAGTCTGGCTCGTGCTGAATCAGTGAAGCACGAAGACAGGGATTTTCAGGCATCTTTTCGTCAGGTAATCAGTAACTATGCTTCCTCTTCCTCAGTTGAAGTCACGGAAGAGGAACACCACACTGAACCGTTTTTACAAGATGACCCGAAGTCCAATCAAGTTCCTTTATCCCTCGTCGACCACTCTGAGTTTTGTATGCCCCCTTCCATGAAGGGCAGTTCAAGAAGGTCGGTTAGGTCAGGTCGTTCCAGTAGCACCAGTGTTAGTGTTGCAAGGAAGCAACGAGCCAAGGTGGAGACCGCTCGTATCAGAGTCAAGTTTGCCGAACAGGAGGGTCAGCTTATGAAAGAGCAGGCTGAAATGCAGGCCAAGTTCAAAGTTATGACACAGCAAAAGGAGTTGGAAGAAGCCGAAGCCGAACTTAGGCACTTAGGACCCGACGATGATTGGGAAACATGCAGTGACTGGGACCAATTAAAAGGTACAGTCGCTACCCGCACCCAACTATATGTGGAGCAACAGGGTGGTATAGTCGATGTTTCCGCTAGTCAGAAGGATCTGGTAGGCTTGAATCCTGAAAGCCCTGTTTTCAAGCCCTGTTCTGATTTCAGAGTTAACTCACAGCCTGCTAACAATGTTCCATTCAGTTTTGAACCTCGTATCGAAAAGGTAAAGGTGAGGTCTGTGCAACCTGCGCAGCAACCTGTTGCTAACCATGTTTCTTATGTGTCACCACCTGTAGTAAACCTCCTCGGAGTGCATCTCCTAGATTGGGGACAACCTCCAATTCTGCCGATTTGAGCAAGTTCTTCTTGCGGAAGGATTTACTTCTTAGCAGGCTGTCTACGTTTGATGATACTGCGGAAGACTATGCTGTTTGGAAGGAGAGTTTCAAGGAGGTCGTGCAAGAGTTAGGCACCTCATGTAAGGAGGAAATAGACCTGTTAGTTAAGTACCTAGGTCCTGAGTCTAAAGAATGGGCCCGTACAACTAGAAACTCAAATGCCAAGAATCCAACCCTGGCGTGCAGTAGAATTTGGGAGCGCTTGGATGACAAGTTTGCTGCCCCTTCGATCATTGAGACTTCAATTAAAAAGAAGCTCGCCAACTTCTCTAGGATTTCACCTAGAGACACCTTAAGGTTATACGACCTGTGTGACATTCTGTACCAGATAGAAGCCTTGAAGGCTAACCCTGTATACAGTACACTGTTTGCATATTATGACGCCTCGTCAGGCATCAATCCCATTGTCACAAAACTTCCACCCTGTATACAGAAAGCGTGGACTGGCAGAGCCATGAACTACAAGACTGCTCACGGTGTGCCGTACCCACCTTTCTCCTTCTTCATTGAGTTTGTGAAGGAGATGGCAAGGGTCGAGAATGATCCATGTTTCTCTTATCAAAGCCTTGGAGCCGATGGTTTTGTGAAACCAGAGAAGCCACCTCCCTCTAAGTTTCCTCAAGTGCGTGTGAAGAAGACTGACACCATGTTGTCCAGTGGCAGTAAGTCGACCATGGGCGCTGACAGGTCTGTTGGCGCCGCTAGTCCTACCGAGCAAAGAAAGGCAGAAAAGGGAGATTTTTGCGTCTACCATGATGCCTACGTACACCATTTGGATTTCTGCAGGGCTTTTCGCACCATGTCAGTGAGCGAGAGGAAGGTTTTCTTAAACGATAAAGGAGTGTGCAACAGATGTTGCAAAGGTAACCATCCTCCTTCCAGCTGCAAAGAGAGAACTTTCTGCAAACTCTGTAAGGCCCATACTCATGTGACTGCCTTACATCACGATGAACCCAGGTCGAAGAGGAGTTCGACTCAAGCGGTTACACAGCATGGAAGGGAGGTTGCTCAAGATAAAACACCTCGCTCCCCTGTAGTCAATCAAGTGCCGCTTCCAAATGTTCTTACCCCCATAGTAAAGACTCAGGGAGGGGAGGATGCTGCGGTCAATTCCAAATGTACCTTGATATGCAGTAACCCCACCTCCATGAGTAAGTCCTGCGCCAAGACCTTCTTGGTAAAGGTCTATCCTGAAAGTAAGCCAGAGCTCGGAGTGTGGTGTTATGCCATCCTAGACAATCAGTGCAATTGCTCTTTAGCAAGGTCTGAGTTTTTCGATTTGTTTGACAAGCTGAGCAAACGGGTTTCATATCGTCTAGCTACCTGTGCAGGTGTAACGGGCGCTTCTGGGCGCACCACCAAAAATTACACCATCGTGTCTTGGCATAACTCACAAGAGGTGCATATCCCTCAGTTAGTGGAATGCGACAGCATTCCCAATGTAAGAGAAGAGATACCCACCCCCGCCATAGCTCGTGGTTATCCCCATCTGTCCGACCTGGCCGAATGTATTCCACCTCTGGTTCCTGAAGCTGAGATTCTACTCATCATTGGTCGAGATGTGCCTTCAGCTCATTACATTTTTGACCAGAGAATTGGACCTGTCAATGCCCCTCTAGCTCAACAGACCAGTCTGGGTTGGGCAATCATTGGGGAAGTGTGTCTCCATGGCACTTGTAGGCCTCCTGTCATTAGCAGTTTCAAAACATCCTTTGTACATGATAGACGTCCCTCTATAGTCGCACCATGTGGTAACCAGATTCATGTTTCTGAAGTAAAGGATGATTTGTTCAAGGTAACCAAAGATGATGACAAGGCCGCCCTGTCGATTGAAGACAGGAAGTTCTTGGATGTTATGAACTCAGAGTTCCGCAAGGATCAAAGTGGTCATTGGGTCGCGCCACTGCCTTTCCGTCCCAATGTTGTAGCCACCAGTAATAATAGAGACTTTGTGTGGCACCGCACACTGTCTCTCCATCGTAGCCTCAGCACAAAGCCGGAAAAACGTCAGCATATGATGGCCTTCATGCAAAAGATGTTAGATCGTGGGCATGCTGAGGTTGCACCACCATTGAAGTCTGATCAGAAGTGCTGGTATCTTCCATTGTTTGGGGTGTACCACCCTAAGAAACCTGACAAGATCAGGGTTGTGTTCGACTCTTCTGCCAAATCCAGAGAGTTCTCCCTAAATGATATGCTGATGTCAGGTCCTGATATGACAAACAGTATTCTCGGGATTCTTCTACGTTTCCGTCAGGAAGCTGTAGCAGTGGCAGCTGATGTAGAACAGATGTTCTACAATTTCAAAGTGAAGACTGAGCAAAGAGATTATCTCAGATTCTTCTGGTACAAGAATAATGACCCTGATGAAAGGTTGATTGAGTATAGGATGACTGTTCACGTTTTTGGGAACACGCCATCTCCCGCCATTGCCACCTATGGCTTGCGTAAGTCTGTAGAAGATGCCTCTCCTGAAGTTCGCTATTTCATAGAGAACAATTTCTACGTGGATGATGGGTTAGCATCTCTGCCAGATGCGGAGACTGCTTACAAGTTAATCCAAGACTCTAAGTCAGCACTTCAAGAAGGAGGACGCCTGCGCTTGCACAAGATCACTTCCAACAGTAAGGAAGTGCTGGAAAAGTTTGCCACCAGTGAGCTGGCTGATAACCTTCAGGAGCTGAACCTAACTTCTGACTCTATGCCTATGCAGTCTAGCCTGGGCCTCTTATGGGACATCCAAAGAGACGTTTTCGTCTATAAGTTCATGGATTCAGACAAGCCTTCGACAAAAAGAGGGATACTGTCTGTTGTAAATAGTCTGTTTGACCCCATGGGATTCTTAGCTCCAGTAATAATAGTGGGAAAACTACTCCTAAGAGAGATAACCAATCTAAAGTGTGGTTGGGATGAACCCATACCAGCTAAGATCCATACCAAATGGTCCAGATGGCTAACGTCCTTAAGAGACCTCAAGGACATAAGCATCAATCGTCAGTTTGCTAGTATTTCTTTGTCTCAAGCTCACAGGATAGAGCTTCATACCTTTTCAGATGCTTCCAGAGTAGCAGTAGGAGCTGTATCATATCTTAAGGTTTTCAGTGATACCAAAAGCTACCAGGTGTGTTTTGTGAGGGGACAAGCTAAAGTAGCTCCCAACCATGGTCATACTATTCCCAGGTTAGAGTTGTGTGCTGCAGTGATGGCAGTTAATCTCAGCAATTCCATCTCGGATTGCTTGGACAAACCCTTAGACGCAAGGCATTTCTATTCTGACAGCATGATTGTCTTGGGCTATATTCATAATGAAAGGCGTAGATTTCATGTCTACGTGAGTAACAGAGTAGACCACATTAGGTCGTCCACCGAACCTAACCAATGGCATTATGTACCTACAGATTGTAATCCAGCAGACCTGGCTACCCGTGGTCTTGAAATAACCGACCTAAATCAGAGTGATTGGTTGTCAGGTCCCTCAAGCTTATTTGAGGATGTTGTATCCACCAGTGGAAGTTTTCCTCTTGTAAGACCTGAGACAGATAAAGAAGTAAAGGTACCAGACTACACAATTGAGTCTGAACCCCTTGTTAGTGCAAACAAAAGCAATGTAGAGCCTGCAATTGCGTCATTAGCTCAGAGGTTCTCTAATTTCTCCTGTTGGAGGAGACTTGTAAGAGCGGTAGCTCTCCTTAAGCATATAGCCCGTTCTTTCAAACAAGGTAACAAGTGTTGTTCAGGTTGGCATATGTGCAACAAACATAAGTCACCCGATCAACTAGAAGATGCAGCTGATTTCATTGTTCAGACATACCAAAAGGATTATTTCTCGTCTGCCATGACTAAATTGCAAGGTGAAGTTTGTTTACCTCCTTCCAGTCCCATTGCATCTCTGTCTCCTTATTTAGACCAGAAGGGCCTACTTCGTGTAGGAGGCAGGTTGAGTCAAGGCGGTGATATACTGGGTATGCTTGCAAGGCCTATTATTATTCCAAAGGAATCCCATTTAGGCTTGTTGTTGATCCGTCACTACCATGAGACAGTACACCACCAAGGGAGAGTGATTACAGAAGGAGCCGTCCGTACAGGTGGTTTCTGGATTTTGGGAGGGAAACGTACCATTTCTAAGGTCATTTCAAAATGCGTCACCTGTAGAAGGGTAAGAGGTAAGGTGTGTGTTCAGAAGATGGGAGACTTACCCGTCGATAGACTTACTCCCAATCCGCCATTTTCCTATGTAGGAGTTGACCTTTTTGGCCCCTGGCATATAAAAACTCGGCGCACTAGAAGTTCCTTCCTCGAAAGTAAAAGATGGGGCGTTCTGTTCACCTGTCTTGTTTCCAGAGCTATCCACATAGAGACTGTAGAAGAATTGAGTACTTCTTCCTTCATTAATGCCTTAAAGAGATTCATCTGTATTCGTGGCCCAGTTAAGATGATGCGTTCTGACAGAGGCACGAACTTTGTAGGTGCTGTCAAAGCACTGAACTTGCTTGCCATTACCGATGAAGGTGGTGATGTCAATAGTTTCTTGTCAAGTCAAGGTTGCACTTGGTTGTTTAACCCTCCTCATGCTTCTCACATGGGTGGAGCATGGGAGCGTATGGTGGGGATAGTCCGCAACATCATGAATGTGATACTGACTAACCATCACCCCAAGGCATTAACACATGAGGTGTTAGTAACCTTCTTTGCAGAAGTATGTAAGATCGTGAATTCCAGACCTTTAGTTCCTGTTTCCTCGGACCCTAGTAGTCCTTTCATTTTGTCTCCGTCCATCCTTCTCACCCAGAAAACTGATATTCCTGTAACTCTTCCTGAAGAGATAGATATTAAGGCAGTATACAAATCTCAATGGAAGCATGTCCATCACCTTGCTGAGGAATTCTGGAAGAGATGGAAGAAAGAGTATCTTTCCTCTTTGCAACCCAGAAGAAAGTGGGTCAATTCCTCTCCAAATGTAAAGGTGGATGATGTAGTGTTGGTAAAAAATCAAGAGTGTCCCCAAGGACAGTGGCCCTTGGGTATTGTAAACAAAGTATTCCCTGGCAAGGATGATTTAGTCAGGAAGGTCCAAGTAAGAGTTGTGGTAAACAACAAAGCCCATGAATATGTAAGACCCATTTCTGAGCTTGTGTTGCTAGGTCAATAGTTTTGGTAATTTTTCCCCCTAGAAAATTAGGAAGGGAGTGTGCCGTTACGAGAGGTAACGGGGCTTTTTTATATGTCCGTGTATCCCCATGTTTACATATCTTTTTGTCGTAAGGCTCGTTTCCCCTCGGAAGAGGTTTCCAAGTTTGTTTTTCGTAATGTTTAATTTAAGTATGCTGCGAGCAGAAGCTTCGTCTGCTTAAGAATACTATCGTTGTAAGTTGTCTGCAAGCTGTGCTGCAAGATAGCATCTCATTATTTGTACAATGTTCACTTAAAGAATTAGACTTAAGAAGGTGTGTAAGAACCGGTTACTGTGGGTGATGTCACGTCACCTCTAGGCGCCAGTCTTGGTCCGATCTAGAAAGATGTACACACCCCACGCCTAGCCAAACCATGTAAGTCTTAAAACTCTTTGTATTTGAGGTTTAGAGTATTCTAGTGCATCCTTTGTAATACCCTCTTCTTGTGTAGCCTTTAGCCTATAGTAATTATAGTACTTTTTACAGTTTTTCATCAATTCCAACGTATTATCGAACGATGGATCAGATCTGCATTAAATACGCATCAAATATCCCCGTGATTCTATAACCTTCAGTCCCAAGTCTGTCTACGTCACGGACGCTATGATGTTGAATGTCTATTTCATCTGCGGAGTCCCAGTTGACTCCGCCATAAAGACCTAAAAAGACAGTTAAGAGAAGTAAAAAGTGGAGAATGAAGAATTAAAAAAGAACAATAATGACAATTAAGAAACAATAGCAAAAGAGGCAGAGGGGTGGAGGAAGATACAAGAAAATAGTAAAGTTGCATTTTCTGATATGATTAAACAGCAAATGAAAGAACAAACTGAAGACACAGTTATCAAAGTGATAAGACAGAAGGAGAATATTGTAAGAGACTTAGCAGACAAAAAGAAATGTATAATTATATTAGGAATGGAAGAGAAACATAACCCACAAGAATCAAAGAGGAAAATGAAAAAGAAAGAAACTTACTAGAATTAGTTCAGGAAGATGAGCCAGAAATAATTAAACAAATCAAAGAGAAATTCAGGCTCGGGAAATATAGTACAGACAAGACCAGACCAATTAAGATTAAATTCAGGTCACAAACGACGGAAGAGAATATCTTGTCCAAAACAGGGAAACTAACAACAAGTGAACAATATAAAAAGGGAAATGAATAAAGAGGAAAGAGAGGAGGAAATAAGGAAAAGACATGAAGCTAAGAAAAAAAACGAGACCAGAACGAAGACAGAAAAACAAGAATTCTACTGGAGAGTAGTGAATATGAAATTGAAGAAATGGAAAATAACAGAGAGAAACATAAAAGAAACAGAGAATACAATGGAAATAACAGAAAGTTAAAAGTATCCTACACAAATATAGATGGATTAATAACAGGACTGAATGAACTGAACAAATATCTGAAAAAAAAAAGATCCGGACATAATGGGAATTGTTGAGACAAAATTAAAAGGTCCACTACCACCCAACAGCATAGGACACAATGCATATAATTATTGGATTAGAAACAGAGAGATAAAACAAGGGGGTGGAGTTATGTTCCTGACTAAGAAGGATATAAGCGTGAAGAGTGTCACATATGGGAACAATAGAGTAGAGATGATCATGATAGAAGTAGAAGATAGAGATAAGAAGAGCAGAAAGTTTGTAATAAACTATGTGCCCCCAAAAACAGCCTCGTGGGAAGAGAATGAACATAAAAGCATGTTAGAAGACACAAGAATAACACTAAACAAGATAATGGAAGATGGAGGAAGAATAGTTATGATGGGCGACTATAATTGCAAAGAAATATGCTGGGAAGAGATGACCGTAAAGGGTGGAGAAGACTCATGGGGAAGTGTTCTACTTGAGATGATTATTGACCACACAATGACACAATGGATCCAAGAGAACACTAGGTATAGAAATTAAGAAGAACCATCGAGACTAGACCTAATAATCACATCAGAACCTGAAATAGTGGAAGAGATAGAATACCAGGCACCAATAAGCAAAAGTGACCACATATTGATAGAACTAGAACTAAATGAGAAAAAATACATGAAAAGAAATGAACAATATAGAAAAGGAAGATTGATGTATGAAAAAGAAATTTTGATAAAATAAGAGAATTCTTCCAAAATGAAAACTGGGAAAGAATACACAAAGATACAACAGTAGAAGAGAAATGGAATATTTTGACAAAAATCTATAAAAAAAGGAGTAGAAAAGTATGTCCCATGACAAAAACAAGAAAAAGAATATGTAAGGTGCTGGTACAATAAAAGTTGTAGAGAGATAAAAGACAAAAGAGACAAAGCCTGGGCCAAATGGAAGAAAAACAAAGGACCTGAAAAATGGAAAATATATACCGGTTATAGAAATGAATATGTACAAGCGTGCAGAGAGGAAAAGAGAAAATATGAAAAAGATGTCATAGAAAAATGTAAAGATCAACCAAAACTATTCTACAGATTTGTAAACAACAAACTGAAAAACAAACAAGATTTGGAGAAATTTAGACAAGGAGTTGAATACACAGAGGAAATTGAAATGGCGGAAATTATGAACAAACATTTTAAATCTGTGTTTACAAGGGAGAACATACAACCTGAAGAGATTGAATGGAAAGAGAAAGTCCCCCCCCTATGAAAGAAATAAAAGTAACAAAGAATGAAATATTGAACCACTTGAGTAATCTTGATGTCAGAAAATCGCATGGACCATATGAAATAGCAAACTGGATTCTGAAAGAATGCAGGAATGAACTGGCAGACATAATACATAGCATAATAAACAGTTCCTTGAAAGATGGTAAAGTTCCAGAAGATTGGAAAAAAGCAAATATAGTACCTATATATAAAGGGGGAAATAAAGAAGACCCTAACAACTATAGGCCAGTCTCTCTAACAAGTACAATAGCAAAGATTTGTGAAAGAATTGTCAAAAATAGATTGGTAAAATATTTAGAAAAAAACAATGTGCTAAATCCAAGACAATTTGGATTCAGACAAGGACGATCATGCGTCACCAATTTAATATGTTTCTATTCAAGGCTAATAGATATAATACAAGAAAGAGATGGATGGGCTGATTGTGCATTTCTAGACCTAAAAAAAGCTTTTGACAAAGTACCACATAAGAAGTTGCTTAAGAAATTAGAAACTGAAGGAGGAATACAGGGCAAACTGCTAATTTGGATGGAAGACTTTTTGCAAGAAAGAAAAATGAGAGTAGTGATAAGAGACCAACACTCAAAATGGGATGAAGTAATAAGCGGTGTTACACAAGGAACAGTTCTGGCCCCAATAATGTTTGCTATATATATTAATGATATGGATGAAGAAATTGAAAGCTATATGAGCTTCTTTGCAGATGATGCAAAACTATTGAAAAAAGTGAACACGGAAGAAGATTGTGAATCACTACAGAGTGATCTAAATAAAGTACAGGAATGCAGTAGGAAGTGGGAGATGGAGTTCAATACAAAGTGTAGTATAATGGAATTTGGAGAAAGTAAAAACAGAATAACAGGATCATATAAATTGGGAGAAAAAGGAATAAAAAAAGTAGAAAATGAAAAAGAACTGGGAGTCATTGTTATGAATAATATGTCACCTGAGAAACATATAAATAAGATTTTTGGAGAAACTTATAATTTAATAAGAACAATCAAAGTTGCATTTACATACCTGGATGAAGAAATGGTGAAGAAAATTCTAATCACCCTGATAAGACCAAGATTGGAATATGCAGCAATGATATGGTTACCAAGTACAAAGAAATGTATAAAAAAAAATTGAAAGAATACAAAGAGCAATTACAAAATTGGCACCTACACTCTCAAAACTATCATATGAAGAGAGACTAGCAAAACTTGAACTACAGACACTAGAGCAAAGAAGAGAGAGAGGAGATTTGATAGCCATTTACAAAATCATGAAAGGCATAGAAATTACTGAGAGAGAGAATCTGATAAAATGGGATGACAGAAATACAAGAGGACACGGAAAGAAAATAAAAAAAAGACAGCTATAGAAGATACCTGAAAAAGAACAGCTTTCCCCACAGAGTAATAGACAGTTGGAACAAGTTAGATGAGAAAGTGGTGTGTGCAAAAACAATACATGAATTTAAAAATAGTTTAGATAAAACGAGATATGAAAACGGGACACCACAAGCATAGCTCCCCTTCCTGTATAATACAACTAGGTAAATAAATACATACATACGGTTCTCGGTATTTAATATGGAAAGTCAGCATAAGCAGATTTGGTCATATGTGGTAATTTCAGGAACCTAACCCCCGCATTATTTGAGGGACTCCTGTATGCCCAAGCCCGTAAGAGGGTAGTAGAAAATGGTTGGTCAGGACAACCAAGTGGTAGCTGCCGAGCCCTGTAAGAGGCTGCTATAAAGATGTGGGTAGAAAGTAGAGTAGATGGTGAGGGTTTAATTTTTATGAGTTGGGTGTTTGGTAAACAACAGTTCGTAAGCAAGCAGTTATATAAGTTTGCTCTCTGCTTGGAGTAATAAAAAATGGCTGGGGGCCTGATACCTGTTGCTGACATATAACCTGAATAAGTTATGCAGTGATTTGAGATTGCTTAAGTAAAAGATATTGCATATAGGCTTGTAATAACGAATCTGATTGGAGGAAGGGAGAAAATTCAGTTGGTTCACAATTTTAAGATCACACCCTTAGGGGAGGATCTTAAATATAAAGTTAAAAGATCATTGGACTAAAGAAATCATGATGTCATTGCAGAACTTACCTGGGATGTGACAATGCGTGTTCTCACAGGATTCCAAAATTGTACCTAGAGAAGCACAAAGTAGCCGGTATTTAAAAAAGAAAAGAAAATCTTTAAACATTTCTATTCCCTATACAGAAAATATAGTGAAGTGAGTAGAAGCCTGACAGTGCAAAATACCAATATTAAGTGAAAATAACCTTCAGAACTTGTTGTTTGCTGACGACACTGCGCTTGTAGCAGGATCAGAGGAGGGATTGAGGAAGTTAGTGACAGAGTTAGAGGTGTGTGAAAGAAGGAAGCTGAAGATAAATGTGGGCAAAAGTAAGGTGATGAGATGTACAAGGGGAGAGAGTGACAGCAGGCTGGAAGTGAGCATTAAGGATGAAAGACTGTAGGAGGTGGATAGTTTTAGATACTTGGGTGCGAATGTGGCAGGAAAGGGGGGAGTAGGGGTGGAGGTAGAATGTAGATTGAGAGAAGCGAGTAAATGCCCTGGTGGATTAAAAAGTGTAATGAGAAATAGACATCTGGGAATGGAATGGATGCTAAGTGGAGGTTGTATGAAGGAGTGATTGTGCCAACAGCATAGTATGGGGCAGAAACATGGAACCTGAGAGAGGAAGAGAGAAGGAGTTTGAATGTGTTTGAGATGAAATGTCTGAGAAGTATGATAGGTCTCACTAGGCTAGATAGAGTGAGAAACGAGGAGGTGAGGAGGAAAACAGGGGTGGAAAGGGAGCTGGGAGATAGGGTTGATGAAAGAGTATTAGGATGGTTTGGACACATGGAAAGAATGAGTGAAGAAAGATTAGTAAAAGAAGTGTGGAAGGCAGAGGTGGAAGGAGTGAATATGAGGGGGCGTCCTAGGATGAGATGGATAGATGGGGTGAAAGGGGCATTACAAAAGAGAGGAATGTCTGTGGAGGAAGGACGGGAGAGGACAGAAGATAGGGGTGAATGGAGAGGGGTTGTGTATAGATGATGCTGTGATGCATGAGGGGGAGTGGAGGGGGGATGGGGGGTGAGGAAGTATGTACTGTATGAGAAAAAAAAATTGACACAGCCCGAAGGGATTTCTCCCCGTCTTATCCTTTTCTGCATGAGGTGATGGAGAGGGGGGCACCGAAGTTATGGAGTGGCTTTGCTGTGGATGTGCTGTGCCTTGTGACACTGCTTCTGACCCAGGGCAGTGGACAGGATGCAGGGATGACCCATCATCCAGGAGGTGCCAAGATAAGAGGGAGGAAGGAGGGTGGAGGGAAGTGGAATATATAGGAAATGGAATGGGTGGGAGTGGTTTCTATGCCTTTGTCTTTTTGGCTACCCCCCGTGTAGTAGGAAAAAGCCTTTGGTATATGTATGTAGTAAGTACGAAATCAGGAGTTTAAGTTGAGATGGAGAGGGAAATTAGCAAAAATAGGATATGGTGGGAGAATGAAATGATGAAACGAAATCGTTGGGACTAATGGATTGCTTAGCACAAGCAAACTATGAAATCTCTGACCTGAGGAAAACTAACTTGGATCTAAGAAATGAGATTAAGGAATTGAAAAATTATATAAGAGAGCTGAAGAGTGATAATGAAAAGAAGAGAATTAATGATAGTATCAATAGCGAAAACTTAAAAAAAGAGGTAAACAACAAAAACAAATAACTAAAAAAATCAAAGAGAACTTAGGTGAGGAAAGTGTCCAAAAGATTAAGAAATGGAAGGAAAACATTGAAAATAAAGAAATTGTTTTCAAAGAAATAGTCCAACAACAAATGCAGGAAAATGCAAGACACAATTATCCAAGTAATTAATGAAAAGGCAAGAGTAACAACCAAACTAGTACCAACTCTTTCTGAACTAACTTATGAGCAAAGACTGTCCAAATTAGAACTACTAACTTTGGAACAGAGAAGAGAAAGAGGTGACCTGCTGACTACAGAATAATGAAAGGCATGGAAGTTTTAGATAGGGATGACTTGTAAAACGAGAGGACACGAAAAGAAACTAAAAAAGATAGTTATAGAAGGAATTTAAAAAGGAACAGTTTCCCACACAGAGTGATAGATACATGGAATAAATTAGGCAACGAAACAGTGTGTGCAAACACTATAAATGATTTTAAGAAAAAACTTGATGCCGAGAGATACAAAGACGGGTCACCACGAGCAATAGCTCCCTTCCCATATAATACAACTAGATAAATACATATACCAAGGCTTTTTCCCCCTTACAAGGGAGATAGCCAAAAAGAAAAAGGCATAAAACCATTCCCACCCATTCCATCCCTAAATACACTCCACCCTCCCTCTTATCTTAGCACCTCCTGGATGACGGGTCATCCCTGCACCTTGTCCACTGCCCTGGGTCAGAGGCAGTGTCGCAAGACACAGCACATCCACAGCAAGGCCACTTCATTAAATCGGCGACCGAAACACAATTTGCGTAAATTGCTTGTTACTTTGTTATTAAAATTGCTAAAGGTTTATTTATTGAAAAAATCCATTGCTTTGATTTATATTATCAATGAGAGATATAAAAGCAGATTCTACAGTGGTGAAAGTTTCTGTGGTATTGATAAAAGAATATTGGAACATAAATATGATATGAAAACTTACAATATGAGTAATGCCATTGTTAGACATAGATTTGATACAGGCCACAATGCTGACTGGAATAATTCTAAGATTATTAACCACTTCATGCCGGGCCAAAATCTCGCGGGCAGCATTAGTTGCCAGACGTACAATGTTGGATCATAATACTCGCATTATAAAAAATAGTCACCGCTGTATCGATCGTTCTCTCTTTCACCCGTGAATTTTGATAACCATAGAAAATATGATGAAGCCAGTTTGCAGAGTATGGGGGTCACGTAGGTACAACTACAATAAATATAATCAAGACGCCGATATGGCAGCCTCGCGTACCCACTTGCTCCTCATGACGCTTACGTAGGCATCACCATATGGAAGGGGTTAAATATGAAAACCATATCATAAAATATAGATGTTTTGAATCTGCTTTTATGTCTCTCCTTGATAATGTAAATCAAAACAATGGATTTTTAAAATAAATAAACCTTTAGCAATTTTAATAACAAAGTAACAAGCAATTTACGCAAATTGTGTTTACACCAGTTTTATGTTCATTTTTCACCACAAGCTTGGGTTATATAAGGAATCAGATGTTTGTCCACTATGTTATTTCTGAAGAAGCCCTGCTGGGCAAAACATTAATTATATTGGATCCCATACTCTGCATTTGGTCTCTCTCCTACAGTGCTGTTGCAGTCATTGCTGCTTTTACTCAGGGCTTATTAGGTTGTACAGCAATGACCCTTTTTCTGGTTTTGGTAAGTACGAAAGAAGAAATTTGAGTCAAATCATAGACATGGAAAGGGAGATGAGTTTTAATGGAAACTCCTGGGAGTAAGAATTCATGGAATTAAGGAAAGCAATTGTGAATTTAAGGAAAGACTGTTTTGAAGTAAATAGAGAGGTATGTGAACTAAAGAAAGAGAATTCTGAAATAAATAATGAGCTAAGTGAATTAAAAAAAGAACTAATTGAGGTTAAATGTGAAAATGAAAAGATGAAAAACAATGACACTACCAATAGTGAAAAAAGATAAATCACAAAATATAAGCAATGTCTAAAAGAATTGAAAAAAAATTATGTAAGGAAAGTTTGCAGAAGATGAAATGGAATGAAAACAGAGAAAACAAAGAGATAGCTTAAAAGAAATAGTACAACAAATTTAGGAAAATGCAAAAAACAAAGTTATTCAAGTAATCAAAGAAAAAGTAAATTGGATAAGAGATACAGTGGATAGAAAAATGTTTATTGTAGTGTATGGACTAAAGGGAAAACATGATTTAATTAGGTACTTGAGAAAAAAAAAAAAAAAGCTAAAACAATTTTAAAAGTACAAGACAATAACCAAGAATTAGAAAAAGAAATAGAAGTATATAGAATGGAACAATATTCTAAAGAAAGAAATCGATCTTTAAAGATAAAACTTAGATCACAAATGGTAGCAGAAGACATACTACCAAAACCAGATAAGTTAGCAAAGAATGAACATTACAACAATATACGAATACAAAGAGAAATGAATGTTGAGGAAAGAGAAGACAGAGAGGAAACTAGAAAAAAAAACATGAAGAGAACAGAGACTGAAAGCAAGGAGTTCTATTAGAGAGTCTTAAACATAAGGCTGAGAAAATGATACACCAAGGTAAGTGAAATGAAAGGAACAGAAAACGAGATGGAAAAGGAAAAAAAATAAAAAATGGCCTATACTAACATAGATTAATCTAAGGATTGAGTGAACTAAATGATTACCTGTCAGAAGAAAAACCAGATATTGAAATTGTGGAGATGAAATCATAGGGTCCATTACTACCAAATAGTGTTCGACGTGGGTTATATGATTATTGGATTAAAAACAGAAACAAGAAACAGGGTGGAGGAATCATGTTTTAGGCAAGAAAAACTTAAATGTGATGAAGGTTACTGAGGGTAAAAACAATGTGGAAATGATCATGATAAAAGTTGAAGACAGTAACCTGAAAAGTAGAAAGTTTGGGTGATTTTTGTCCTCAAAAATGGGCTCTTGCAGAAGAGGGCAAGCATTGAAAAATGTTAGAAGATACAAGACATTCATTAAATGAGATGCTTAAGGATGGAGGTAACCTGGTACTTATGGGAGATTTTAACTGCAAGGAAATCTGTTGGGAAGAGATGACAGTGAAAGGTGGAGAGGATCTGTGGGGAAATGTATTACTTGACATGACAATAGAACATACAATGACACAATGGGTAAAAGAAAATACCCAATATAGAAGTAATGATGAACCATTGAGACTAGATTTAATATTTAAAACAGAATCTGAAATTGTGAATAAAATTGAATACAAGACACCATTTCAAAAGAGTGACTGCACACCAACAGAGGTTGAACTAAAGGAGGAAATATATATAGAGAGAATTGAGAAATACAGAAAAGGAAGATTGATGTACAACAAAATGGACTTTTGGAAACTTAAAAAATTATTTCTAAATGCTAATTGGGAAAAATTCTACAATGAAGAGACACAAGTGGTAGAGAAATGGATGATTTTGATGGAAATTCATAATGAAGGAGTGAATAAATATGTACCAAGATAGAAACAGGGAAAAGGTGTACATTAAGTGCTGGTTTAACAGAGGATGCAGTGAGGCAAAAGATAGAAGAGATAAAGCTTGAAAAAAATGGAAAGAAGATAGAAAAAAAAAAATGGAAAGTGGCAAATATATATTAACCATAGAAATGAATATGTAAAAGTTCACAGTTATCTCTTTCCAACATATTTCTTTCGAGTTAAAATCACCCATAAATACTAGATTTCCTTCTTTAATATTTCATTAGTGTTTTTCTTGTGTCTTCCAGTATTTTAGAGTGTTCATTTTCATTCCATGCATGAGTTTTGGGTGGGTCATAAATCACTGCATACTTTCTGTTTTTCATATCTTTATCCTCAACTCTTATAATCAATTCCACATTGTTCTCTCCTTCTGTAATTTTTGTCACATTTAGGCCTTTCTTGGTTAGTAACATTACTCCTCCACCCTGCTTTGTTTCTCTATTTCTGTACCAACAATTATATAATCCTTGTCCTACACTATTTGGTGGTAATGATCCTTTCAATTTTGTCTCCACAATCCCCATTATATCTCATTGTTGTTCTAGATAGTCATTCAATTCATTGATTCCTGATATCAATCTGTCTATGTTAGTATATGTTATCTTTAATTGTTTTCCCTTTTCTTCCTTTTCTTCTTTCTCCTGCTTTTCTCTTATCCAAGTCCATCACTCTCCAAAAAAACTACTTCCTTTCTTTGCTGTTCTATTCTCGTTCTTTTCCTTAACTTCCTTTTTAAGTGTTTTTTTCCTTTTCTCTTTCCTCATCACTCAGGCTTTTTCCCCCTTACAAGGGAGGTAGCCAAAAAGGAAAAAGCATAAAATCATTCCCACCCATTCCATCCCTGAATACACTCCACACCCCTCCACCCTCCCCCATATCTTAGCACCTCCTGGATGACGGGTCATCCCTGCACCTTGTCCACTGCCCTGAGTCAGAAGTAGTGTCGCAAGACACAGCACATCCACAGCAAGGCCGCTTCATTAAATCGGCGACCCCCTCTCTCCGTACCCCCATGCATAAAAGGAGAAGACGGGGAGAAATCCCTTCGGGCTGCGTCAAATTTTGCTCACACATACTACCTCACTCCCCATCCCCCCGCCCATTCCACCTCATGCATCACAACATCATCCATATACAACCATTCTCCATTCACCCCTGTCTTCTGTCCTCTCCCGTCCTTCCTCAACAGACATTCCCCTTCACCCCATCCATCCACCTCATCCTAGGACATTCCCTCATATTCATTCCCTCCACATCTGCCTTTCATACCTCTTTTACTAGTCTTTCTTCACTCATTCTTTCCATGTGTCCAAACCATCCTAATACTCTTTCATCAACCCTATCTCCCAACTCCCTTTCCACCCCTATTCTCCTCATCTCCTCATTTCTCACTCTATCCAGCCTAGTAACCCATATCATACTTCTCAGGCACCTCATCTCAAACACTTTCAACTCCTTCTCTTCTCTTATGTTCCATGTTTCTGCCCCATACAGTGCTGTTGGCACAATCACTCCTTCATACAGTCTCCTCTTAGCATCCATTCCCAAATGTCTATTCCTCATTACACTTTTTAATCAACCAAGGCATTTACTCACTTCTCTCAATCTACATTTTACCTCCACCTTCATTCCACCTTTTCCTACCACATTTGCACCCAAGTATCTAAAACTATCCACTTCCTCCAGTCGCTCTCCCTTAATGCTCACTTCCAGTCTACTGCCACTTTCACCCCTTGTACATCTCATCACCTTACTTTTACCCACATTTATCTTCAACTTTCTTCTATCACACACACTCCCAAAACTCTGTCACCAACTTCCTCAATCCCTCCTCCCTCCATCCACGCCAGTGTCATCCTGGCTCACCTCCCACTTTTCTCCATTTTCTTTAACCATCTCCAATCCCTGACCCACTACCCTTGCATTTACCTCCCGCACTACCCCATCCATGTATAAGTTGAACAGCCAGGGTGACATAACACATCCTTGACGAAGTCCCACCTTTACCTCGAACCACTCACTCTCTCCTTTTCTAATCCTGACACAAGCTCTACTACCCTCATAAAAACTCTTGACAGCTCCTAGAAGCTTTCCTCCTATCCCGTATATCTGCAAAACCTCCCATAGTGCCTTTCTGTCTACCCTGTCGTAAGCTTTTTCCAGATCCATAAAGGCCCAGAAAACATCCTTCCCCTTTCCTATAGCTTTCTCACATATCTGTCTTACCACAAAAATCTGATCTACACAACCTCTACCTGTCCTAAGTCCACACTGTTCCTCACCAATTACTCCCTCTGTTCCTCTCCTAATCCTCTCAATCAAGATCCTCCCATAAGCCTTCCCAACTAAGCTAATCCCTCTAAAAACTACTACATTCACACTTGTCCTCTTTTTCCCTTGTAAAGCGGAACTATACAGCACTCTCCTCCAGTCCTCTACCTCTCTCCAGCAACATTAAATAACCTCACCAGCCAGTCCACCATCACTGTACTTCCTTTTTTTTTGGACATTCTGCATGGCATCCATCCAGACCAGGTGCCTTACCTGCTTTCATCATCTTAACAACTGCCTTCACTTCATCCTTCCTTATTTCTCCTCCATTTTCCTCACTCATCACGGTCATTTTCTTAGCATTTCCCACTGCAACTATCTTTCCCTCCCTATCCTCCTTCACATTTAGCAACTCCCTAAAATATTCTACCCATCTTCCCCTTACTGCCTTCTCTTCCATTATCATCTCTCCATCTGCACCTTTTACCATTTCTTCTCTACTTGATTCGCCTCCTCTTCCTCTCTTAATTTCTTTCCAAAACATCTTTTTATTACTTTCAAAATTTTCTGTCATACTCTTACCCTATTTCACATCTGCTCTCCTCTTTGCCTCTTTTACCTTTTGCTTTACTTCTCTTTTCTTTTCTTTGTACCTCTCATATGACTCTCATCCTATTTTGTAACCAATCTGTGAAAGCTCGCTTCTTCTCTTCTGCAACCTTCTTCATTTCCTCATCCCACCATTCACGACCCTTCCCTCTATTTCCTCCCATCCCCCTTGTTCCACACACCATCTTTGCATACTTTGTGACTCCCTCCTTGAACCATCCCCATTCCTCCTCCACTCCTAGCTCTACTCTATCCTTCACTCCCTCCCACTCTTCCTTCAGCTTCTTCTTGTACTCCTTCTCCTTTTCCTTTTCATTTAAAGAGTTCACTCTAAGCACCTCCCTACCTTTTGTCCCTTTCCTCTTTCTCCATCTATCCTCCACTCTCAACTTACCTTCCACCAAAAAATGATCTGATATTCCCCCACCCTCTCCCGTTAGCACATGTACATCCTTAAGGGGATCGTCCATTAGAAAATCGAACTTTTTGAGTTTGGGGTGAAAGTGGCTGAGATTTTTTCGTAGTAATTGTCTTATCTCAGAGAAGATACCACTGAGTTTTCAAGTCATTTATGCTTTTTTTTTTTTTTTTTTTTTTTTTTTTTTTTTTTTGAGGGGTAATTTTTGAAAATTTTGAAATTGATTCAGAGGATAGACCTTTGACTGGATATTGATTATTTTTTGTCTTTATAATGGGCTAAGATAGATGAAGAAACGGAGGCAGAATTATGATGTTCTGATCAGTCTGTTATGAGAAAAAAAAATCCAAAGTAAGTTGATAAAAAAAGCAAAAAACAAAAAATGTATATATGAAAAAATCCTACTAGTCCTTGACAGAAGGACATAAATCTGCCTCCAAATGTTCTAATTATGCTGAATCCGAAAAGGATTTGCAGTTGAAAATCAGTGAAGGCGTTTTGGATATGAATCAAGTTAAATGTGCAAAAATCAAGTTTTTCAGGAATGAGCGTCATAGTTTTTTTTGTTCATGGTTACTGGTCCCCTTTCATTATTTAGCATGTTATGGTGTTGAAAGGGTATCATAGGCACCACCCTACTCTTTGTTGCCAACTTTTGATTAATTACAGGTTTATATGATGAATCCAGTTAGTATCCACCAGGGTTATATTGCTCAGGTTCCAAGTGCGCACTTTTCCTTTTCTTGGCGCAATGCATCTTAGGTGACAGACGATCTTTATCTGCCATCCTAAGCTGTTTTATGGGATCACTGGTTGTTTTAGAGGAAATATTTTCAGATTTTTTTTTTTTTTTTTTCGTGATTTTCTGATGGACGATTCATACTGTACGGTATGCAGTCAGGTCCCTGTTGCCATATTGTATGCTATTATTTATCATACAAAAGCATTAATATTGTGCAAAATACACAGCTTCTTTTGTTAGCAAATATATGTAACAAAAGGAAACGTAATATGCAGTACGCAGCGCACATGACCCAGCCACAGTAGGGTGGGGGGGTACTGTATTATATTTTTTCTTAGATAGTAAAAATCAATATACAGCTTCCATACTCAGCCACGAGATAGCTTATGAGCAACACTTTTAGAGGAAATATTTTCAGATTTTTTTTTTTTTTTTATTTTTTTTTTTTTTTTTTTTTTCTGATGGACGATCCCCTTAACTCTTCCTATCATAATCCTATTTACCACTACATAATCCATTAATGCTCTATCTACCACCCTTCCATCCACCACGCTCTCCCATGTGTACTTATGCTTGACTTTTTTTCCAAAACACTGTATTTGCTACCATCATCTCTCTTTCTAGACACATTTCCACCATCAACTCTCCACTACGATTCTTTCCTTGAACTCCACATTTCCCAGCCACTCCATCAATTGGATCATTTCCTACCCTAGCATTAAGATCTCCCAGTACTATTACATTGACATTTCTCCCTAAATCCTCTATGCACTCATTTAAATCTATCCAAAAAGCCTCCCTTTCTTCTACACTCTTCTCACTGCCAGGCCCATATGCACTTACAAAATCCCACATCTCCTTTCCCAGTTTCACCTTCATCCACATTATCCTTGAGGAAACCTCCTTCCACTCCACTACATGTTTACCTATCTCTTCACTTACTAGTATAGCCACCCTTTCCCTCCCTCGCCCTCTCTTCACTCCTGATAACCTCCCACTTACACTCCCAAACTTACACTCGCCCTTCCCTTTCAACTTAGTTTCACTCAAAGCCAACATATCCATCTTTCCTCTCACAAACATACTACCTATCTCTTCCCTTTTACTCTCATCTGTACCACATCCATGCACATTAAAAGACCCAAACCTTAGGGTGCTGGTCGGAAAACTCCCAGACCCTCTTATGCCTTCACTTCTTTTAGGAATGTCCCCTGTGGGGCTACAAGGAAAAGGATGCTTATTCCCACTCCCCGTCCCTTTCTTCTCGCCTCATACGATCCAAGTGGAAATACTTGGTGGCAGTATTCTTTTCCCCCACCACAGTTTTTACTTTTTGCTAGTTTTCCTACGTTTGTTAATATTTCTTCTGCTATTCTCTGTGAATTAAGTTTTACTTTAAGAGGTCTATTCTTCTCTTCAGAATATTTGCCCATCCTATGGATATCTTCCATTGCCTTATCGTGACCTTGGCCCTCCTCCTGTATTTCTTTTAGTATTTCTGTCACTATATTCTTCTCTTTTTCCCTTTGGAACCTTATTTGACCATGTTTTTCTTTGATACCATAGATTAAAATACATTTTTTTTTTTCTTTTGTCTATTGTGTCTCGTACATAATATCTTTTTTCTTTTATTACTTCTATTACTGTGTCCTTTGTACTTTTGTTCATTTGTTCTTTGACTATTTCTTTAAATAGCATTTTTTGGTTTTCTTTGTCTTCATTCATTTGGTTTTTGATTTCCATCATATTTGATTTTTTTTCTTATATTTTCACCAACTTTGCCTGCCTCTATTGATATTTTTTCATTGACTTCAGTCAACAAATTTTCATTTTTAATTGTGTCGTCATTTTTCATCTTTTCATTATCATTTTTTACTTTAGCCAGTTCCTTTTTCATTTCTCCCAATTCCCTAGCAGTGCATTTTCCTTCCTCAATTCACTCACTCACTTTGTATAATTGGTTATGTTCCCTTTTCCATTCAACAATATCCCTTTTCATTTCAAATATTTCTTGGCTTATTAGTATGTTTTTGAGGTCGAAACCTTTTTCTGTTCTCAATCCATGGAATGATTCGACTTTATATCTGGCGTTTCGTATTTACTCATGTCCAATCTTCTTTTAGTTGTCTGCATAATTTGGTTTGTCATCCATTTCCCTTTTTATTTTCTATTCTTGTTACACTATTCACTTTTCTACACGGTACCACTTGTCATAGCCTCCCTCCGATCTATTTACAACTAGGTAAATCGCCAATTTTCGGTCAAAAAATACCTAGATTTAGCACTAGCTCGTGGAGCGTTCTCAGGCACGTCCGATCCGTTGGACTTTCTGTGTGTGTGTGTGTATTTACCTAGTTGTATTTTACGGGAAGGGGAGCTATGCTCGTGGGGTCCCGTCTTCATATCTCATTTTATCTAAACTATTTTTAAATTCATGTATTGTTTTTGCACACACCACTTTCTCATCTAACTTGTTCCAACTGTCTATTACTCTGTGAGGAAAGCTGTTCTTTTTCAAATCTCTTCTATAGCCGTCTTTTTTTATTTTCTTTCCGTGTCCTCTAGTATTTCTGTCATCCCATTTTATCAGATTCTCTCTGTCAGTAATTTCTATGCCTTTCATGATTCTGTAAATAGCTATAAAATCTCCTCTCTCTCTTCTTTGCTCTAGTGTCTGTAGTTCAAGTTTTTCTAGTCTCTCTTCATATGATAGTTTTGAGAGTGTTGGTGCCAATTTTGTAATTGCTCTTTGTATTCTTTCAAGTTTTTTTATACATTTTTTTGTACTTGGTGACCATATCTTTGCTGCATATTCCAATCTTGGTCTTATCAGGGTGATTAGGATTTTCTTCACCATTTCTTCATCCAGGTATGTAAATGCAACTTTGATTGTTCTTATTAAAATATAAGTTTCTCCAAAAATCTTATTTATATGTTTCTCAGGTGACATATTATTCATAACAATGACTCCCAGGTCCTTCTCATTTTCTACTTTTTTTATTCCTTCTTCTCCCAATTTATATGCTCCTGTTATTCTGTTTTTGCTTTTTCCAAATTCCATTATACTACACTTTTTTGTATTGAACTCCATCTCCCACTTCCTACTCCATTCTTGTACTTTATTTAGATCTCTCTGTAGTGATTCACAATCTTCTTCAGTTTTCACTCTTTTCAGTAGTTTTGCATCATCTGCAAAGAAGCTCATATAGCTTTCTATTCCTTCATCCATATCATTAATATATATAGCAAACATTATTGGGGCCAGAACTGTTCCCTGCGGAACACCGCTTATTACTTCATCCCATTTTGAGTGCTGGTTTCTTATCACTATCATTTTTCTTTCTTGCAAAAAGTCTTCCATCCAATTTAGTAGTTTCCCCTGTATTCCTCCTTCAGTTTCTAATTTCTTAAGCAACTTCTTATGTGGTACTTTGTCAAAAGCTTTCTTTAGATCTAAAAATGCACAGTCCCCCCATCCATCTCTTTCTTGTATTATATCTATTAGCCTTGAATAGAAACATATTAAATTGGTGACGCATGATCGTCCTTGTCTGAATCCAAATTGCCTTGGATTTAACACTTTGTTTTTTTCTAAATATTTTACCCATCTACTTTTGATAATTCTTTCACAAATTTTTGCTATTGTACTTGTTAGAGAGACTGGTCTATAGTTGGTAGGTTCTTCTTTATTTCCTCCTTTATATATAGGTACTATATTTGCTTTTTTCCAATCTTCTGGAACTTTTCCTTCTGTCAAGGAACTATTTAGTATGCTATGTATTATGTCTGCCAGTTCATTCCTGCATTCTTTCAGTATCCAGTTTGCTATTTCATCTGGTCCATGTGATTTTCTGACATCAAGATTACTCAAGTGTGTTAATATTTCATTCTTTGTTACTTCTATTTTTTTCATAGGGGGGACTTTCTCTTTCCATTCGTTCTCTTCAGGTTGTATGTTCTCCCTTGTAAACACTGATTTAAAATGTTTGTTCATAATTTCTGCCATTTCCATTTCCTCAGTGTATTCAACTCCCTCCTGTCTTAATTTCTCCAAGTCTTGTTTGTTTTTCAGTTTATTGTTTACAAATCTGTAGAATAGTTTTGGTTGATCTTTACACTTTTCTATGATGTCTTTTTCATATTTTCTCTTTTCCTCTCTGCACATTTGTACATATTCATTTCTATAACAGGTATATATTTTCCATTTTTCAGGTCTTCTGTCTTTTTTCCATCTGGTCCAGGCTTTGTCTCTTTTGTCTTTTAACTCCCTACAGCTTTTGTTGTACCAGCATTTTACATATTCTTTTTCTTGTTTTTGTCTTGGGACATACTTTTCCACTCCTTTTTTGTAAATTTTTGTCAAAATATTCCATTTCTCTTCTACTGTTGTTTCTTCTTTGTATATTTCTTCCCAGTTTTCCTTTTGAAAGAATTCTCTTATTTTATCAAAGTTTGTTTTTTCATACATTCTTCCTTTTCTGTATTGTTCATTTCTTTTCATATATTTTTCTTCATTAAGTTCCAGTTCAATCAATATGTGGTCACTTTTACTTATTGGTGTTTTATATTCAATTTTGTCCACTATTCTAGGTTCGGATGTAATTACTAGGTCTAGTCTCTTCTTCATTTCTATACCTAGTGTTCTCCTGTATCCATTGTGTCATTGTATGGTCAGTAACCATCTCAAGTAGAGCGTTTCCCCATGAGCCGTCTCCACCCTTTACTGTCATTTCTTCCCAGCAGATTTCTTTGCAATTAAAGTCGCCCATCATAACTATTTTTCCTCCCTCTTCCATTATCTTGTTTAATGTTATCTTTGTGTCCTCTAACATACTTTTATGTTCACTCTCTTCCCATGAGGCTGTTTTTGGGGGCACATAATTTATCACAAACTTTCTGTTCTTCTTATCTCTGTCTTCTACTTCCATCATTATCATCTCTACTGTATTCTTTCCATATGTGACACACTTCAGGAACATAACTCCACCCCCTTCCTTTTTCACTCTGTTTCTAATCCAATAATTATATGCATCATGTCCTACACTGTTGGGTGGTAGTGGACCTTTTAATTTTGTTTCTACAATTCCCATTATGTCTGGTTCTTTTTCTTTCAAATAATCATTCAGCTCATTCAATCCTGTTATTAATCCATCTATATTTGTGTAAGACACTCTTAGTTTTCTGCCACTTCCATTGTGTTCTCTGTTTCCCTTTTGTTTTTCTCTTGTATGTCGACTTTCTTTAGTTTCATATTCACTACTCTCCAATAGAATCTCTTTTTCTGACTCCGTTCTTATCTCGTTTTTTTCCTTTGCTTCAAGTCTTTTCTGTTTTTCTTCCTCTCTTTCCTCTTTATTCATTTCCCTTTTTATCCATACCTTTTTATATTGTTCACTTGTTGCTAGTTTCCCTGTTTTGGATAAGATATTCTCAGCCGTGGTTTATGACCTGAATTTAATCTTAATTGGTCTGGTCTTGTCTGTACTATATTTCCCTAGCCTGAATTTCTCTTCGATTTGTTTCATTATTTCTGGTTCATCTTCCTGAACTAATTCTAGTAAATTTCTTACTTTTTCATTTTCCTCTTTGATTCTTGTGGTTCTATCTGGGTTATGTTTCTCTTCCATTCCTAATATAATTATACATTTCTTTTTGTCTGCTAAGTCTCTTACTATATTCTCCTTCTGTCTCATCACTTTAATAACTGAGTTTTCAGTTTGTTCATTCATTTGCTGTCTGATTATGTCAGTGAATGCAACTTTGCTATTTTCTTGAATTTTTTTCCAACCCTCCTTGTTCTCCTTATTATTCTCCTTTAAGACTTTATTCTCATCTTTTACTTCTTTTAACTGTTTTTTTAATTCTTCAATTTCCTTAGTTAATTTTTTGTTCGCTTTCTCTAGTTCTTCCAATTTTTCAACTCTCCGTATAATATTGTTAACATGACCGAACCTATGCTCCAAGTCCTCGATCATCTTATCGACCTTCTCTTCTAGTCTTGTCAGTCGGGGGTTGTGTCCCCCCCCACCCTCTTTAAATCCCTGGAAAATATTCTCATCACTTTCTACTGTATTGCTCTTATCTATACATCTAATCTTTACATTTTTATTAGACATTTCATCGTCGTCGGGGGGCCTTTTGTTTACCTTTCGCCTGTCTGCCTGGGCCAAGTCTACTCCTTCCTCATTTCCTTCCATTTCCCTCAGTAATCCCTCCCCTTTTCCTCTTTCCCTACTTTCCTACTACTCCGCGAGCAATTTCCCCCTCACCCTGTAAATACAATAGGCACTTCTCTTTGCGTTGGGATCCAAAAACTTCAATTTTCTTCAGAACGTCTTCTAAGCCGTCCGTTCGTTGAAGTGTGTGTGTGTGTGTGTGTGTGTCTGTCTGTCTAGTTATGGGGTCATCTACTATCTTGAGTCTAACCTGGACTATCTCTCCTACATCATTCCCGAGGAGGACATCTATTCCTTTTACTGGAAGCTCTGCCACTCCTACCTCAATGCTTGCTGTCTGACCATCCATCTCAAGTAACACCTTAACCGCTTCACTCCGGGGCACATCGCACGTCTGGCAGCATTAGCTGCCCGACGTGTGATGTTGCGTCATAATAATCGCATTATAAAAAATAAAGTCAGTGCTCAATCGTTCGTTCTCTTTCACCCGTGAATTTTGATAACCATAGAAAATATGATGAAGCCAGTTTAGAGAGAATGGAGGTTACGTAGGTACGACTACAATAAATATAATCAAGATGCCGACGTCGGTATCATTGTGTACCCACTTGCTCCTCATGCCGCCTACGTAGGCGTCACCGTATGGAAGTGGTTTACTATGGGCGCTAATGTCACTCCTGCTAATCGCATGGTGAACTGACCTATGTGCCTATTTTCTAATCCTGGTATCACATTTGGCCTTACAATGGTGTGGGATGCCCCTGTGTCCTGCAGAGCCTTGACTGCATATTTCCTTTCACTCCCCTCTGTTCCTCTCCTGGCATCTTTCACATAAGGTAACCACTCTTGGCTGACCCCTGTTTTGTTCGTCTTGCCTAACATAACTCCATCTACACAGCAATTGCTATCTTCCTTCTTGCCTGCTACTCCCCTCTCCTTTTTCATGCTGTAGTCACTTTTTTGTCTCCAGTATTGTGTGTCACCTGTGGTTCCATTTCTCTTGGGGCAAGTTTCCATCCCATGACTGAAGGCTCTGCAAGAAAGACATCTATTTTGATCTACATCTTTTCTGTTCTACATCTACATTTTTCCCTCTACACACATTATTTCCTGCTTAATTTGCTTGCCTCTCATGTCATCTCCGTACCACTGTTCACCTAAACAGTCCTGAGTTCTATGCCCAGAGCCATTGCACCTGAAACATTTGATTGGCTTTCTCCAACTATCCCCTACTTGTGGTGTAAAACATCCCTGACTCAGAATTGCAAATGTACTTCTGTTCTCACCCTTCTTGAGTTTGTGTCATGCCTTACTTCCTACTTTTGCTTGTTCTTAGTGCAAAGTTTTATGCAAAACTTGCTTCTTGTATCAATATCTCACATTTCTGTGTGGTCACATACATGGAAAACTATTGAATTGGATGGAGGACTTCCTACATGGAAGAAAAATGAGAGTAGTGATCAGAGATAAATATTCAAAATGGGAAAAAATGAGTAGTGGCGACCCTTAGGGGTCAGTACTAGCTCCGATAATGTTTGCTGTATATATACATGACATGGATGAAGGTATTGAAAGTTACATGAACTGCTTTGTGGATGACGCAAAGCTGAAGAGAATAAACTCCAAAATAGACTCTGACTCATTACAGAGTGATCTGAACAAAGTCTCAGAGTGAAGCAAGAGATGGGAGATAGAATTCAATATTAAGAAGTGCAGTATAAATGAATTTGGGAAAAGCAAAAAGAGAATATCAGGACAGTATAAAATTGATGGAAAAGAAGAAATGAAAGTAAATTCTGAAAGGGACTTAGGAGTAATCATCACCAAAAACATGTCACCAGATAAACATATAAAGTATACAATTTGTTGAGATCGATAAATGTGGCCTTTAAATACCTGGATAAGGAAATGATTAACAAAATATTACACTGATAAGGCCAAAACTGGAATATGCAGTGCTGATATGGTCACCCAGTACAAAAAAAATATATAAGAAAATTAGAAAGAATACAAAGAGCAACGACAAAGATGGCCCCAACACTTTCAAACCTGACATATGAACAAAGACTGGCCGAACTGGAATTGCCAACCTTGGAACAAAGAAGAGAACAAGGGGACCTACTAACCATCTTCATATCACTCACCGCTCCATTAACACACTGAAAGACAACACACTGCTGCATGCCAGACCCCCTGATATCCACCCTTCTGAATCCTCTCTCCCACGAAAGGACAGAGTCCACTTGGCCAGACTGCGATGCGGTCACCACCCAGCACTTCTAAGCTACCAGAAGAGGCTGGACGACAGTGTTGTGAACAGCTGCCCAGGATGTAACACTTCACCCCATACCATACAACACATAATGGAAGACTGCATTATACACAATCATGCACGCAAACAACACAACATACACTCTATAAAGGATTTGTGGGAAAACCCAGTTTCGGCTGTGGCCTTCCTTGGGGAGACGGGACTGCTCGGACAGACAGTCTAGGGAACGACAACAACAACAACAACCATCTTCAGAATTATAAAAGGAAGAGAACGCCTTGATAGAAAGGATTTATTAAAGTGGGACAGAGGAAAAACAAGAGGACACACAATGAAACTCAAAAAGGATAGATGTATGGAACAAATTGGATGAAAAAATAGTGCATGTAAACACAATACAAGAATTTAAGAACAAACTTGATCTTACAAGATACTGTACAAAAACGGGTCACCATGAGCATAGCTCCCCTTCCTGTATAATACAACTAGGTAATTACATACAGCCTAGCTTCATTGTTCAGTAAGTTAAGAAATGGTTCAGTTGCTATCACCTCCAGGACCTTCTCAGTATTTATTGCATTTTCCGCATGCATCCATTTTTCTTGGTCACTCCTTATATTCCTGGCTAGATCCATATATACATGACCAATATCCTTCCTAACTTCCCAGAATTTATATCTGAAATACTCTGGTGAAATCTAATATGCCTTTAGTATTTCACTCTTAATCTGATCAAAATTGTAGTGTATTCACATTAAAGAAATGTTTAGGTTAAAGGCGATATGTGCCTTTTGTTTTTGTTTTGTTAAATATTGGATTCGCGTGCTTCTCGGAGCGCCATGATGTAAACAGAGTGTAAAATACACACAGTGCCGAAAGCCTATGTTTCCTTCTACCCTTCCGTGTGACAATGAAGAGCAGGGAAACTGATTGACACATTAGGAAAAGCCAATACATAGCAATGGCGACAAGGGTCAAAGTGTTTTTACTGGTGGTTTAGGCCAGAAAACAGTGATAAATGGTCATGATGCAGGAAAACTTTCTTCAACTACATGCATCATAACGCTGGGGTAAGCTATGCTAAAGGTGACCACACAGAGTGTAGGTGCCTTTGCTTATATTGCTTCCTGTTACACAGCACAGAACATCACTTGTTTTCTCCTACTTGAGAGGAGAAAGGGTTACGATTTCCTAAAGTGTCTGTCAGTTTTCTAGCCACAAAGCTAGACCAGGGTGAAAGATGGCATCTTCAAACAAGATTGGGCCGTTTAACCCTAAAGAACTCCCTTTTGATGTCTACTTGTCTTTGTTTGAAGCCCATGTAGCCACACAGGATATAACTGATGCTGGTAAGAAGAAGAACCAATTATTTGTGTCCATAGGCACAATTTTTTTTTGAATTTTAGTGAATTTGACGGCACCAGATATGCCAACTATGAAGATATATGATGAGCTGATTACGTTAATGAAAAACCACTTCATTACAAAGCCATCCTATCACCGAAGCTTTTGTTCTTTTCAACAACGGCGTAAAGTTGAAAAAGAAACTGTGAAAGAGCTCTATGCAGACTTGAAGAGACTGGCAAAGGATTGCAACTTCAGTACCATGTTTGATGCCAGGCTGCGAGACCAACTATTCATGGCAGTAGACCATGAACTCTATTTCAAATATCTACTTGCCGAAGACCTGAAACTAGAAGCATTAACATCCTCAACACTCCTAGAAGGCATTCTGTTGCTTGAAAAAGCTCACGTGGGGGAAGGAGAGAGGGGTAATCCCAGTTTATCAGGTACAGTGCATAGCAAAACTGTGTCAAAGTGTAAGCATTGTGGTTTCCTGCATCCAAGTTCTGCTTGTAGGTTCAAAGACTCGGAATGCCACTATTGTGGTCGACAGGGTCATTTAGAAGAAATTTGTAGGATGCATACAAAAGGATGCATACAAGTAAAATAGCTCTAAAAGTTTTAAGAATAAAAACGTAAAATCAGTTTCTGAACCTGAACCAGAGCATGAAGAACACCAGTGTAGTGCTTATAATGTTGTTGATAAAAGCATGTTGCTGAAAGTTTCTTGTAATTGTCTAAAATCTGTTAAACCAGAAATGTACAATTTTGTGTTAAATGATAAATCTATACCTTTAGAGATAGGCTCTGGTTCATGTGTTTCACTGTTAGGTGAAAATTGGATAAAAGTACTAAATGTTAAAATGACTCCATCTTCCAAAGAATTGAGTGCTTATGGAGGTCATCAAATAAAGGTAAAAGGTCAAGTTGATCTTGTAGTAAGGTTTAATAACTATAGTACAAATCATATATTTTTTGTTACTGATTCACACTGTAATGATATATGTGGAAGAGATCTAATAAACAAAGTAGGCATAAAGATCACTGTCTTAGATGAAGCTTTGAAAGTGAACTCAATAAATGACATGGATGTTTCTGATAATCCTAAACAACTTTTGGATAGTTATAAAGTAAATAAAAAATTTCCTATTAATGGAGTTGAAGCTAAAATATATTTGAAAAAAGATGCTACTCCTAAATTCAGCAAAGCAAGGCTAGTGCCCTTAGCACACAAAGAGTTAGTTGATATTGCTATACATGAGCTTGTAGAAAATGAAGTCATAGAACCTATATTTTATAGTGATTGGGCTTCACCCATTGTACCTGTCTTGAAAGATTCGGGAAAAATTTGTGCTGATTTTAAGCATTTGAATGGTCAAATTAATATTGAGAAATACTCACTACCTAAGCTTGATGAAATGTTGGCTACAGTTGGAGATAATAAGGTGTTCTGTAAGCTTGACTTGTGTAATGCATATTTGCAAATAAAGGTTTCTGAAGGAGACCAGAAATACCTTGTTATCTCAACTGAAAAGGGATTGTTTGAATACAAATATTACCTTTTGGACTGGCATCAGCGCCGGTAATTTTTCAAAGGTACATATCACAGTTATTAAGTGATATTGATGGTTTCATTGTTTATTTAGATGACATCCTTATATGTGCCAAGTCAAGAGAAGACCAAAGTAATAAAGTTAAGCTTGTTTTGAATAAATTGGCTGAAGCTAATGTCAAGTTGAATCTGGAAAAATGTGAGTTTAATAAGACTGTAACTGATTTCTTTGGCTATGTGATTTCTGGAGAGGGCTTATCTCCATCACCAAATAAAGTTAAAGCTATTCTGGATGCTCCTGTACCAGAAAACTTGCATGAGCTACAGTCATTTCTTGGATTAGTCACCCACTTTAGTAGATTTATCCCTAAGTTTTCTGAAATTTTGTCACCACTCTCTGATTTAACAAAAAACAATGTCAAGTTTGTATGGTCAAACCAATGCCAAGTAGCTTATAATGTCATTAAAGAAGCTTTATGTAAATCTAATGTCTTATTATGCTTTACTGGAAAGTCAAAATTGATTCTAGAATGTGATGCTTCTCCAGTAAGTGTAGGTAGTGTATTGATACAGGTTGAAAATAATGTTGAAAAACCTATTGCATTTGCTAGTAAAAAACTTCTGCTGAGAAAAATTACTCACAGTGTTTACTCATTAGTGTTTGGTGTCACAAAGTTTCAATACTATTAGGTAGGAATTTTGAGTTGAGAATGGATCATAAACCACTGCTTGGATTATTTGGAAAAAACAAAGCAATTCCAATAAATTCGAATGCAAGATTAATCATGTCTGTTCTGTTGTCACAATGTATCTATGATCTTGTTCATAAAAGTGGTAAAACCAATGTAGTTGCTGATGCTTTGAATAGGTTACCTATTGATGATTGTATCAATGTACACCAACAGAATATGTGAAACTTATAGAAAATTTCAATGCCTTTAACTTTTCTTTTGAAGCTGTGCAGAAAAGGACAAAAGAAGATCCTGTACTGAGTAAATTAATTTCTCATGTAAAATTTGGATGGACTAACAATTCAGATGTTTGTAGAGAATATTCTCATGTTAAAAATTATTTATCAATTCTGAAGGGTGTCGTTCTATTTAAAAATAGAGTTATTGTTCCATCTGCCTTAAGAGCTAAAGTGTTAGAGCTACTGCATTCCAGTCATAATGGAATTGTGGCAATGAAAGCCAAAGCTAGAGAAAACATTTGGTGGCCCAGGCTTTCTGATGATATTGAAGAGCTTGCAAAGAGTTGTAATGAATGTAGTGTTAGAAATAATCAAGCTTCTTCAAGCAAATTGATGTGGAATTTTGCTAGTAAGCCTTGGAGTTGATTATTGTGGACCAATAGAAAATAAGTATTTTTTTTATCTTAGTAGATTCTTATTCTAAATTTATTGATGTTCAATATACTTCAAGCATGATAAGTGCTAATACTATGGAATTGTTAAGAAAAAGCTTTGCTAATTTTGGTATTCCTGATGTCATTGTTTTGGATAATGCTGCTTATTTTGTTTTCTGCTGATATCAAAGAGTTTTATGAAAGGAATGGAATAAAACTGATCAATCCAGCTCCATTTCACCCAGTATCTAATGGATTAGCTGAGAGATATGTTAAAAGTTTTAAACAGGGAATGCTAAAATATCACAGTGGATCAATTAACACAAGAGTTAGTAGGTTTCTGTATAACAATAGAAGAACCATTCATTCAGGTACAAAAGAAAGCCCTGCAGAAATGATGTTTCACAGAAAATTTAAATCACCTCTGGACATATGTAAAACAACTAAAACAAAGGAGGAAGAGAATGTGCTAATTAACAAGAAAAATGCTCTTGATTGTGTAGAAAGCAGATTTGAAGTTGGGCAAGCAGTTTTTGCAAAAACTATTCTAGAGGTGAACCTTGGTTACCAGGCATTATTATTGAGGTTACAGGTGCCAGAAATTATGTTGTAAAAGTGTTAACTGAAAGTGGAGATTTAATTTGGCGTAGACGTGATCAATTGAAAGCTAGGTATAATACTATTGAAAATGGAAAATCACCAGTTTCTGCATCTTCTCTGTTTAATTGTCAAGTTGGAAATTCATGTATTAAACCAAATACTAGCAGTAATGTTGGAAACAGTGAAACTGCAAATGACTTGTGTTAACTGTGATACCATTTCACAACCTGCAGGTACCACTGAAGTACTTCCTAATCATAACATTGTCAAATCTATTAATGAACCTTATGTTCATACTGAGCCTCTATTGAGAAGGTCAAATAGGTCAGTGAAACCTAGTAAAAGGTTAATAGAAACCATGTAACATTTTATTTTGTCTAAACCCATCAAAAATAAGAGGGGAGGAATATGTAGTGTATTCACATATAAGAAATGTTTAGGTTAATGGCGATATGTGCCTTTTGTTTTTGTTTTGTTAAATGTTGGATTTGCGGGCTTCTCGGAGTGCCATGATGTAAACAGAGTGTAAAATACACACAGTGCCGAAAGCCTATGTTTCCTTCTGCCCCTCCGTGTGACAATGAAGAGCAGGGAAACTGATTGGCACAATAGGAAAAGCCAATACATAACAATAACACTGGGTAACAGCCAAAAAATCGTCAGGTGTTTCTCAGCTGATTTAGACTAATTTTGGTGTTCTGAGTCCGAATATCACATTGGTTTTGCTCAATCAGGTCAACTTTTTGAGATACAGCCATAGGCCTACCTGACGAGCTATACATATGATAATTTGAAGTGTTTTGAGTTCAATACTATTTTCCTTGAAGAATATAGCGAATTATTCATATATAAATGGTTGCTTCTGGTGTGTTTCTGTTTGAAATTGACTAATTGACTTATTTCTTTCTTTTCAGGGTATTGATATGGCTTCGGCGTGACGGTCATGCAGGAATAATCCTGACATTTTCTGCTACATTTGCGGAGAATACACGCTGTCAATGCATAGGAAGAGCATCACAAGCTTTGTGAAGCGCGCATACCAGGCTACTTTCAAGTCAAGCTGGGTGACCAAGATAAGTCCTGGGCACCGCACACGGTGTGCATGACGTGCGTGGAATACCTCCGGCGGTGGACAAAGGGCACGAAAACTTCACTGAAGTTTGGGATTCCGATGGTTTGGAGGGAGCCGTCTGACCATGAATCGGATTGTTACTTCTGCGCCATCAATACTACTGGCATCAACCGGAAGAATCGGAGCAGCCTCCAGTACCCCGACCTTCCATCTGCCCGCCGTCCAGTTGCTCACTGCGAAGAACTTCCTGTACCAGCGTGCAGAGAGCTTCCTGACAGCGACAACGAGGCCACCACTGCATATGAGGGAGGAGATACAGAAGAAGAGTATGAAACACAAGATGGTCCGCAGCCCTTTTCACAATGTGAGCTTAATGATCTGGTTCGGGATCTCACCTTGTCGAAGACTTCCGCCGAGCTGTTGGCCTCCAGACTCAAAGAGAAAAATCTACTCGTAGAAGGCATCAGGACTACATGGGCTACTTCTGCCAGGAGGAAGACCTCGTGTACTGCCGAGATGTCGCCGGTCTTCTTGTTAAACTCGGCGCTCCTCAATATGATCCGAGAGATTGGTGACTCTTCATAGACAGTAGCAAGCGCTCTTTGAAGAGTGTGCTCATCCACAACGGGAACGAGTTCGCCTCAATTCCTCTTGCGCACTCCACAACTCTCAAAGAGAAATATGAAGCAGTCAAGTACGTGCTCGACAAAATCCAATATGAGCAGCACCAATGGCTCATCTGCGTCGACCTTAAGATGGTGAACTTTCTACTTGGTCAGCAGTCCGGGTACACAAAGTACCCATGCTTTATATGTAAGTGGGACAGTCGAGACAGAGCCCAGCACTATGTGAAGAAAGAGTGGCCGGCGCGAGAGCAGTTAGTACCTGGGGCGAGCAACATCATAAACGAACCTCTTGTTGACCGGGAAAAGATTTTGTTCCCACCGCTTCACATCAAGCTTGGGTTAATGAAACAGTTCACGCACGCTCTGGACAAGGATGGGAGGTGCTTCAACTACCTGTGGCGAGCCTTCCCTGGAGTGACCATTGAGAAGCTGAAGGCCGGCATTTTCGATGGCCCACAGATACGGCAGCTCATCAAGGACACAGAGTTCGAAAACTCCATGAACACGCTAGAGTGCGCCGCCTGGAGGTCGTTTGTGCAGGTGGTGAACAACTTCCTGGGGAACAAGAAGGCAGCAAACCACGCCACACTCATCAACAGCATGATAAAGAACTTCCAAAACCTCGGGTGTTTGATGAGTATAAAGATGCATTTCCAGTTCTCACACATGGAGAAGTTTCCTGAAAACCTTGGTGCGGTCAGCGACGAGCAGGGAGAAAGGTTCCATCAGGACATGCGTCAAATGGAGGAGAGGTACCAGGGGAGGTGGGACGCAGTCATGCTCGCAGACTACTGCTGGTCACTGAAGAGAGACAACCCAGCAGCTGCTCACACACGGAATTCGAGGAAACGGCGATTTACGCCGTGAGCTCCGAACTTTTGTGTCACGTAACGCTCATGTGCATGTATTAAGCTTATCAAATGTAATCGAGTATATAAAAAATGAATGAATTTGGATACGTTGACTTTTATTTCCCCAGGAAAACGGAAAAAACGAATTTTTATGATCCGCAGAAATTGGGTTTTTGGACGAAAAATCGTTTTTTTCTTAAATGTCTGTAGCGAACAATCCTGACCTGATTGAGAAAAACCAAGGGCATTTTCGGACTCAGAGCATCACAATTAGTCTAATTCCGCTGGAAAACCCTGGACGATTTTTCAAAAAAAAAAATTTGTTACCCAGTGTAATCATATATGCCATATCTATCAAACACTGCGTACACACTTAATGCTTTTGGGGTGAGGTTATATCTTATTATTGCTGACCAGAGGTCCTTGTTTCTATCCTACCTGTTATGCTATGCCATTAAATGTAGAAAAGAATAATTCTGGATCCTTTTTAGTAAATTTGAGGATAAGATGACTAGTTTTTATAATACTGTCCACCTCATTTCCTTCACTACTCACCCCCGTTGACTGTTGCATAGGCTGTCCTGCTCCAACCCTACTTGTTTCCCTTTGGGTCTCTGTCCCTCTTCTAGGATAAACCTCACTGTGTGATTCAACTTTAGGTTCCCTACGTATTCTAATTCCACTCATATCATCTACTAAATCATAATATCTACCTCATTCCTGTGGAAGTCTTTCATCTTCAACTCTAACTTCATGTAATATCTCTCTCTTATCCTTGGCGATCCTTCATCTATCCTGTTTTCTCTCCTGTCATCCTCCCTACTATAATATCTGCCCCTTGCCTGTGGGAATTCCTCAAAGTAGTGCAATTCTGATCCCTGTCTTTGGGTGATTTCATTGTGTCTCATTCCACTTTCAAATTTGTTTTCCTCCATGTAATATCTATCACCTATACAAACTTCACTTCTGTTATTCTCTGTGTTATAGTACTTGTTCCTGACCTGTGGGACTTCCTCAAGACTACAAAATTCTGCTCTGTCTTCAATTGATTTCATCATCTATTCTGCTCTCATTGATACTGCTTCTCACATCACTGTCACACCCATCATCCCTTGCCTTATAATATCTCTCATTTCTGTTGTCTTTTACATCATAATATCTATCATTCCTATTGCTTTCTGCATCATAGTATCTCTCCTATCATTCCTTATATTGTAATATTCCTCTCTCCTATCATCTCTTATATCACAGTATCTCCCTCCTACATGTATTTACCTAGTTGTACCTAGTTGTATCTTAGGGAAAGGGGAGCTAAGCTTGTGGTGTCCTGTCTTTGTATCTCTCCATGTCCAGTTTCCTCTAAATTTTTGTATTGTTTTTGCACACACTGTTTTTTCATCCAATGTGTTCCATACACGTATCACTCTGTAGGGAAAGCTGTTCTTTTTTCAGGTCCCTTCTATAATTGTCTTTTTTCAGCTTCTTTCCATGTCCTCTTGTGTTCCTCCTATCCCAATTTAGCAAGTCTTCTCTGTCAAGAACTTCCATGCCCTTCATAATTCTATAAATGGTCAACAAGTCACCTCTTTCTCTCCTCTGTTCCAGAGTTGGCAACTCCAATTTTATCAGCCTTTCCTCATATGAATATTTTGGGAGTTCTGGGGCCATCCTTGTAGCTGCTCTCTGGATTCTCTCAATCTTCTTTATATTCTTTTTTGTATTGGGTGACCACAGTGTCACTGTGTACTCCAATTTAGTCCTTATCATTGTGACTAGTATTTCCCTTACCATTTCTTCATCCAAGTAGGTAAAAGTCACTTTTATTGCTCGTAAGTTGTAGGTATCGCTGACAATCTTGTTTATATGTTTGTCAGGGGGCAATCGTCTATGTATTCAGTATTCCCTTGGCATAGTTTCACTACTTCCTGCTTGTTTTTCAGCTTTCCTTTTACATATCTATTGAATAGTTTTGGCTGATCTTTACATTTATCTGTTATGTCTTTCTCATATTTATATTTTTTTCCCCTATGTATTTTTACATATTCGTTTCTTTAGTTAACATATAATTGCCACTTTCTAGGTTTCCTTCCTCTTCTCCATCTCTTACAAGGCTACACTTACTTTGAACACAATGAAAAAATGGCACGTCACTGTACGTAAACAAAGATGGCAGATGCACTTCTGATTCTATGATCGATCACATTTTGAATTCACCTAATGTCTCTCTTTCCTATTTCCTATTCTCTTATATCCTCTTGAGTATTTTGCACACACCAGTGAAGAAGAAAATTGATCCCAGACAGGCCCCCATTTATATGTCACAAACTAGCCCTTGTGTTTGAGTTGATGCTTCAAATCTATGGTCTTGATTTGAACAGTTCAATACTTCACCCACTTTTTTTTTTTTTTTTTTTATAAATTCAACTTCTTGGATATCAGAAGTGGTTGTGTACAAAACTTATTTTTACATACAAAAAAGAAATGCCTCATAACTTTCAGTAAAGTTGGGTGCGAACAGAGTGTGAGCACATGAGTCAGAGAGCCCAAAATGCCCATGCATCTTCCTATACCACAGCCACACGACACCAGTGCCAGGCACAGGTGCCATTGTATGCCAATTTAACCTACCGTATTTTCCGGCGTATAGTGCGCGACTTTTTTCCGTTGGAAGGGCCTAAAAATGGGGGTTGCACGTTATCCGGTGGTGCGCATTATCTACGGCCTACGATAAAAATTCTGCGGCTGTGTGCAATTTTTTTCACAACAACGTGACGATGTTGGCCGTCACAAAGTCGGGACGGCACACTTCTCCGTGACGTTCCGTGAGAACAAGAAGAACAGCCATGGTGACATGAAAGAATATGCCAGCATGGGCTATATAAATATTTGGTATAGGTAGGTATCTATCGAATCTTATTTTTCATGTTTAAATAGGCCTAAACACCATGAAACATGATCAATATTCATGATATTTGCCCATGTTCACAGCATCCTAGTTTGAATTTTTATGTTGGTTTTGTTACTTCACTTTAGGTACGGTACAAATTCCGTTGCGGCCATTCATAACCTCGTGTCAAACACCTGACTACAACACCCTCTTTCGGGAGTTATATTAACTAAACGTCACCTCGATGAGAGACTGTCCTATTTCACCACTGTCATTGTAGGTTCAAAGCTAAAACGAAACAGTCTGTAGTTTGTTTCAGTATTAAATAAAAAATGGTAAAGACGAATTATTTCCTCAAGATATAACATGAAAATTTTCTGTAAAAATCCCGAAATTTTTCTGTATATTTCACTTCCAATAAACTTTTTTTTAGATCATATTTCCTACAAACTATTTATGCTACAAAGTAATAAGGGACCAACGCACAACATGAGTCATATACCGGTACATGTAGTTCCGACTTTTTCTTAGTTGTGTGCTGATTGATGCCTAAACTGACACTTAATTTAGTGACAAATCAACAGATTTCTCAGCAGTGGCTCTAGCCAATGAAAAATACTTCTCCATGTAACCTCGTTCACATGATACTAAGTAATTAATCTCCGTTATTTCATTGGTTTATTTTTACTAACATTAATTATCGTAGTCTATGCAAATATTTGGGATCCGTAAAACAGCACTGGTACCAACATCATGAACGTTGGCCGTTTTAGCTCACCTGGAATATGCGAGAGGGCCGAGATTGACAGTTCTATTGCCAAGCTAGCCTACACTAAACACCCTTTTGCAAGAGTTTGTTAAACTAAACGTCACTTCAGTAAAGACACTTATGAACCGAAACATAGTTGCTGCATGGCGATAAAAACTTGTACACAGTGATAAAAACTTGAACACGGTGATAAAAACTTGTAAGATGAATTATTCCCTCAGGATAGTAAATTACAATTTTTCTGTAAAAATCCGAAATTTTTCATGTATATTTTGTATTCAATAAACTTTTCATGGCTCAAATTTCCCACAAAACAATGGACCAATGCAAGCAGGAGTCGCATACATGCAGTTCACGAGCTTTAGCCACCAGTGACTTTTCCTGGCATGCGCGTTATACGTCGGTGCGCGCTATCTGTGTCCTTAGATAACGAAGTGCATGGGTGCGCATTATAACCCGATGCGCATTTTAAGCCGGAAAATACGGTATTCTATCACTGTGCCCAGCTCCACACAATCTACCCATTTCTTTATTTTTGTGTGAAGAAGGCTCACAAAATACCAATCCCTAAATATCTAACTCAAGAAAGAGTGTCTTTAAAAATTTTCCATGGATGCTACTTCTACATGTCATTATTTATAATGACCTCTGACCCTGGCATCGGGAGGTCCTAGCTGTGTAATCCTCTGCCATCGGCTTGCAAATCTCCTGTAACTTCATCAACCTGCATAAATTACTCATGTCTACAATCAAACATCTTACTAACTACATTTTAGGTAATCCAACATTCACATTATGGAACATGACAGAGATAGTCTCAGAAGTATAGTAGAGTGAGAAATGAGATGAGGAGAGTGGGTGTGGAGACGGAGCTGGAAGACAGGGCTGATGAAAGATTATTGGTATGGTTTGGACACACGGAAAAAATGAGTGAAGAATGATACTCAAAAGAGGTGTAGAAAGCAGAGGTGGATGGAGTGACTTTGAAGGGATAACTGAGGATGAGATGCATAAGGTGAAAGGGGTCTTGAGCAAGAAGGGAATGTCTGTTGAGCAAAGAAGGGAGAGGGCAGGGGATAGGTGTGAGTGGAGGATGGCTAGTTATGGATGATTTTTTGATGCAGCCCAAGAGATTTCTCCCGAGCTTCTTTATTTTCAGCATGAGGGGAGAGGAATGGTGGTTGCTGTGTAAGTGAAGCAGCTCTACTATGAATGTGCTCTGCCTTGCTGCATTGCTTGTGACCTGTACAGTTGACAGGAGACAAGGATAATCCTTCATCCACAAGGAGCTAATATAAGAGGGAAAACAAGATTGGTGGATGTGACTGGAATTGGTGGGACTGGGTGCGTGCCTATGATATGGCTACATCCCTTATAATGGGGAAGAAGCCCATGGTATATAGATAGATGAATATATATTTGCTTTGTATTTGTTTTCCTATCTATTGTATTTGTGTGATTTCCCCATCCCATGTGTGATACATTGCATTTTATTTCTTTGTATCTTTCTTTTTTTCATGGATGGTTGGTGGTGGAACAGATCAGGCTAATCAGAGGAGGCTCTGTAGTAATGATGAATTATTATATGACCCGAAGATGGATGAGCAAGATCAGCTCTGGGTGGATAAGAGGAGAAGATCTTATCAAGTCAAAAAGTAGGTATCATATATATATTTTCTATAATCTTCAGAGAAATGGTGATTGTTAGAATTGTTGCAACATTGTATTATTGACACCCCCATATGTGACTTTATTGTTCATGTTTGACTTACAATCATTAGATTATTTCTTTAGATTATTCCATAAATCCACTTGTAGAGAAAATTGTTTCTTAATATTCTTCAAGGAACTTGTCTTTTTCAGTCTATTTACATAGCTTCTCATTGCCCTCCCTTCCTAAACTAAGATATCTTCCCTGTAAATATTGTACACACCTTTTATAGATCTAAGCAAAGTAATGTCACCCCTCCTCTTTCCTATATTATCAATCAATTGGCCCATATCCCATGGTTTCCCTTGCAGAAGACTTATGGCCTTCAGTTAACCAGCAATGGTCTCTGGGCTGATCCACAAGTCACTCAGGGAAAATGTATTGTCAAGGGATTGCTAGTGTGATAGTTGTATCTGGGACAGTTAGAATTTGTGGCCAGGCTTATTCTGTGTTGATACTGTCTGAATGCAGGATAGTGTCTATAATGCCTGGCAGTGTCCCCCCTAATGGGAAACACTGTGTCGTGGTGGGAGGGCTTGTGTGTCCCTATGACCTGGTGAGCAAGGCTAGAGGAGGCTTTGGCCCCTCCTCTGCCCTACTTAGGGGGAGAGGGCTGCTACCCATGCTATTAAGGTTGCCAGTGAGGGACCAGACAAAAGTTTCCCAGAGCTAAGCTGCCCATACAGGCCAATGGTGTTTCCTACAGGTCATCCTGTACTGGATGATTGGGTGTCTGGGCTGGGATGAAATGTGGGAGGAGATCTTAGCTCCATTATGGACACTCAAGTATCTAGAGCGAGTTATTAGAGTACTCCCTACAAATAACCTCAAGATCTGGGTTAAGGATTTAACACAGGTCATGATGCTCCTTTATCTACCTTGCCTTTCATATGAAATTTTCAAATCCATCAAACCACACTGACCACCTGATTACTTCAAAGGGCATATCTATAATCAAGACCTTTATGAATTCTCAGAAAATAACACCTTACAGTTTACCATGATAATGTTGAACAAGCAACAAAATCAGAGAAAATAGTAACATGGTCATGCTCATGTTTTATGGTTCATATCTCCCTGAGTCAGTAAATATTAGTCCTCTTTCTCTCTAAGTAAAACCTTTCATTGACTATCCTTTATGGTGTTACCAATGTTATGAGTCTGGTCACAGAAGGAAAAGCTGTACAAATGGTCCCTGATGTGGTCACTGCTTTGCCTTTGACTCACACCCTACTCCTGAATGTGAATCTGAACCTTATTGGTTCTACTGCAGTGTAGCTAACCCAATACTTTCTCAACAGTGTAGGAGGTACTGCCTTTAACAAGACATTCTTCAATTGTGTCATGTTCCATGACATGTCACGGACACAAAGAGATGCAAATATGGCGCCATAAGCCACATTCTAGCATGAGCCATATTTACTCACCATCCTTAATGAAAATGCCTATCAATGTTAAATTCAACCAATTAGTGGGTTATCTTAAATTAGATAATAGGATTTAAATATGAATTGGGTTTTTTCTCTTGTGAGTCTCCCAGTTGTAGGAGGACTTACAAACCAGCAGCAGAGGAGTACACAACTCAGGCACTTCTGTCCAAGGTCACAGGTCGCCATAAATGGTGATGCAAAGAAGTAGCATCTGCATTATTATAGAAGGTGTTCTTCTCTTTTGTTAGAGAACTAGAAATTGATCATTTGTAAGCCTTCTTCACACAAAAATAAAGAAGTGGATAGATTGTGTGAAGCCAGGCAAATAGAGGTAGGTTAGGTTTATATCTATAGTAAACTGGCACTTGCCATCGGCACTGTAGTATGTGGTCTTGGTATAAATCTAAGAGACATTAGAAATGAGAGCAGAATAGATGATGATTATAGAATATGAAGGACAGAACAAAATTAGTGTAAGAGAGAGCAAAGTTTCATAGCTTCAAGGAATCCCCACAGGTAAGGGACAGTTATCATAGAGAGGATGACAGGAGTGACAATAGAATAAGAGAGAGATATAATGAAGTCAGTCTTAGACAGGAAGCAGAGTTTCATAGCTTTGAGGAAACCCCACAAGTAAGGGACAAATATCATATTAGGGAGGATGATAGGAGTGAAAATAGGATAAGAGGGAGATATTACGTGGAGGAAAACGGATTTGGAAGTGGGATGAGACATAACGGAATCGGTCTAAGACAGGAAGTAGAGTTTTGCAGCTTTGAGGATACCCCACAAATGAAGGATATGTATTATGGTATAGAGGATAACAGGAGTGAATATAGGTTAGGTGAAGGATTACCCAGATTGAAAGGGAAGTATTATATGGAGGAAGTTCAAATTTAAAATGAAAGACCTCCACAGGAAAGAGGAAGATATTATGACATAAAAGATAATATGAGTGGAATTAGAATAAGTAGGGAACCTAGAGTTGAATCATGTAGTGGTATCTATCCTAGATGAGGAGCAGAGTCCCAAAGGGAAACAAATAGGATTGGAGCAGGACAGCCTGCACATCAGTCAACTGAGGTAAGTAGTGAGGGAAGCATAGAGGATAATATCATAAAAGTGAGTCATATTATCCCTAAATTTAATGAAAGGGATCCATAATTATTCTTTTCTACATTCAAAGGCATAAGGAAACAGAATGGTAAAAGACCTCTGTTCAGTAATGATAAGAACTAGCCTAACCCCAAAAGCCTTAAGTTGTACAGGGTATTTGATAGAGATGGCATATATGATTATGATCAGATTAACAATGAAATATTAAAGGCATATGAGGTCTCCCCAGAGTATTTCAGAAAGAAATTCAGAGAAGTTAGGATGGATATTGGTCATGGATATAGATCTAGCCAGGAATGACCTAGACAAATGGATGCATGCAGAAGGTCCAGTGACTGTTGAGGAAATCACAGAGGTGTTTGCAATTGAACAGTTCCTTAATTTACTGAACAATAAGGCCAGGCTATATGTAACCACAGAGTAATGTGAGACATTTACAAGCAGTGAGTTTTGCGGAAAATTTTGCGCTAAGAAGTGAAAATAGGAGGAAAAGTGTGATACAAACTCAGAAGGGTGATTCCGAGTCAGAGATATGCAAGGCCACAAGTAGGGGATAGTTGGAGGAAACCAGTCGAATGTTTTAACTGTAGAAGATTCGGGCTCAGAACTCAGGATTGTTATGCTAGACAAAGTGAACAAAGGTACAGACAGGAAATGGGAAACAAGCAAACTAAGCAGGAAATAATGTGTGTAGAAGAAAACAGGAGGGATGTGAATCAGAATAGGAGATATTACACTTGCAGAGCCTATGGTCATAGGATGGAAAACTGACCAAAGGGAAGTGGAAACAAGGGAGACACACATGACTAGAGACACACACTGGACACCGAAGCAAAAGGAAGTGCAGCGATTGAGCGCATATCTAGCAGTTTTGCTGCCGAACACGAAGGAAACTAGTCGTTACTGTGCGGGATGGTTAAGCTGTGTTTCTTGTGTGACCAGTAAAGAAAATCCAGCTCTTGAAAAAAGTATAGTTTTGGCAAAATGGAGAAAGAAAAAGAAGAATAATAAACAAACCAACCAAGAGAGGACTGGATATATATGGATAGTGGAAAGTCCAAGAGGTGTCATCCCCAAAAGAACTTGTTTGATAGATTCTCTAAGGAAAAACCAAAGGTGGGAGAACAACAGTTTTTCAGGGTTTCAAAGAAACCCAGGTGAAATAGGTAAAAGCTTAGATATAGATAGAGAAGTTAGATATAGTAATGCATTAAGAAATTGTGAAGTAAACGACGTATTGGAAGAAATACATTTAAAATTGGACTACCAAGTTGTACTTAGGGAATTGATTACTTCGCGTAAGAGTAATGAGCAAACGTTTAGAGAATTAAGTGACCTAAAGAGCAAAATTGAAATCCTCAAAAGAGAAAATGAAAGAATGAAAAATGGGGACACAAATAAAAATGAAGAACTGAAAAAGGAGGTCAAAGAGCAATTATAAGTAGTGACCAGAAAGGTGGAAGAGTCAATTAAAGAAACAGACCTCATTGAAATAAAAAATCGATGGAAACAAGAACAGGAAAATAAAAAAATATCTTTGAGAGAAATAGTACGAAAGCAGATGGAGGAAAATACAAAACAAGATGTGAAAGTAATTCAAGAAAAGGAAAATTGGGTGAGAGATAACAGTTGACAAAGGTAAGTACATTGTGGTCCATGATATCCAGGAAAAACATGATATGTATAAATACCAGAGAGAAAAGGAGAAGTAAAAAGCTAAGGAAATAAAGAATACATGAAAATTAAGGTTTAATAAATACAGGTAAAGTTTGAGAACTTACCAGTCACAATTTTCTACCAGGTTGGTTTCTCAAACGAAGGTACGTTTGAATTTAGAAGATCTAGAAGGCCTTCTGAAACCGAAGATGTAAGGTCCCTTGCTAAGAGGTTTCTAAATTAGAGGTCCGTCTGGAACCAGAGCTCTGGGTTGTCTGTCTCGAGTTCTCGACGTTAGTGTGGACTGAATTCGGAGGAATTCTTATGAGTTCGAAAGGAGCTGAAAAGGCCACAGGTTAATACTCACTTTAAGTAATTTCTCAAAGTTAATCCCTGATTAATCAAATCAAAGTTTATTACATAGATTTAATAAATAAATAAAGAGGAGGGGAGTTTAATCATATCTTATGATAGGCGTGGTTTGAAGTTTCAGGAAAGGCTCCTGAATCGAAAGAAATAACACTTTGAGGGAAAGTTTCCCAAACGAAGGTAAACACTAAGATTCCCAGTAACAATTACCACAACCTCCCCGACAACAAAAAGAAAGTGTTTAATGGATACAACACTTTCAAAGAAAATTTACAGCAACCCCTTAGCAGCTAGAGACCTTACTTGGTCTCTAGAGGCTAGCGCAGTCTTGCGAGAAAGTCTCAAAGAGGTAGGTTCCAAATCAACATAGTAGTCTTCCAAAGAAATAACCTCCTCCAAGTTGAGGGCCTCTTCAAAGGGCTCCAACTCGCTAGCCTGCAAAGTAGCATCCACAGGGGATTCATCCTCATGAAAGGAATGTAACTCAGTATGGAGCTCTAGTGGGATTAAAAGTCTAACATTGACCTTAACAGAGTTTCCATCAAGCTTAATGACAGAGACTACGAATCACTTGATCTTGGTCAGGATAAGTGTCAACAACATGAACCAAGGGCCAGAAAGGTCTGGTTTTAAAGGGCAGTTTCAAGAAGGCAATGTCACCCTTTTCCCAGCTTCTAGAACTGTGGTACACAGTTCTATCCCTTTTCCAAACTGACCAAGTACTTTGTCAGCTATCGTTTCTTAAACTCTTCATAAAAAAAATCCCTAGAGTCCATGACTAAGTTAAGAAGAAAAAGAAAGTCTTCTCCTAACTCCCATTCAGGGACTTGTTCCAAGTTGCCAAACATCAAGGAAGGAAAGGTTCTACCTGTAAGGAAATGATTAGGGGTAATAACATCTACTTCATTTTCACAGGAATGATGAGTAAGAGGTCTATTGTTCAAATTTTTTGAACATAGGACAAAAGAGTGGCAATCTCTGCCAGGGAAGGAACAGACCTACCCAATATAGAAACATTGTTTCACTGTCTGAATCAACCTTTCCCAAGTGGCCCCATACCATGCAGCATAAACAGGGATGGTTCTGTGCTGAACATGGGAAGTTTTAAACTTCTCTTCAAATTCAGAAGATGATAGAAGTTGTCCAATAATACTTCCCACTTGTATAAAGGATTTGGCATTATCCAAATAAACTACTGAAGGAATTCCATATCTGTTAGTAAATCTAATGAAAGCCAAAATAAACTCAGCAGTGGACATAGAATCCACAACCTCCAAATGGACAGCTCTTGTATTAAAACAAGTAAATATCAAAATGTAAACCTTGACCTTATCTCCATTCCTGTATGGGCAAAGGCACACTTAAATTTACTCTAGAGGCAGGTAAAGAGGAAGGAGAAGGATAGTTAACAGCACGGAAATTATATTTCTCATAAACTATACAATCCTTCAATATGTTTAAAACAGCTTCTCTGGCCTTAACGACCCAGAATCCATGTATGCGAAGGAAATTAAAAGTAGCTTGCAGTCCCATGTGCATTACTTGGAAATGAGCAAAGAATATCAAGAGTCTAGTCAAGTGATGCGATTTGGACAAAAAAAGGGGATTCACAACCTCACATTTGAGGTCAATATTCTTGTCAATTCTGCCCTTGGACCTTATCAAACCATTCTTGTCCGAGAACAAGTTCATTTGACATACCAAAGGAGGTATGTCATTAGTATTGGGGTTCTCTAAATAAGCCAATTCAGCAGGGAAGGAATCCCTTTGCATTATACCCATCAAATAATTAGAAGTGGCCTTAACTGGGTCAGCATTAGACTTCTTAAACAAAAAGACAGCCTTAAAGATCAAGGAAGTGTTATGTAAAAGTTTGCTGTTAGAAGAAAACTTTAAGACATCAACTAGAGGAGGAGTGTCAACTTGCACAACAGCCACATTGACAATGTCTCCCTTGATGCTGGAGGGAATATATCCCAAGTGACCCTTTGGCTAAGCATGAGGTGGCAACAACCATTCTGGTCCATAAACCACCTATTGAATTTTTCCTTGAACACCTTAGCACTACAAGGTTTGGTTACAAAATCAGCCATATTATGTTCAGAAGGAACATAGGTAAAGGAAATAGAGTATATTTGGTTTTGAAATTTTCCAAAATATTGGAAATTTCCCTCAATCTATTATTAACAAATATATTCTTCTTAGAAGCTTTGTTGGTTAGAATCCAAGAAAGAGCAACTTGACTATCAACTAGGAGTACAACAGAATCAACCAGAGGGGCAGAGACCGATCCTTCCTCAAAAATAGTTTTGAGGCATTTTAAAGATAGTAAAGCTGCCACAAGCTCCAGAGAAGGCAATGTTCTTTGTTTAATAGAAACCACCTTGACCTTGGCAAATAGAAGAGAGCTATTAGACTCCTTTATCTCTCTTCTTTCATGCCCTACATAGATGGCACATCCATAGGCTTCCTTAGAAGCATCAGCAAAAACAAATAACTTAAGGGGAGATTCAGAACAGGTTTTCTTTTTAAAGGATAAGTCATTAACCTCCCTAAAGTTTTCACATAACTTCTTCCATCTGGCAAGCAATTTCCGATCCAATTCCAAATCCCAATCTACCATTTTTTGGCACATCTCTCTAACAGGAATTTTTCCTTGCAATAACAAGGGAGAAAAAGGCCTAGTGGATCAAATATTGAAGCCAAAGAAGACAAAACTTGTTTTTTGGTTGAGGCATCTTTGTTAGGGGAAATGTCCTTGATTCTCAAGGTATCATAACTCTTATTATAAATATATCCCAGCACCTTCCTTATTGCAAATGACTTCTTGTTCAAGTTTTGAAAGAACAGAAGTATGGTTGCATGTCCACTCCATGAGAGGTAAACCTTTATTAAGCATGATCTTATTGATCCTCTCAACCATAGTGGGGAGGAAACGAAATTCATCGGAATTGTAGAAAAGATTGTCTACATAGAATTTATCCTTAATTAAGGAGGTATTTTGAGAGTCAGCCTGCATGGAAAGGTGATGTTGGATGATGAAGTTCAGTAGAGCAGATGAAACCAAAAATAATAGTATTATACCCATAAGGAATATATTGGTTGTTAATCCTCCTAAAGAAACAGAACCTATTACGATCACCCTCACCCTTCAAACAGATCTGCAAGAAGGCTTTCATAATATCTGCTAAAATGACAAAATTGTCAGTTGTAAAGTACAACAAGAGAGAGAGGAGGTTGTTCATCAAATCAACTCCTGGGAATGCAGCCTCATTTAAGGAAGGGGCCTTTCCTAGTTTAAGAGAGCAGTTGAAAATGGGTCTTATTTCATAGGTGGCAAGATCATTATTCTTGAGCACATGTCTATGGGGAGTATGGGTTATAAAAATTTGGCCAGGGATTCTTTTAGTAACTGGTTCAGTAATGCCCAAGGCCTCTTGCTGATCAAACACTGCCACATATTCCTCCCTAAGGCCCTTTTGCTCAAGCTTGTCATAGACCCTTTGTGCCACAGCCAAAGCTATCTTTAGATTTGAGGGAACAAGGTCCACCAAATCCTTTTTCCACGGGATCTTTATATAATAGTGACCATCCTCAAAGGAAATGGACTGTTTAAATTTATCAACTTTCAAAGCATCAATGTCAGGGGTTTGTTCTTCTTTAATGCCAATGGATTCTAAAGAATAAAAATTATCAAGACCATACTCTACATTAGAGTTAACAAAAACTTCCTGCAAAGGATCAAATTGTAAACTTACTGGTTCTAAGCAAAAATTGACAAGTAACTTTTCCTTGCCTAACTTTTTGGGAGGAAAGAATGTAACAGTCTTTTTTAGACTGGGTACAGGAAGTTCCCTTGTTAGGTTTCTTTAGAGAAATTCCATCGGCTTTCAAAGAAGAATTGTAAAAGTTATCATTTGTCTATTTGATTCTCATATGTCAATTTATTATTATTTACTATTTACCTGTTTGTTTATTATTTAACTATACCTATACATTTATTTATGTATTTTATTTGTTATTTACATTATTATAGTTATTATTAATTTATTATTATTATGATTTTTTTTTTTTTTTTGCATCTAACCTAGATATGGACCAAAAGGTCTCTGTTGGCATGCTTAGCCTTTGTAATCCTTTGTAATCTTTTATCACCACTCTTATTTTCTTTTCATGCAAGAAGTCTTCCATCCACCTGAGTAGTTTACCCTGTATTCCTCCTGCTGTTTCTAATTTCTTTAGCAATTTCTTTTGTGGCACCTTATCAAAAGTTTTTTTCAGGTCTAGAAAGGCACTGCGCTTGTGGCAGGATCGGAGGGGGGGATTAAGGAAGTTGGTGACAGAGTTTGGGAGAGTGTGTGATAGAAGAAAGCTGAAGATAAATGTGGGTAAAAGTAAGGTGATGAGATGTACAAGGGGTGAAAGTGGCAGTAATCTGGAAGTGAACATTAACCCCTTCCATACGGTGCCGCACACGTAGGCGTCATGGACTTAGATCTCGGTGGCAGCAGCCAATGCCAGCCGTACGACGTGTCGTAATAATACTCGCATCATAAAATATAGTCACCGCTTATATCGATCGTTCTCTCTTCACCCGTGAATTTTGATAACCATAGAAAATGCGATTACAAAAGAATTAGAAAGAATGTCATTATGGAGGGGCGACTACAATAAATATAATCAAGACGCCGATATGGCAGCCTCGCGAATACACTCGCTCCCCATGACGCCTACGTGTGCGGCACCGTATGGAAGGGGTTAAGGGAGAGCAACTGGAGGAAGTGGATAGTTTTAGATATTTGGGTGCAAATGTGGCAGGAAAAGGTGGAGTGAAGGTGGAGGTAGAATTTAGATTGAGAGAAGCGAGTAAATGCCTTGGTGGTTTGAAAAGTGTAATGAGGAATAGAAATTTGGGAATGGATGCTAAGAGGAGACTGTATGAAGGAGTGATTGTGCCAACAGCACTGTATGGAGCAGAAACATGGAACATAAGAGAGGAAGAGAGAAGGAACTTGAATGTGTTTGAGATGAAGTGTCTGAGAAGTATGATGGGTGTTACTAGGCTAGATAGAATGAGAAATGAGGAGGTGAGGAGGAGAACAGGGGTGGAAAGGGAGTTGGGAGATAGGGTTGATGAAAGAGTATTAGGATGGTTTGGACACATGGAAAGAATGAGTGAAGAGAGATTAGTAAAGGAGGTATGGAAGGCAGATGTGGAGGGAGTGAACATGAGGGGACGTCCTAGGATGATATGGATGGATGGAGTGAAGGGGGCTTTGGGGAAGAGGGGAATGTCTGTTGAGGAAGGATGGGAGAGGACAGAAGACAGGGGTGAATGGAGAATGGTTGTATATGGAAAATGTTGTGATGCATGAGGTGGAATGGACGGGGGAATGGGAGGTGAGGTAGTGTGTGTGTGCAAAAATTTTGATGCAGCCCGAAGGGATTTCTCCCCGTCCTCTCCTTTATATGGGGGGTCACCGATTTAATGAAGCGGCCTTGCTGTGGATGTGCTGTGTCCTGCGGCACTGCTTCTGACCCGGGGCAGTGGACAGGGTGCAGGGATGACCCGTCATCTAGGTGCTAAGGTGGGAGGGAGGGTGGAGGGGTGTGGAGTGTTTTCAGGGATGGAATGGGTGGGAATGATTTTATGCCTTGTCCTTTTTGGCAACCTCCCTTGTAAGGGGGAAAAAGCCTTGGTATATGTATGTATGTAGAAAGGCACAATCAGCCCATCCATCTCTTTCCTGTATTATATCTATTAGTCTTGAATAGAAACACATCAGGTTTGTGACACATGATCTTCCTTATCTAAATCCAAACTGCCTCAGATTTAGTACATTGTCTTTTTCCAAATGCTTTACCCATCTAATTTTGATAATTCTTTCACAACTTTTTGCTACAGTACTTGTAAGAGAGACCAGTCTATAGTTAGTAGGGTTCTCCTTGTTTCCCCCCTTGTATGTTGGTACTATATTTGATTTTTTTCCAATTTTCTGGAACTTTTCCTTCCTTCAATGAACTGCTTATTAGACTATGTATTTTGTCTATTAGTTCATCCCTGCATTCTCTCAAAATCAAGCTTGCCATTTCATCAGGACCATGCAATTTTCTAACATCGAGATTACTCAAGTGTTTCATTATTTCATTCCTTGTTACTTCTATCTCTTTCATAGGGGGGACTTTCCCCTCCCACTCGACATCTCTAAGTTGTATGTTCTCCCTCATAAACACTGATTTAAAATGCTTGTTCATAATTTCTGCCATTTCTATTTCCTCTGTGTATTCTATTCCTCCTTGTCATAGTTTCACTAATTCTTATTTGTTTTTCAGTTTGTTGTTTACAAATCTATAAAATAGTTTTGGTTGATCTTCACATATTTCTATGACATCCTTTTTGTATTTTCTCGTTTCTTCTCTGCACACTTGTACATATTCATTTCTGCAACCATTATATATTTTCCATTTTTCAGATTTTTTGTCTTTTCTCCATTTTATCCAAGCTTTATCCCTTTTATCTTTTAACTCTCTACATCTTTTGTTGTACCAACATTTTACATATCCTTTTTCTTGTTTTTGTCTTGGAACATACTTTTCCACTCCTTTATAAATTGTTGGCAAAATTTTCCAATTCTCTTCTACTGTTGTGTCCTCTTTGTACCGGTATATCCTTTCCCAGTTTTTTTTTTTTTTTTTTTTTTTTTTTTTTTTTTTTTTTTTTTTTTTTTTTTTTTTTTTTTTTAAATGTCCATACATCATTCTTCCCTTTCTATATTGTTAATTTTTTCCCATGTATTTTTCTTCATTTAGTTCCAGTTCAACTAATATATCACTTTTACTTAGTGGTGTCTTATATTCAATCATGTCCACTATTTCAGGTTCTGATGTGATTATTAGGTCTAGTCTTGATGGCTCTTCCTCATTTCTATACCTAATATTCTCTTGTATCATTGTGTCGTTGTATGTTCTATAATAATATCAAGTAGTACATTTCTCCATAGGTCGTCTCCACCCTTCACTGTCATTTCTTCCCAGCAGATTTCTTTACAATTAAAGTCACCCATTATAACTATTCTTCCTCTATCTTCCATGATCTTATTTAGTGTTATCCTTGTGTCTTCTAACATATTCTTGTAGTCACTCTTTTCCCATGAAGCCGTTTTAGGAGGCACATAATTTACCACAAACTTCCTGCTCTTCTTGTCCCTGTCCTCTATTTCCATCATAATCATTTCCACTCTATTCTTTCCATATGTGACATTGCTCACATTTATATCCTTCTTAGTCAGGAACATAACTCCACCCCCTTGTTTGACTTCTCTATTTCTAATCCAATAATTATATACACCATGTACACTGTTGGGTGGTAATGGACCTTTCAATTTTGTCTCCACAATTCCCATTATATCAGGTTCCTTTTCTATCAGATAATCATTCAGTTCATTCAAGCCTGTTATTAATCCATCTATATTTGTGAAGGACACTTTTAATTTTCTGTTACCTCCATCCTGTTTTCTTTTTCCCTTCTGTTTTTCTCTCCTATGAACCATTTCCTCTAATATCCACTAGTCTCCAATAGAATGTCTCTTTGTCTGACTCTGTTCCGTTCTCGTTTTTTTTCCTTTAGCTTTGATTCTTTTCGTTTTCTCATCCTCTCTTTCCTCTTAATTCATTTCTCTTTTTATCCGTACCTGTTTGTACTGATCAGTTTCTGCTAGTTTCCCTGTTTTTGATAAGACATTCTCTGCTCTCATTTGTGACCTGAATTTAACCTTAATTGGTCTGGCCTTGTCTATACTGTATTTCCCCAGTCTATATATTTCTTCAATTTCTTTCCCTATTTCCTGTTCACCTTCTTGAAATATTTTTAATATCTTGTTCACTCTTTCTTTCTCTTCTCTTACTTTTGCAGTCCTATTTGGATTATGCTTCTCTTCCATTCCTAATATAATTATACATTTCTTTTTATCCGCTAAGTCTTACCATATTCTCTTTCATCACTTTAATATCTGTGTCCTTAGTGCATTCCTTCATCTGTTGTTTCACTATATCTCTAAATTCAATTTTGCTATCCTGAATGTTTTTCCAACCACTTACCTCTTTTGCTATGGACTCTTTATTCTCTTTATTATTCCTCTTTTAATTCCTCATTCTCATCCTTTACTTCTTTTAACTGTCTTTTTAATTCTTCTATTTATTTAGGCTTTAGTTCTTCTTTAGTTCTTCCAATTTATCAACTCTTTGTGTAATTAGTACAAGTTGGCTAAACCTAACCTCCTATGATTCATTCATTTTTGTTAGTTTTTCCTCTAGACTTGCTAGTCAGGGGAGGTTGTCATCTCCTCCCTCCTTAAATCCATAGAAATAATTATCTCCACTTTCTGTTGCGCTGCTCTTATCTATATTTCTAATTTAATGCCTTTACTGACTTGTTCGCCTTCAGCTGTGTTGTCTACACATCTCGTTTACATTCCTTCTGATGTCCGGGGCCTGTTTGTCCCCTTCCTCATTTTCTTCTATTTTCCTCAATAATCCCTCTCCTTCTTTTTCTTCACCTGCTTTCCTCTTCCCTACTAATACAACACAGGTACTCCCTCGTCGTTGAAATCCACGAAAATTGCTTCTTTTTTTTTCTGGAGTCCTAATCTTCACTGTCAATCCGATGATCATGTATTTACCTAGTTGTATTTTACGGGATGAGAGCTATGCTCGTAATGACCCGATTTTGTATCTCTCTGCATCCAGTTTATTCTTAAAATCTTGTATAGTTTTGGCACTCACTGTTTCTCCATTTAGTTTGTTCCAGACATCAATCTATGTGGGAAGCAATTTTTTTTTTTTTTTTTTTTTTTTTTTTTTTTTTCCCCCAAATCTCTTCTGTAACTGTCCTTCTTTAGCTTCTTTTTGTGTCCTCTTGTTTCTCTTCTGTCCCATTTTAATAAGTTGTCTCTATCAAGAACTTCCATCCCTTTCATAATTCTGTAGATGGTCAACAAATCACCTCTTTCTCTTCTTTGTTCCAGTGTTGATAGATGTAATTTCTCCAATCTTTGTTTGTATGTCAAATTTGATAGTGTAGGTGCCATTTTTGTCACTGCTCTTTGAATTCTTTCCAATTTTCTTATGTTTTTTTTGTGCCAGGTGCCGGTAGTGTTGCAGCATGTTCTATTTTAGGTCTTATTAGTGCAACCACTATTTTATTTACCATTTCTTCATCCATGTAGTCAAAGGCCACTTTCATTGATATTAATAAGTGAAGAGCCATGGTATCTATTTACCTAGTTGCATTTGTGTTCTGCTGTCCAGTTGGTGAGAAGTGTGGCTCTGGATTTGGTTGGGGCTATTTTAAGTCTATAGTGAACCAGGTATCGAGTGTGTCAAGGTATGGCTGTAATATTTCTGCAGCTTTGCATTACAGTGTGTGCATGTAATTGTTATGCCATCTGTGTAAGAAGAGATTTGTATTTCTGTGGTGTGGGTTACATTACAGCTGTCCTACGCTTGGTTGAAGACTACTGCTTTGTTCCCTAATGAAGATAAAAATGGGCAAGGATGTCATCTCTGCTATTGCTGATGCCATTTCATGTGGCTGTGCAGACCAACCTTGATCTGCATTTCATGTTACATAACTGACATGTGGTTTATGATTTTTGCTGCTTGGTTCTGGTCATTGTGATATATTTTTCTTTGTTCTGCTCTCTCCTGGCTCCTGTTGCTCTCAAGCTTAGTTCTCAAGTTGTTCTCAGTGATGTCCTTACAAAGAGATCACTAAGCTGGTCGATGGGGACCTGAGGTCTCCAGCTTCTCTGCTGTTATATTACCAGTACATTTCTTTAGGGCACTTTTAATTTTATCCTTGTACCTCTTTTTCTGGCCTGCTGTGAGATGCTGCAGGGAGCTGCCTGTACAGTATTTGTCTTGAGAGTTGGTGCTCTGGCATCCAGATGATATGACCGGTCCATGTTAGCCGCTTGTTTGCCAGCATAGCTTCAATACTGATGGTTCAAGCATGATGCAAGGTGTTGGAGTGGGGGATTTTTATCACACCAACTGATATTTAGTATTTTCTGAAAGTAGCTTATATGAGATACTTCAAGATTTTTAATGTGATGGTGATATGGTGTCCATGTTTCTGAGCCATACAACAAAGTCAATAAACATATAGCTGTATATATTTGTACACCCACTTTTGTTTGAGCTTTGATGTTGTTACTAAATACACTTGTATGAATTCTTCCAAAACCTGATGAGGATTTATTAATGCATGCATAAATTTCTTTGTCTAGGATATGATCGTCTTCCTAGGTAAAAAAGTTGTCAACTTGTCTGAGGTCTTCTGAGTTTAATTGGAAGGTCATTGGTTGTTCATTTCCAGTTCCCAGAGAGACTACAGTATTTCAGTGTTATTTATATCTATCTTTAGCTCTAGTGCAGATTAAATGTGTGATATGTTTAAAAGACTGTTCTGTAGGGCTTCCAGTGTGTGTACAACCACTGCACAATCCTCTGCATACTGGAGCTCCAAGATGTTGTTGTTGTTGTCGTTCCCTAGACTGTCTGTCCGAGCAGTCCCGTCTCCCCAAGGAATGCTACAGCCGAAACTGGGTTTTCCCACAAATCCTTTATAGAGTGTATGTTGTGTTGTTTGCGTGCATGATTGTGTATAATGCAGTCTTCCATTATGTGTTGTATGGTATGGGGTGAAGTGTTACATCCTGGGCAGCTGTTCACAATGCAGTCATCCAGCCTCTTCTGGTAGCTTAGGGCTGGTGATTAAGTATTGTAATTGCTTTTAGATAGATGTTGAAGATACCAGGGGCAAGGACACAGCCTTGCTTGACTCCAACCTCAACTAGGAATGAGAGGGATCTATTTCCCTCTGGTCTCACTGTTGCTGTCATGTTATCATGGGTATATCATGTATATATAGATTAAAGAGTGTGGGGGATAGGGCTGAACCCTGAGGTACTCTGCTCCTAAAGTTTCTGATGTGTGATGATTGGCCATTATATGAAACATAGGCATTTCTGCATGCCAAATAATTGGCCAGCCATCTTTTGGTATTATTGTGCATGTTTGCATTATATATTTTGTTTGTGAGATTGTGATGTTGATGGACCTGATTTTCCATGGGATATCAGCAACAGTTTCATCAAAGTGCCAACTGTAGCCATCCTCCAAAGTGATATACCCATTTGAGGTGATCCAGTATTGTTAATGACCCAATGGTGTATTTATTTACCTAGTTGTATTATACAGGAAGGGAGCTATGCTTGTGGTGACCCATCTTTGTATCTTTCATCATCAATTTTTTTCTTAAAATCTTGAATAGTGTTTGCACACACTGTTTCTTTGTCTAATTTGTTCCAGGTATCTATCACTCTGTGTGGGAAGCTATTTTTTTCAGATCTCTTCTGTAATTATCTTTTTTGAGTTTCTTTTCATGTCCTCTTGTTTTTCATTTGTCCCATTGTCAGATCCTGATTGATCTAGAACAACCTGAACATTGGTGTTGTGTCCACTGACAGACAACCTTGGATGGCATTACCCCAAGCTGACATTTTTCTTCCAGCTCAGATGATGCCAGTATCTAACAAAAGAAACACCAAATTACATGACAGATGCTGAGACAAATCCACAAAATTTAATGTGATACAACTAGGTAAATACATGAAAGCAAAACACAGTTAAAGTAAGAGATAACATAGTCCTATAAGGTGAAAACAAACACACCCTTCATACACAACTAGAAATTATTTCATATCCTTCTCATCAAATTACCTCATGGATGGAGGATCATATCTCTCACCTTCCACACCACAGAGGTTAAGAGCATCTAAATACATACATATACCAAAGGCTTTTTCCCCCTACATGGGAGTAGCCAAAAAGAAAAAGGCATAGAAACCACTCCCACCCATTCCATTTCCTATATATTCCACTCCCCTCCACCCTCCTCCCTCCCTTTTATCTTGGCACCTCCTGGATGATGGGTCATCCCTGCATCCTGTCCACTGCCCTGGGTCAGAAGCAGTGTTGCAAGACACAGCACATCCACAGCAAGGCCGCTTCATAAATTCCCCCATCCCACTCCCCCTCATGCATCACAGCATCATCTATACACAACCCCTCTCCATTCACCCCTATCTTCTGTCCTCTCCCGTTCTTCCTCCACAGACATTCCTCTCTTTTGTAATGCCCCTTTCAATCCACCAAGGCAGTTACTCGCCTCTCTCAATCTACATTCTACCTCCACCCCCACTCCTCCCTTTCCTGCCTCATTCGCACCCAAGTATCTAAAACTATCCACTTCCTCCAGTCTTTCACCCTTAACCCCTTCCATACGGTGCCGCACACGTAGGCGTCATGGGGAGCGAGTGTATTCGTGAGGCTGCCATATCGGCGTCTTGATTATATTTATTGTAGTCGCCCCTCCATAATGACATTCTTTCTAATTCTTTTGTAATCGCATTTTCTATGGTTATCAAAATTCACGGGTGAAGAGAGAACGATCGATATAAGCGGTGACTATATTTTATGATGCGAGTATTATTACGACACGTCGTACGGCTGGCATTGGCTGCTGCCACCGAGATCTAAGTCCATGACGCCTACGTGTGCGGCACCGTATGGAAGGGGTTAATGCTCACTTCCAGCCTGCTGTCACTCTCTCCCCTTGTACATCTCATCACCTTACTTTTACCCACATTTATCTTCAGCTTCCTTCTTTCACACACCTTCTCAAACTCTGTCACTAACTTCCTCAATCCCTCCTCTGATCCTGCTACAAGCGCAGTGTCGTCAGCAAACAACAACTGGCTCACCTCCCACTTTTCTCCATTTTCTTTAATCATCTCCAACCCCTAACCCACTACCCTTGCATTCACCTCTCGTACCACCCCATCCATGTAAAGATTGAACAGCCAGGGCGACATAACACATCCCTGACGAAGTCCCACCTTTACCTCAAACCATTCACTCTCTTCATTTCTAATCCTAACACAAGCTCTACTACTCTCATAAAAACTCTTGACTGCTCTTAACAGCTTTCCTCCTATCCCATATATCTGCAGTACCTCCCACAGTGCCTTCCTGTCTACCCTGTTGTAAGCCTTTTCCAGATCCATAAAGGCCCAAAAAACATCCTTACCTTTTCCTATAGCTTTCTCACATATCTGTCTTACCACAAAAATCTTATCTACACAACCTCTACCTGTCCTAAACCCACACTGTTCCTCACCAATTACTCCCTCTGTTCCTCTCCTAATCCTCTCAATCAAGATCCTCCCATAAGCCTTCCCAACTACACTCAATAAGCTGATCCCTCTGAAACTACTACACTCACACTTGTCCCCCTTTCCCTTGTAAAGCGGAACTACACAGGCACTCCTCCAGTCCTCCGGCACACTACCCTCTCTTAAACAAACATTAAATAACCTCAGTAGCCAGTCCACTATAACTGTACCTCCTTCAGACATTCTGCATGGCATCCATCCAGACCAGGTGCCTTACCTGCTCTCATCATCTTAACAGCTGCTTTCACTTCATCCTTCCCTATTTCTCCTCCATTTTCCTCACTCATTACTCTCATTTTCTTGGTGTTTCCCACTGCAAATACCTTTCCCTCCCTATCCTCCTTCATATTTAGCAACTCCCTAAAATACTCTGCCCACCTTCCTCTCACTGCCTTCTCTTCCATTATCATCTCTCCATCTGCACCTTTCACCTTTTCTTCTCTACTTGTTTCGCCTCCTCTTTCTCTTTTAATTTCCTTCCAAAACATCTTTTTATTGCTTTCAAAATTTTCTGTCATACTCTTACCCCATTTTACATCTACTCTCCTCTTTGCTTCCTTTATCTTATGCTTAACTTAACTTCTCTTTACTTTGTACCTCTCATACGATTCCCTCATCCTAATTTGTAGCCAATCTATGAATGCCTGCTTCTCTTCTACATCTTTCTTTGCTTACTCATCCCACCACTCACTACCCTTCCTTCTATTTCCTCCCGTCCTTTTTGTTCCACACACCATCTTTGCACACCTTATGACTCCCTCCTTGAACCATCCCCATTCCTCCTCCACTCCTAGTTCTACTCTATCCTTTACTCCCTCCCACTCCTCTTTCAGCTTCTTATACTCATTCTCCTTTTTTTTTCTCATTTAAGCAGTTCACTCTAAGTACCTCCCTACCTTCTGCCCTTTTCCTCTTTCTCCACCTATTCTCCACTCTCAATTTACCTTCCACCAGAAAATGATCTTATATTCCCCCACTCTCTCCCCTTAGAACATGTACATCCTTAGCTCTTCCTACCATACTCCTGGTCACCACTATATAGTCCATTAACGCTCTATCTGCCACCCTTCCATCCACCACCCTCTCTCATGTGTACTTATGCTTGACTTTCTCCCTAAATACTGTATTTGCTATCATCAACTCTCTTTCAAGACACATCTCCACCATCAATTCTCCACTGCAATTTTTACCTAGAACCCCATACTTCCCAATCACTCCGTCTATTGGTTCATTTCCTACCCTAACATTAAGGTCTCCCAATACAACTACATAGACATTTCTCCCTAATCCCTCTATGGACTCATTTATATCTACCCAAAAAGCCTTCCTTTCCTCTACACTCTTCTCACTACCAGATCCATATGCACTTACAAAAACCCACATCTCCCTTCCCAGCTTCACCTTCATCCACATCAACCTTGATGAAACCTCCTTCCACTCCACAAGCCACTTACTTATCTCTTCACTTACTAGTATAGCCACCCCTTCTCTCCCTCGTCCCCTCTTCACTCCTGAGTACCTCCCAACTACACTCCCAAATTCACAGTTGCCCTTTCCCTTCATTTTTGTTTCACTCAAAGCCAGCACATCCATCTTTCTTCTCACAAACATACTGCCTACCTCTTCCCTTTCACTTTCATCTGTACCACATCCACGCACATTAAAAGACCCAAACCATAGGATACTGGTTGGAAAACTCCCAGGCCCTCTTATGCCTTTACTTCTTTTTTTAGGAATGTCCCCTTTTGGGGCTACAGGTAGTAGGACTCCTAATCCCATTCCCCGTCCCTTTTTTTTTGTTGCCTTTTATGACTCAAGTGGAAAGACTTGGTAGTAGCATTCTCTTCCCCCACCACAGGGTTGGTGAAAAAAGGAAATGAATATTCAGAGAAATGGTACAGGACAGTAACAAGGGGTTGGGGGGATAGCATAACGGAGGGATAGTTGTAGTATAAAAGTGTCATCATTTCTCAATGAACAGAGTTTTCCTCTATCACAGACAAAATTATGTGTGGCTCTGGTCCATAGGGGTGTCCCATATAGACCCGAAAGTATCAACTGCATGCTACTTTGCCACAATAACATGCAGCCAATACCCCAGATGGGGCATCCAAGTAAATACTGTACCGTATACCTAGAGGATGGAGGACCTCTTTCAGGAGCCCTGGTGGATAATTTTTTGCCTTTGTTACACTTGCCTCATAACTTATTGATGCTTGTAAGTAACTTAAGAAGATCAATAACAATATCCATCCATTGTAAATAGTACATATTTACATTAGGTTAGCTGTATGCCTTGATAACATTGCCACTTGAAGTTCATCAGATTTTTGCCAGGCTTGGCAGGAATTTTTTATATGCAGCTCAGAATGTGTCATTCTTAGAAGTCTAGCACATATGTTTACAACATCTTTGTTAGACGTTAGGTTAGCTATATGACTCAAAAGAAGGATGATGTTGCCACTTGAAGTTCATGATATTTTTGCTTGGCTTGGTTGGAATGTTATCTGGTGCAGTCACACCCAGAACATCTTAAGATGTCTGGCACAGTTCTTGGCTTAACCACTTCCATACAGTGAAACCTACGTAGGCGTCATGAGGAGCAAGTGGGTACGCGATGATGCCGATGTCGGCGTCTTGATTATATTTATTGTAGTCGTACCTGCGTGACCCTCATTCTCTCTAAACTGCCTTCATCATATTTTCTATGGTTATCAAAATTCATGGGTGAAAGAGAACGAGCGATTGAGCAGTGACTTTATTTTTTATAATGCGATTATTATGACGCAACATCGCATGTCTGCGTGCAATGTGCCCCGGAGTGAAGAGGTTAAGGCAGGACCTTAATAATGAAGGGTTAAAGCTATCTCTATTAATTAACCCTTTTGCAAGGATGTCATATTTACAAGTCATGCTGTGGATAATTTCAGAAGATATTATTCAACCTATAGTAAGACCCCCCTTTTGAAGGAGTCAGATGCACAATTTCTAAGATTTTATTATAGGTGATACATTGTCTTCACTGTTCCCTTTGACTTTATTTATATAGAATTTTTAGTTCATGGTTATTATTTGTGTGGAAAACAATAGTCACAAATTAATTCAGACTTTGTGTTATTGGCTATTTACATTACAATTATATTTAGGTTGAAAGTATATTCTCTTTGTAGGAAGAATAGATTAAATCCAGACGAGCCACAGCTTCTTCCCCAGAGTGATGCAGTACTCAACTGTCCAGCCTGCCTCACCACCCTTTGTCTTGATTGTCAGAGGTATGTTCTTATCAGTCATGTGCTTTTCATGCTAGAGTTTTTGTAATTTTGTTTACAGTTAAAACACCATGGAATTGAAGAAATATTTTCAGCGAAATTAATTGTATGTACTCATACATGATTGTCTCATATTGTATCCCATCTTTTGTCACCATTTATTTTATTATTTTATTAATTTTTATTTTTAGTATCAGCATGAGTATATAATTCTTCACCACTTATATGGATGAAAAGACCTGTCCCAGCTAACCCCATCTGTAATAAATTATATATTGAAATTCTGGCTATTGCCAGGCTATTTTGTCCAGCTACTCATAATCCCTTCTATAGTGAAATACCTCGGTGATAATAATTGATGCATTGAGTTTCACTGACTAGAAATCCACAGCTCCACAGTGGTGAGGATCAGTGTGGGTTTAGGAAAAGTAGAGGATGTGTGGATCAAATTTTGTGGTAAGATGGATTTGTTACTTCTGTAGGGAAGTAAATTAACATGTTACCAGGGAGAGGAAGGTACAGGAAGTTTTCAGAAGGGGAGTCAGAATACACCATTTAGTTCGCTGCAGTATGATTCCCTTAAGTACACTTGGAATGAATACTACTGTGTTCAGTGTAGATGGCTGGTAGTATTCCACTCAGAATATACCATTTTAGTTCACCACAGTTATGGTTCCCTAAAGCACACTTGGGATGAATAGTTCCATGCTCAGTGCAGACAGCTGGTATTATTCTTAAAAAAAAAAAAAAAAAAAAGCCAGAATATTTAAAAGTCAGACCCAAGGCTGACCTCTTTATTCAAAATGCTGATGATCCTATATACAACCATATTGATGAGAGTCTTGATTCTTTGCTGTGGTTGTACAATGTATTTTACAGCTTGTAAAATATGTTGAGAGGACAGAGATGGGGGATCACTGATTAAATGAAGCAGCTTTGCTGTGGATGTGGTGTGTCTTTCTACATTGATTCTGACCCAGGGTAGTGGGCAAGATGCAGAGATGACCCATCATCCAGGAGGAACCAAGATAAGAGGGAGGGAGTGGGGTGAATGGGAGTGGAGTATGGGGGGATGGAATGGGTGGGAGTGGATTTTATGCCTTTGTTTTTGGCTACCTCCCTTGTAAGGGGGAAAAAGCTGTTTGTATATGTATCTTATACATCCTATTCATGGGATGTACAGAAACATTCTTAATTTGTTTACCAGAGAAAGAAAAATGTTGCAGTCAAAGTGTACATATATATAAGAATTAGATCAATACAAAGCTTGTGTTAAGGGGTAACTAATGCAGGTAAAAGCTATCTGTCAGTGTGACATTCAAATACATTCAGGACACTTTAAGAAGCATTGGCTACAGAACTCTCCCCCTAGTGACAAGGTAGGAAGAATGACATTTTCTTCTTCTATGTTGTGTCCTTGTGTTTGGTGCCAGATGTGTCCTGAGAGAGTGCCACATGACTAATGGGATCCAGTGTGTTCTCTGAGTGGAGGAGATATGCAGGTTTGGAGTGATCAATGGAGATGACATCAGTGGATCCATGGCAATCAGTGATTATGTTCTTGTGCATTCTCTTGACAATTCAGTATAGTCTATTGTAAAGTTGCTGAAGAGGCTTTTTCACCCCTTCCATGTAAGTGAAAACATGTGAACAGCCATTGAGATCCTGGCTCACAAATGTTCTTGTGGATGAGGTGTGTGGTGGCACTGGCTGGAGCTTCTGCATTGTGTCTGTAAGATTGGTAACATAATTTTGAATGCTGTAAGGCTGTGTTACAGGAGTGGATGCTAGGAACTCACCTGGTATTAGGAGTGAAGTGCCATAAAGAAGCTCTGCAAGAGTGGCAAAGGTCTTCCTTGAGAAATGTGCATATGCAAAAGAGGACCATGGGCAGTGTCATGTTCCAGTTGGTGCAGTCATATGATGCAACTGTGAGTGAAGCCTTGAGTTGTCAGTGGAAGCATTCAGTGAGTCTGTTGGATTGTGGGTGGTAGCTTGCTGTCCTGAAATGCCAGATACCTAGCAAAGACATCATTTTATTCCATAGTTTGGATTCATATTGACTTCCATGATCAGATGGGAGACTGAGTGGCATACTGAATATTGATATCCAGGTGGTTATGAAAGCTTTGGCTACTGTGTTTGTACTTAGATCTGCAAGTGGGATGGCTTTGGGCCAGCATCCAAAGTGGTTTACACAGGTAAGAATGTACCTGAAACCATTGGAAAAGGAAAGTGGTCCGATAAGGTCAATATGGATGTGTTTGAGTCTAGAAGAGATTGGATGGAAGGTTCCTGGAAGAGAGATGGTGTGACATGTTATCTTTAAAGTTTGATGCTTGACTCAGGTATGGGTATAGTATTGAATGTCGTTGGTGATTCCATTCCAAATGAAGTGGGAGCACATCATGTGTTGTGAAGCTCGTATTCCTGGGTGAGAGACTTCATGTAAATGATGGAATAGAGAGTACCTGTGGTTCTCATGCAAGTAGGGCTGGATGGTGTCTGTGGATACATTGGTGTAGAGCTGAACGCTGGTTCCAGGTAGTTGTACTTTCTTGATATGAAATGCGGGGTTGTCCTTCAGTCACTACAACTTGGCATCATTAGCTTGATCTGCAGCAATGGTAGCATAGTCAAGGAGGGAGGTGGAGACTACTGATACGAGTATGTTATGCAAGAGTGAGTTGGCAGGGCAGTTATCTTTGCAGGATCGTACCTGCATATAATGAATAGGATTAGGAAACATTATAACGATAGGTACCAATTACTTACGGTAGGCACAGGTCCCATAGAAGAGGTAGGGGCCAGTAGGAGCAGTCGCGGAAAGCCGGTACGCAAAAGTGTAAGTCTGTTTAGTCATAATCGTCAACAATGTCTTACGTACCTGTCTCCGGATTGTCTTACCGGCGTCTTATGTGTCAAAGTTAAAGTAGTTAAGTATAAGTTATTTTGGTTGGCGATATACTGCTACCGATCCGTTCTAGTCGGTGAGTGCTACCCAACTGGAGTGCTTCTAGCAACTGACTGTACTGTGCTCAACTGACTGATCCGTTCTGCTAACGCCAGGCTGTCGTCCGCGCGCTCTCTACGTCCGAAAGCGTCGTTCATTTGTTTCGTGTTTTTAGTAACGAGTTTAAATGACGCTACTGCACCCCTCCACCCTTAGTCAAAATATCTCTCCCTCCCTTTAGATGCAAAAATTTCCCCATTTAAAATACTCCCATCCCTTCCCTTCCCCCATTTTTAGTAACAAGTTACAAATCTAATTTCACAACAGGTCTCCTATACCTAGAGGACCGTCGCAAATTAGGAGACGGGGAAGATATACTATTAGGTTTGACATTTTCTTGTTTAGGTGGAGAAGGATGAGCTATCATAGTTGCTTCTGAAATAGGAAGTTTTGCAGGGGAACTAATTGAAGTAGTCACCGGTGAACTTTGTTCAGGTGGAGGAGTAATTGTTCTAGTTATAATTTGGTCTTGATGCCTCTTTACTATCTTACCAGAAGGCACTGAACACTGATAGGACAAAGGACCAGTTTGTTTTACGACTGTAGAAGGGATCCACTTAGAACCATTAGGGACATAGTTGCAAATCATCACTGGTGATTCAGGTGAGAGGTGTATAGATCGAGGAGCATTAGTATGTTCTTTCTTTTGTGCTTGCTGTTTCTTAGATACTCTAGAAGACACACCATCTGCAGGCCATAAAAGGTCCAGACGCGAGCGGAGGCGTCTGCCAAACATCAACTTGGCTGGTGAGACACCAGTCGTAGAATGCGGAGTTAATCTATAATTAAATAAAAATCTATCCAGAGTACAGACGCTCCTCAACTTACGTTTTAGTTACGTTCCGAACGGCCAAACGTAAGTTGAAAATGAACGTAAGTTGTTACTGTACTATACATCGGTAAATTCTAGTACCGTATCTTATAAAACACCCCTAAATCATTAATTAAACACATAACATTGTAAAATAATAACATTAATTTCAAATAGATTAAATTCAAGCAACATAAATTGAGATGGTGGAGGAGGAGGGGGAGGAGGAGGAGGTAAGGCATTTTCAGTTTGTCGTCTGCGCAATGTAAACAATGGACGCAGCGTCGTGTGCAAGTATCGTTTGAACTACGGAGAGCGCGGTAAACTAAAAAATTCACTCAAAAATGTTTTTTTTACTATTTTTTTTTTACCGTCAGTTCAAACGTAAAATCGAAAAAACGTAAAACGAATGAACGTAAGTAGAGGAGCATCTGTATCCTGAATAGCTGACTTAGAGGTACGGATGGCCTTCTTGAGAGTTTGTACCATTTTCTCTGCCAAACCATTGGTAGAAGGTTTGTATACTGCTGTAGTGATGTGCCTAATACCTGAATTATTACAAAATTCTTTGAACTCCTGAGATATAAAATATGGACCATTGTCCGATACAATTGACACTGGAAGTCCAAATCTAGAAAAGGAGTGTCGCAAGTACTTGATAGTTTCCTTACTTGTAGTACCAGAAGTAGGATAAACGTCCACCCACTTCGAGTGAGCGTCCACTATTACTATAAAATAGCAACCATCTACAGGACCCGCATAGTCACCGTGAAGACGATGCCATGGGCAATCAGGCCATTCCCAAGGGTGTAGCTCTGCCTTAGAAGGCATAGTTCTGAGAGCTAAACACTCTTGACAAGAATTTGTCAATTCTTCTAAATCCTTATCCAAATTTGGCCACCACACATAGCTACGGGCAAGTTCCTTCATGCGTGATGAGCCTGAGTGACCCATGTGAAGTTCTTCCATTAGCCTAGTTCTCAATTTTGGAGGAACAACCACATGAGAACCCCACAAAACACAACCATCTTGGATAGAAAGTTCATCCCTTCTTCTGATAAAAGGAGTAAATTCCAAACTATTCAAAGTCTTAGTATTAGAAGGCCAACCTAATTCACAAAAGCGCATGACCTTCGATAGAGTCTTTCCAAATATGTTCTTTGATATCTCCACTACCTATGGGTGAAGATTCTAGAAAATGTATTAAGTTAGTCCAATCAGCAGGCACTGAAGTGGAATCTGTAGTAGACATCAAAGGAAGACGACTAAGTGCGTCAGCGGTACCAAGGAGTGCACCCGACCAATGACGTAATGTAAACTTATAAGCTTGGAGTAGCAATGACCAACATTGGATTCGTCCTGAAGACATAGGAGGAATAATTTTATTAGGTGAAAAGATTCCTAACAAGGGTTTATGATCAGTAATAACATCAAAATTATTCTGACCCCACAAATAATTGTGAAATTTGCGCAAAGCATAGACAGTAGCTAGTGCCTCTTTCTCTAGCTGAGCATAGTTTCGCTCTGAAGACGTTAGCGTGCGAGAGGCAAAACAGATAGGTCTCTCCTCACCATCAATTAGATGACATAGTACAGCTCCTATACCATATGAGCTGCTATCAGCTACAACTACTAACGGTTGTTTTGGATCAAAATGTACCAGCGCTTTTGATTTCAAAAGAGTCTCCTTACATGCGGAGAATGCAGATTCTTGTTCCTTACCCCAGACCCATGGAGTTTTAGCTTTTAGTAAGTTATCTAAAGGTGCCAACTTAGAGGAAGCTTGAGGTATAAACCTTTGGTAGAAGTTTAGTAGCCCTAGAAAGGATCTCAATTGAGAAACATTAGTAGGTGCAGGTGCATCTGCAATAGCCTGAACTTTATCCTTAGAAGGATGTATTCCTTCCTTATCTATCTTGTAACCCAAATATGTTACACATGGAACACCTAAAGTACTCTTCTCAATGCTCAATCTCAACCCAGCCGATTGAAGGGTTGCTAGGACTGTTCTTAGTCGTTCTCGGTGCTCAACCTCACTAGCCCCGGTGATTAGAATATCATCGAGATACACGAACATCCCCGGTAAATCTTTCAGGAGTTGCTCCATCGTCTGTTGGAAAATTCCAGGAGCTGCAGAAATCCCAAAACTCAACCTATTATATCGGAAAAGACCACGATGTGTGTTAATTACAGTGTACTTCTTAGAATCCTTGTCAAGGCATAGTTGAGCATATGCCTGAGACATGTCCAACTTTGAGAAAACTTTACCTCCACTTAATCCACTGATTAAATCATCAAGAGTCGGAATAGGGTAAGTGTCGAGTCTAGCAGCTCGATTTACAGTAAGTTTATAGTCTCCACACAACCGAATCTTACCATTAGTCTTCACTACTGGAACTACCGGTGTGGCCCAAGAACTATTAGTCACCGGAGAGATAATACCTTCTTCAAGGAGTCTGTCAATCTCCTGATCAATCTTAGCTCTGAGTGTGTACGGAACAGTACGTGCTTTACAAAACTTTGGTGGGACTGACTGATCAACCTCTATAGTGAACTAACGTTCCTTATAGCAACCTAACCCCTCTGAAAAGAGGTCAGGAAAATCATGCAACATAGACGTAGCAATAGCAGAACCAGCTGAGAGTTTATTAGCATCCTTTAACAGGCCTAGCCTCCTCATGAGAACTCTACCCATTAAACATGGACCTTTCCCTTCGACTACAACCAACTTTGTCGCATCTACTGAGGAACCATCTTCAAGTTTAGCAGAGACAGTTATGTCTCCCAATACCTTTAGAGGTGTACCTCCATACACATTCACCACTGTAAGAGATGCATTTAGTGGAGGACATTCTGATTCCACAGGCCAAAAACCCTCATACTGACCACGAGGCATTAAAGAACAAGTAGCACCTGTGTCCATCTCCATAGGAACACGTACTGAATCTAGGGTGACATCCACCATGATAGGCTTGTCACTTACATTCTCTGAAATAGTATATATATATTCATAACTGGAATCAACTGAGGACTCCGTGGGCAACTCGTTACAGTCAGTAAAGTTTGCGTTACTCTTCGACGGAGTAGTCTTAGACTTCGATGTGTAACATCTTCTTAAGGTGCCCCTTCTGTTTACACAAATGACATGAAGCATTCTTGAAAGGACAATCACGCTTCCAATGCAACTTACCACACCCTGAACAAGGAGTCTTAGGAACATTAGACATATTTCTAGCACTGGAAACATTAGTGGATTTTGTCTTACTATAAGGATAGCTCTTAGAAACTGTACTAGAATTAGAATTTGAGGTGGAAGTCTTCTTAGGACCCGGCTGCTTACTAGGTACATAATGAACTGAGCCACTAGCCATAGCTTGAACATCCTTCGATGCCGTCTCCCTAGCTGTAGCCATACTAACAGCTTTCTCAAAGGTTAAATCAGACTCAGTCAACAATACTTGCTGAATTTTATCACTAGCAAGACCCATTACAAATCTATCACGTAGCATCTGAGATAACGTTGTCCCAAACTCACAAGTGTGGGCAAGAGCTTTCAACGCAGCTACAAAATCCTTTATGGACACGAGAATAGAATTTATAGCGTTCATAGATAAGAACAGGCGTAGGTTTGTAGTGTGTCCTAAGCGTATCAAGAACTTTATCTAAAGTACTCTCTTCCGGTTTTGCAGGAGAGAGCAAATCCCTAGCCAATCCAAAGATTTTAGGTCCCGCCAACGTGAAGAATGCAGCCACCTTCTTTGCGTCAACCACATCATTAGCAACAAAATACATTTTAATTCTACTGATATATGAATCAAAATCATCCTCCGACTCATTGTACGGTTCAATTGAACCAATCCTATTAGCCATGGTTAGCCAAGAACTTAGCAAAGAACTTCACCAAACAAGAGAAAACAAGAAAACTAACCTCAACATAGATTAGGCTATAGTCACACCTAACCTTAGAAAACTGCAAAATTACCACATCACAAAAAATACACTGAACAATAGCATAAGTATGTACAAATAGGCCTAATAGCAATTGCGATGAATAATAGAAATAGCCTAGCAATACAAAAGGTTACAATAAAACGCAATTGTAAATTCGCAATAAATGTAAACAAAATATTAGCACAGGTAAGATAGATATATGCGGTTTTAGAATAGCCTAGCTTGCCCACAAAATCCCACTAGCTAACCTATAGCAATCTTCCAAACATAGGATACGCTAACTATACTAAGTCTAAGGTACCAGCACGAAGTTTCCTACTTAGGGTATCAATCCCGTCCTCGTCGCCAATTTATATGCAGGATCGTACCCGCATATAATGAATAGGATTAGGAAACATTTTAACGATAGGTACCAATTACTTACGGTAGGCACAGGTCCCATAGAAGAGGTAGGGGCCGGTAGGAGCAATCGCGGAAAGCCAGTATGCAAAAGTGTAAGTCTGTTTACTCATAATCGTCAACAATGTCTTACGTACCTGTCTCCGGATTGTCTTACCGGCGTCTTATGTGTCAAAGTTAAAGTAGTTAAGTATAAGTTATTTTGGTTGGCGATATACTGCTACCGACCCGTTCTAGTCGGTGAGTGCTACCCAACTGGAGTGCTTCTAGCAACTGACTGTACTGTGCTCGACTGACTGATCCGTTCTGCTAACGCCGGGCTGTCGTCCGCGCGCTCTCTACATCCGAAAGCGTTGTTCATTTGTTTCGTGTTTTTAGTAACGAGTTTAAATGACACTACTGCAATCTTCGCCTCAGAGATAGTGGATGTCAGTCATGAACAGTGAAATAATTTTTTTTTGTCATAGTTGTCTAGGAGTGTAGGTTGTTTTATATTGGATGAATGTAGTTGTGATTGGTTTGTGATCATTGTATGTGGAATTGTTGTCCTTCAATAAAATACCTGAATCTGTTTACAACCTTGTAAATGGCTAGAACTTCTTTGTCAAAGGTGCTGTATTTCTTCTCAACATTGTTGAGTTTCTTTTAGAAGAAAGCAGTATGCTTCCAAGCATCATTGATGTACTGCTGTAGAACTGGACAGACATTTGTGTCTGAGGCATCTGTCGAGATGGAAATGATGGCATAAGGGGAATGGTGTGCTTGAGTGCTGCTTTGGCTGCTATGAAAGCTGCATCAGTTTCAGAGTTCCAAATGAGTGTGATGGAACATCCTCTCTTGCATAGCTTGATCATAGAGTACAGTGGCTTGAGAAGTTCAGCATAGTCTGGAATGAAATGGTTATAGAAATTTAACATATCTAAGAATTGTTTGAGTTGTCACTGAGTTGTGGGCTTTGGGAAGTTTTGGATGGCATCACAATGGGACAAGACTAGGCTGATGCTTGAAATTGTGACAGTGTGTCCCAGGAAGTCAGTGGATGTGATACCAAATTCTATGTTGAGATTAATGTGGATGCTGTAGTCTTGTAGTCCAGTAAAGACATATTTCAGATGGTCTTGGTATGTGGCTTTGTCAGGACTGGCAATGAGCATGTGATCAATGTCCATGAATCTCTGGAAAGTTTAAGCAGAGTTTGTGAGGCTAAAGTGTTGCACACATACTCAAATAAACCAAAAGGTGTGAGGATAGCTGTTTTTGGATATATATATATATATACACAAGGAAATGTAGGAAACAGAAAACAAGGAGGAAAAAAATAAAAGTAACAAATTAAAAGGTCCACTACCACCAAATAATGTTGGACAAAAATACTGGATATAAAATAGAGAGGAAAAACAGGGTGGAGTCATGTTTTTGACTAAGAAGGCCTTAATGTGACAAAGATCACTGAAGAAAATGATAATGTGGAATTGATTATGATAAAAGTTATAAATAGTGACATGAAATGTAGAAAATTTTGGTGATATATGAGGCATCCGGTGGTAAAGGGTTGACATCGCCAAATCAACAATTTGGAGTTAGCCCTAGAAAATTATCAAGAAATCCATTTTCTATGATTTCCACATACTGACCAAGCAATATATTGTGTCAAGATGACACAAGAAAACTTTTTTGACTTTGGTGCACAACAGACGCATGTAATTAAAGCCAGGGTGCAAGGGTCTGGCTTCAAAGATGCCAAGATGTTTGTTGTTGTTGTTGTCGTTGTCGTTGTCGTTCCCTAGACTGTCTATCCGAGCAGTCCCGTCTCCCCAAGGAATGCCACAGCCGAAACTGGGTTTTCCCACAAATCCTTTATAGAGTGTATGTTGTGTTGTTTGCATACATGATTGTGTATAATGCAGTCTTCCATTATGTGTTGTATGGTATGGGGTGAAGTGTTACATCCTGGGCAGCTGTTCACAATGCAGTCATCCAGCCTCTTCTGGTAGCTTAGAAGTGCTGGGTGGTGGCTGCACTGCAGTCTGGCCAGGTGGACTCTGTCCTTTCTTGGGAGAGAGGATTCAGAAGGGTGGATATCAGGGGGTCTGGCATGCAGCAATGTGTTGTCTTTCAGTGTGTTAATGGAGCGGTGAGTGATATGATTATGAATATGTTTCCGGATGCTGGTATTTGGTAGTTGTGGAGGAAGAGAAGAGAATATATGTGTGTAATACAGGTCTTTGGGTGTTGTTTTAATGTTTCTTGGTGTGGGTGGGCGTTCTGCTATGTAGTGTAGCGGATGTGATGTGTTTGTGGTGGTTGCGGCAAGTGTTTGTGTGCCTCTCATGTCGAGGTGGTTCTTGACTTTGAGGACTTTTGTTTCATGGTGTAAATGGTCTGTAGGTGTTGTATTTGTGCAGCCTTTAATTGTTTTTAGGGCTTTGTTTTGTATGATTTGAAGGGTGTTGTGGTGTGTTTCACTGAGATTAGGAGCCCATGCAGGACTCGCATAATTCATCACTGAGCGTATGCATTGTTTGTATATTGTTGTATTAGTTTCTTTGTTTTGTCCAAATGTTGTTCCAGTGATTGACTTAAGTGTGTTAAGTCTAGGTGTGCATTTGTTTTTTATGTTTGTGATGTGTTGTTTGAAAGACATGGATGTATCGTATGTTACACCAAGAATTTTCAATGTGCTTGTGTGTGGTATTAGAGTGTTGTTGATGTAGAGATGAGGTATGTATTTGTGTTCTTTTGTCCAATTGGTGAGAAGTGTTGCTGTAGATTTGGTTGGAGCTATTTTGAGTCTGTTTGTGATGAACCCTGTGTTGAGTGTATCAAGGTATGGCTGGATTATTTCTGCAGCTCTGTCTGTGTTACGATGTGTGCATGTGATTGTTATGTTGTCTGCGTAGGAAGAGATTAGTATTTCTGAGGTGTCTGGTGTGGGTAAGTCATGCATGTGTAGATTAAAGAGCGTGGGGGATAGAACAGAGCCCTGTGGTACTCCATTCATAATTTTTCTGATGTGCAATGATTGGGCATTATATGACACATAAGCATTCCTACCTGAACATAAGAACATAACAATAAAGGAGACTGCAAGAGACCATAAGGCCTACACTAGGCAGCTCTGCATCCATCACCACCTGTCATCCCCCATCCATAAAGTTGTCTAATCGCTTACTACATGGTTACTAAGTTTATTCCATTCATCAACCACCCTATTAGTAAACCAATTCTTGCCTATTTCCTTTTTAAATCTAAATTTGTCCAGTTTATACCCATTACTGCGAGTCCTGCCCTGTTGTTTTATTATGATGACCTTGTTTGCTTCACCCTTGTTATAGCCTTTGATCCACTTGAACACTTCTATTAGATCACCCCGCACACTGCGTCTTTCCAGAGAGTGTAAATTTAGGTGCCTAAGCCTCTCTTCGTAAGGCAAATTTCCAAGTCCATGTATCATTTTGGTCATTCTTCTCTGTACTGATTCTAGTGAATTTATGTCCATTTTGTAGGACGGAGACCAAAACTGTACCGCATAGTCAAGGATGGGTCTAACTATCGCTAGATAGAGTTTAATAATTACCTCTGCACCTCTATTCGTTACCGTCCTAGCAATGAAGCCTGCCAGATAATTGGCCAGCCATCTTTTGGTGTTATTGTGCATGTCTGTGTTATATATTTTATTTTTTAGATTGTGGGACCACCCTCCAACCCCAAGAGTTGGGGGCCAAACAGCGGCAACCAGCCCTGGCCACCGGCTCTACACAGGTGGCTTCAAAATCAAGAATGGTTATGGGACTTGTGAGTCCACCTTTGTGAAGCTGCAAAAGGGGAAGCAGAGCGAGTATGATGCTCAAAAGTTTTTCCTACTTGTTGTACCTCTTCAGCAACTGTATAAGAAGCCAATCAAGCTGACTAAGGGGAAGTTTAAAGATGTGATGGATCTAAGTCACTATGTTCACCCATCATTTAACCACTTCAGTACGGGACTTAAATCTCGCGGGCAGCAGCCAATGCCAGCCGTATGACGTGTCGTAATAATATTCGCATCATAAAATATAGTCACCGCTTATATCGATCGTTCTCTCTTTCACCCGCGAATTTTGAAAACCACAGAGAATGGGATTCAGGGCGCATTTGGGAGAATGTAAAAACACAGGGGCGACTACAATAAATATAATCAAGACGCCGATATGGCAGCGTCGCGAATCCACTTGCTCCTCATGACGCCTACGTGTGCGGCACCGTATGGAAGGAGTTAAGGATTTCTACAATGACCTTCGTAGGGGACAAGAGTCCTTGTTGGAAGATGACGTTGCCATCACCAAGGAGTAAGAGGACAACCCGGATGACGACATCATCGATTATGATTAACCAGTTAAAATTGCCAATCTATAAAAACTCACAAAAAAAAAATTGTTTTTAGGTTTACAATGAATTGGTTCATAGTGAGATTTATGGTGAACAAAGAAGTTTTTAAAAATGTAAAAATATTTGGGTTTCCCTATTTTCATAACTGTTTTGCATACTAGCGTATGCAAATTTTGGTGTGTTATGATTTTCTTTTCCAACACAACATTATTGTTTTTTCGTTTTTTTATATGGATAGGCAAGACAAGTAAAATATGTATAAACATGGAGGTAATAAGTCAAGAGAAATGTCCAGTATTGATAGTTCAACTTTAAATGCGTTTTACTCAAAATCAGGTATTGGCAATGTCGCCCCTTTACCTCCGGATGCCTCATATGTGACCCCGAAAACATATTCTTGAAAAGAGAGTGACCATTTCATAATGTTGGAGGACAGAAGGTATACATTAAATGGAGTACTGAAAGGAGGAAATTGAGTAATTATGGGTGAATTTAACTCTTAACCACTTCACTCCGGGCCAAAATCTCGCGGGCAGCATGAGCTGCCAGATGTACAATGTTTTCGTCATAATATTCGCATCATAAAAAATAGTCACCGCTTATATCGATCATTCTCTCTTTCTCCCGTGAATTTTGATAACCATAGAAAATGTGATGAAGACAGTTTAGAGAGTATGTTACTATGCAGGGGCAACTACAATAAATATAATCAAGATGTCGATATGGCAGCCTCGCATATCCACTTGCTCCTCATGCCGCCTACATATGCGGCACCGTATGGAAGAGGTTAAAGAAATATGTGAAGGGTGGAGAGGACCTTTGGGGAAACATATTACTGGACATGACCAATGAATACAAAGGATTACAAAGGCGGAGCATGCCGACAGGAGACCTTTTGATCCATATCTAGGTCGGATACACAACAACTCAATAGGTAAAAGAGAATACCAGATATAGGAGTAACAAAGAACCATTGAGACTAGATTTAATATTTACATCAGAGCCTGAAATTGTGGATGAAATGGAATACAAGACACAAATTGGGAAGAGTGACCACATACTACTTAAGCTCGAACAAAAAGAGAAAATATACCTGGGAAAAAATGAGAAAAACAGAAAAGGAAGACTGATGTATAACAAAATGGATTTTGGGAAACTCAGAAAATTCTTTCAAAGAGCAAATTGGGAAAACTTCTTTAATGAAGAAACACAGGTGGAAGAGAAATGGACAATATTAAAAGAAATCTATAATGAAGGAGTGGATAAATATGTACCAAAACAAAAACAGGGAAAAGTGTACATTAAGTGCTGGTATAACAAAAGATGTATTGAGACAAAAGATAAAAGAGGCAAAGCTTGGAAAAGATTAAAAAAAGAAGAAAAAGGGAAAGTAGCAAATATATATCAAACTAAGAAATGGATATGTAAAAATACACAGGGAAGAAAAAAGAAACTATGAAAGACATAATAGACTAATGTAAAGATCAACCTAAATTATTCTATAGATATATAAATGGTAAACTAAAGAATAAACAGGAAATAATGAAACTATGTCAAGGGAATATGAAATATGCAGAAGATATAGAAATGGCTGAAATTATGAACAAACATTTCAAATCTGTATTCACAAAATAAAAGAAATAGTTGTGACACAGAAAGAAATAATGAACCTTGATGTCAGAAAATCACATGGCCCAGATGGAATTGCCAAGTGGATATTAAAAGAATGGTTAGATGAACTAATGGACAAAATATATAAGATGATAGATTGCTCACTCAAAGGAAAGGTACTGCAAGACCGGAAAAATTCCAATATCATGCCAATATATAAAGGGGGAGACAAGGAAGACCCAACAAACTATAGACCGGTCTCCCTTACAAGTACAATAGCTAAAATTTGTGAAAAAGTCATCAAAAGTGGATAGACTAAACATCTGGAGAAGAACAATATACTAAACCCAAAACAATTTGGTTTTAGACAGGGAAGATCATGTGCCACAAGTTTGATCTGTTTCTATTCAAGGTTAATAGATATAATGCAAGAAAGGGACAGATGGGCAGACTGTGCTTTCCTGGACTTACAAAAGGCATTTGATAAAATACCATACAAACAATTATTAAGAAAACTCGAAACAGGAGGTGTACACAGAAAATTATTGAAATGGGTGGAAGATTTCTTGCATTGGAGAAATATAGAATGGTGCTCAGAGATAAAAACTTTACCTGGGAAGAAATGATAGGTGGAGTCCCACAGGGTTCAGTATTGTCTCTGATAATGTTTGCTATATATGTGAATGACATGGATGAAGGTAATGAATATTACATGAACTTCTTTACAGGTGACACAAAACTACTAAAATTATGGAAAAAATTGTGAATTGCTACATAGAGGCCTGGACAAGGTCTGGAAATCAAGTCAAAAGTGAGAGGTGAACTTCAGTATTAAGAAATCATGACAATATAAAGTATGTGCAAAGGAAGTACAGAAAGTTCTGAAAAGGACCAACGAGTAATTATCACCAGAGACATCTCTTCAGACAAGCAGATAAACAAAATAATTGCAGAAACCTACAATTTTCCAAGATGAATAAAAGTGGCTTTTAATTGGATGAGGTAATGGTAAAAAAAAAAAAAATGGTAGTCACACTGAGAAGACCAAGATTGGAGTATGCTGCAACACTATGGACACCCAGTACAGAAAAGAATATAAGGAAAATAGAAAGAATCCAAAGAACAGTGACAAAGATGGCCCCAACACTTTCAAAATTGATATACAAGCAAAGAGTGTCTAAACTGGAACTACCAACCCTGGAACAAAGAAGAGAAAGAGACAATATTTTTGGCTATTTACGGAATCATGAAAGGCAGGGAAGTCCTTGACAGAGAAGACTTTTTAAAGTTGGATAGAAGAAAAACAAGAAGACATGAAAAGAAACTCAAAAAGGAGAGTTATAGAAGAGATCTGGAAAAAAAAAAGTTTTCCACACAGAGTGGTTGATGTCTGGAACAAATTGGATGAAACAGTAGTGTGTGCAAAAACCATACAAGAATTTAGGAACAAACTAGATGTTGTGAGATACAAAGACGGGTCACTACAAGCATAGCTCCCCTTCCTGTATAGTACAACTGGGTAAATACATCTTCCTTCCCAGTTTCACCTTCATCCACATTAACCTTGAAGAAACCTTCCACTCCACCACACATTTACCTACCCCCTTCACTTACTAGTATAACCACCCCTTCTTTCCTTCATCCTCTCTTCACTTCTGACACCCAGCTACACTCCTAAAGTCAAACTCAGCCCTCCCTTTCAACTTAGTTTCACTGGTCGTGGAGCTGCAGCGTCTACGTAATGGGACCACCACCCAACCCCAAGAGTTGGGGGCCAAACGGCGGCAACCAGCCCTGGCCACCGGCTCTACGCAGGTGGCACCAATCCCCAAGAGGAGCTACGACTGCCTTGGGGAGTACCACAATCCTTTTTCTCAACATGCAATGTTACATTTTTTCTGCACCGAGGGGTGATTTTCTGGCGATCACCCCTCTTCTACTTTTAGCCGGAGATGTAGAGAGCAATCCTGGGCCCACCACAAAATGCACATGCCCAACATGCTCTAAACCCATTACCACAAGCAGACAGACAAAGGGCTCAGTTCAGTGCAATATGTGCAAAAACTGGGCCCACCTCACTTGTACAACACTTGCTGACACAAACCAATACACAAACACTTGGACATGTTCTACCTGCCTTCCAGTAACCCCACTCCCACCTCCTCAACCATAGCCAGCACCCTTACCCACTCCAATTTTCCATTTGACCTTATCCCCAATCTGTAATCCCCTTCATTTGTCCCCAATATCTCCTTTCCCCCCCCTCTAACCCAGATCCTATACCTTCCCCATTAACACCCCAACCTCAACCCCAAACAGCAACATACAACAGATACAGAACACGCAACATCAACATATTACAACACAATATTGATGGTATTAACACGAAAAAAACATGAACTCGAACACTTTTCTTAAACAACACAACATACACATTGCAATTATACAGGAAACAAAACTAAGACACTCACACAAAACACCATCATTTCATAATTACACCACCATCAGACAAGACCGGACCGACGGCATCACCCTGATCCACCACTCCATCTGTTTTGTGGACACAAGCGCCACAACCAAAATTCTCCTCCCTACCACAGATAACACTACAGAAATCCAATCCATTCGAATCTGCACAGGCAACAAATCAACACTGACAATAGTTAACATGTACATTCCCCCCAATCATCCCCCACAGTTCCAAACACCTTCAGGCCTCAATTTAGCCAACTAGCCTCAATCCCCAACCTGATCATGGGTGGTGACTTCAACACCAAGTCGTCGGCCTGGTATGTCAACAACCCTGACACAGACAGAGGGCTTGATATACAGACTCAGTTTGACTCATTTGTGGGACATCCTCTGGATAAGGATAGGCCGTATGCAGTGATTCCTTGGTTTATTGTAGAGAAATCAAATGATTGGGCATGTAGAGAACAAGGGCTTCCCTCTACAACGCACGTGTACCGACTAACTGAAGCACGCGCAGGTGCAGAGCATACAGACTCGCCATGGAGTAATGTGAATGGAAACACTGCGCGTACATATCTACAGTAATAGAAATATACTATCCTACATCATTGACTATCATGAACAACACATAATCATACACATATCCCACACCAAGCCCTATACACTCCCTCCTCTCCTGATATCACCTGCTCCCCCTGCCTAACCCCAACAACATCATGGAGAGTGGTCGGAACCCTTGTTTCTGACCACCTTCCAATCATCATCACCACCAAAACAAGATGCACCCCAGTTGGCCACAGACACACATACACCAATTACAACGAGAGCTAACTGGGAAGCTTTTACTGAAGAGACAGAACAACATTTTAAAACACTTAACAGTACACCAATCACAAACATAAACAATGCTGTGCACACTTTTAAAACAATCATACAAAATGCAGACAAGAGATACATCCCTAGAGGCAACAGAAAATCACACAACCCCAACTTCACACCAGAAATCCAAGGCCTCATCAGACAACGTGACACACTTAAACACAATACCCCCACACCTATCCCTCAAAACATAGCAGACCAAATACAAACACTAAACACTGTGATTGCCAATAAAGTACACAAACAAAAAACACAAAATTGGCAAAACTTTATCAATACACTTGATCACAAAACAAACACCAGCAAAGTATACAAAACATTCAACAGCATTACACAATCCAACAGTAACACAACATGCTCTCACGCAGCAATAACCACAACAACAGATAATTTACCCTCAAACAGACAACAAGCAAACACACCCGTAAATCATTTTGCACAGACAAGCCATTTCACTTCTCACCCTGACAACCGACTCACCATTCGACGTAAGAAAGACTTTCCCACAGACTCAGACTATACACCCTTCATAGACAGTCAGACAAAACACATAATACATACATCCGCCTAAAACACATTGGACCACAAGGTATACACGCACTCACAAACATTGCAAACTACAGCTATTCACACAACACTATACCTGACACCTGGAAACGTGGGGAAATAATCTCCATCGCAAAACCCAATAAAGACCCAACAATCTCGACATTGCATTGACCAATCACACTTCTGCACCCCCTCCAAAGTCATTGAATGCCTCATACTTCAACTTGTTACACCACATATTCTCCTTGCTGAATCACATGTTTTTAGGCCTCTACACTCCACAAACACACTTCTGATAAACCTCACACAAAGAATTTTAGATGGCATCAATTCAGATAGGCCCCACCACAGAACACTTCTTATAACATTAGACATTAGTAAAGCTTTTGATGCTATCCCCCGCCACAACCTAACAAATAAAATGTATAACACAGACATGCACAATAACACCAAAAGATGGCTGGCCAATTATCTGGCAGGTAGGAATGCTTATGTGTCATATAATGGCCAATCATCGCACATCAGAAACATTAAGAATGGAGTACCACAGGGCTCTGTTCTATCCCCCACGCTCTTTAATCTACACATGCATGACTTACCCACACCAGACACCTCAGAAATACTAATCTCTTCCTATGCAGACGACATAACAATCACACACACACATCGTAACACAGACAAAGCTGCAGAAATAATCCAGCCATACCTTGATACACTCAACACATGGTTCATCACAAACAGACTCAAAATAGCTCCAACCAAATCTACAGCAACACTTCTCACCAACTGGACAAAAGAACACAAATACATACCTCATCTCTACATCAACAACACTCCAATACCACACACAGACACATCGAAAATTCTTGGTGTAACATACGATACATCCATGTCTTTCAAACAACACATCACAAACATAAAAAACAAATGCACACCTAGACTTAACACACTTAAGTCAATCACTGGAACAACATTTGGACAAAACAAAGAAACTAATACAACAATATACAAACAATGCATACGCTCAGTGATGAATTATGCGAGTCCTGCATAGGCTCCTAATCTCAGTGAGACACACCACAACACCCTTCAAATCATACAAAACAAAGCCCTAAAAACAATTACAGGCTGCACAAATACAACACCTACAGACCATTTACACCATGAAACAAAAGTCCTCAAAGTCAAGGACCACCTCGACATGAGAGGCACACAAACACTTGCCGCAGCCACCACAAACACATCACATATCCTACTACACTACACTACATAGCTGACACACCCACACCCCAGACCACCAAGAAAGACATTAAAACAACACCCTAAGACCTGTATTTGAACACACAGATATTCCCCTCTTCATCATTTCTCTATCTACCATACCCCAACCACCAATATACCCAACCTCGCGGAAACATATACATCATCATATCACGCGACCGCTCCATTTAACAGAACACTGAATAGACAACACACAGTCATGCTGCATGCCAGACCCCCCTGATAATCCCACACTTCTGAATCACTCTCTCCCACGAAAGGACATGAGTCCACCTGGCCAGACTGCTTAGCAGCCACCACCCATCACTTCTAAGCTACCAAGAAGAGGCTGGATGACTTGCATTGTGAACAAGCTCGCGCATCCCATCAGATAACACTGTCACCCCGTACCATACAACACATAATGGAAGACTGCAAAAAAAAAAAAATGAAATTTACATCAATCAACATGCACGCAAACAACACAACTATACACTCTATACAAGGATTTGTAGGGAAAAACCCAGTTTTCGGAGTCTGTGGCATTCCTTGGGGAGACGGGTACTGCGCGGACAGATCAGTCCCTAGAGGAACAACAACAACGTTAATTAATCACATCAATATAGTACCGAACAAACACATCCATCTTTAATTGCTCACAAACATACTAGCCTATCTCTTCCCTTTTACTCTCATCTGGACCACATTCATGCCACATTAAAAAAACCAAACCTATAGGGTTTTGGTTGAAAATACTCCCACACCCTCTTGTATGCCTTTGTTTTTTCTAGGAATGTCACCTTTGGGACTACAGAGAGTAGGGTTGCCTAGCCCTAACCCCATCCCATTTTTTGTTGCCCTTGTACAACTCCATTGTATTTAATTTTCTTTGTAATTGCAATTTTCAGGGCAAATATTGTTATATTGTTTTGTTTTCCTTCTTCCGGGGAGGAGATTTATGATAAATTGGGCCCGCAATATCTGTAACCAGTAAACCAGAGCCAGTAAAAAGAAGCTCACACAGAACCCCTGTTACCAAGACTAAACCTTTACTACTACATACCTTCA
>NC_134777.1:86650718-86670718 GCF_046742065.1 Oratosquilla oratoria
TCACTCCACCCTTTCCTGCTACACTTGCACCCAAGTATCTAAAACTATCCACTTCCTCCAGTCGCTCTCCCTTAATGTTCACTTCCAGTCTACTGCCACTTTCACCCCTTGTACATCTCATCACCTTACTTTTACCCACATTTATCTTTAGCTTTCTTCTATCACATACTCTCCCAAACTCTGCCACCAGCTTCCTCAATCCCTCCTCTGACCCTGCCACAAGCGCAGTGTCGTCCGCAAACAACAGCTGGCTCACCTCCCACTTTTCTCCATTTTCTTTAACCATCTCCAATCCCTGACCCACTACCCTAGCATTCACCTCTCGCACCACCCCATCCATGTATAAGTTGAACAGCCAGGGCGACATAACGCATCCTTGACGAAGTCCCACCTTTACTTCAAACCACTCACTCTCTCCATTTCTAATCCTGACACAAGCTCTACTACTCTCATAAAAACTCTTGACAGCTCCCAAAAGCTTTCCTCCTATCCCATAAATCTGCAGAACCTCCCACAGTGCCTTTCTGTCTACCCTATCATAAGCCTTTTCCAGATCCATAAAAGCCCAAAAAACATCCTTCCCCTTTCCTATAGCTTTCTCACATATCTGTCTTACCACAAAGATCTGATCTACACAACCTCTACCTGTCCTAAATCCACACTGTTCCTCACCAATTACTCCTTCTGTTCCTCTCCTAATGCTCTCAATCAAGATCCTCCCATAAGCCTTCCCTACTACACTTAACAGGCTAATCCCTCTGAAACTACTACATTCACACTTGTCCCCTTTTCCCTTGTAAAGAGGAACTATACAGGCACTTCTCCAGTCCTCCGGTACTCTACCCTCTCTCCAGCAAACATTAAATAACCTCACCAACCAGTCCACCATCACTGAACCTCCCTTTTTCAGACATTCTGCATGGCATCCATCCAGACCAGGTGCCTTACCTGCTTTCATCATCTTTACAACTGCCTTCACCTCATCCTTCCTTATTTCTCCTCCATTAATAATAGTTAATAGCCTCAGATAACACATCGAGAGACATAATTTGATTCGTGACACACCGCATGGTTTCTCCAAGGTTAAGTCATGTGTGACTAATCTTCTATCCTTTTACATTAAAGTATATAAGGCGTCAGATAATAATGATAGTTACGATGTTATTTACCTTGACTTTACCAAAGCGGTCGACAGAGAGTACTAGAGAAAAATTAAACCCCATAGCATAGGAGGAAAGGTGTTAGAATGAATTAGAACTTGGATTAGTGACAGAAAACAGCGGGTCACATTAAATGTTGCAAAATCCAGGTGGGGGAGAGTTTCTAGTGGGATTAATAGTGATGTTAGTAAGTTTGCGGACGACATTATAATAGGACGCCTAATTAGGTCAGGAGACGACGCCGAGATTTTGCTGGATGATCTTAAAAAAAAAATTCTTATGGACGGTGAAATGACAAACGAACCCTAATATCTCAAAGTGCTGCATGTTGAACGTAGGGCTACACAACCCCGAAAATAGATATAGCTTAGATAACACGTTTTTAGAGAAAAGTTAGTGCGAGAGAGACTTGGGAGTTCTAGTGAGTCCTAACCTTAAGTTCAGGAAACAGTGCATTAACACCAGGAATAAAGCTAACAGAGCATTAGGTTTCCTTGCTAGAACGGTTACGAACAGCGAAAAAAAAAATACACGGGAGCGACGAGCGATTTCGCTCGGGAAAGTTCCAATGTCGCTCTCGCAAATCCAATAGCGGGAGCGATCCCCCACAAAAAAAAAAAAAAAAAAAAAAAAAAAATCGCTCCCGCGGCAAGATTCAACGTTTTTCATGCATTATCCATCATTTGGCAATCCCTGAATTCCATCACCATTGATGAAAGGATCAGAGCAAACACAACTTTCCCGTGATCAATCATTGCATTATCAATCGATATCATAAACGCAACGCATCAATCAACTTTAATTTGTTGATGTACGTACGTATGTGTACGCGGTATAGCTGCTAGAGTTCAATGGCTTACCTAGCCTAGCTTCGTATCAGCTGCATGAGCGCGTATACTAGTACATGTTGACTAGACTCTACACGACTATCGTGCTACATAATGTCGCTAGTTGCGAATTGCATGGTACCTGTATGCAGGGAAGTTCATTGGTTGCATGCAGCTAGCTACATGTACAATGCACCATACCAAATATCACACCACCGCATGCATACGTACACTGTACATATGCAAACTCACTCGAGGCCTAGGAGGGAAACTGGGAAATCCCATTTATAACCTCGTTCGCGTATTTATGAGAAAACAAAATAGAATCAAATGTTTGGTTAGTAATTGAAAGTAGATAAATTTAAGTATAAATATGAACATTTGATGATTATATATTTAGTTCATAAATATGGATCTTTGGAGGGAGAATAAAAAAAATATTCTTTAGCTAGCTTAGGTTTACGGTAGTTAGGTCTACGTTCGTACGTCACGTCCATGCCAAACTTTCGATGATCGTACATCATGGAGCGATTTCTAGTGAAGCGAGTGAAGATGGTTTGCCCTCATATTCAGTCTTTTCAGAATTGAGGAAGAGTGTTTTGACGGCAGGAACCGCATCTGGACCAGCAAAGCCTAACTCAAACTCTACGGGCAAGGGCCAAGGAAAACGAAAACCAGTAAAGCATGAATCTACTATACGCTCGTGGAACCTAGATTGTCTTTGAAGTAGATCGGGGCAGTGATGGTATTCTAACGGTGTATTGCAAGGCTTGTCGTGCATTTCCACCCTCATGCACATGAGTAATGAGTTAGCCTTCCAATAGTTTGAAGGAAATTGAACCTGCAAAAACATGGCTCTGGAAGTATCAAAAATGGCTCTGGTAATAAAAAAAAAATGGCTCTGGTGAAATTAAAAAAAAAAAAAATGAAAAATGGCTCTGGAAAAACAAAAAGTGTTTTTTTCCCTGGTTACGAATAGAAGTGCAGAGGTAATTATCAAACTCTATCTTGCGTTAGTTAGACCCATCTTTGACTATGCGGTATAGCTTTGGTCTCCTACTTATAGAATGGACATCAATTCACTAGAATCAATACAGAGGAAAATTACCAAAATGATACATGGGCTAAGAAATTTAACTTACGAGGACAGGCTAGGCACCTTAACTTACATTCTCTGGAGAGACGCAGAGTGCGGGGTTATCTAATAGAGGTGTTTAAGTGGATGAAAGGCTTTGACAAGGGTGACGCAAACAAGGTCATCATATAAGGACAATAGGGCAGGACTCTCAGTAATGGATTTAAACTGGAAGAATTTAGATTTAAGAAGGAAATAGGCAAGAATTTGTTTACTAATAGGGTAGTCAACGAATGGAATAGACTTTGTAATCATGTGGTGAGCGCTGAAACTATCAGTTGTTTTGAGAAACGGTTAGACAACTTTATGAATGGGTATGACAAGTGCTAATGGACATGGTACTGCCTAGTGTAGGCCTTATGGTCTCTTGAACTTTCCTTCATCCGTATGTTCTTATGTTCTTGTACATACATACATACATACATACATACATACATACATACATACATACATACATACATACATACATACATACATACATACATACATACATACATACATAAATGCATACATACATATATACATACATACATACATACATACATACATACATACATACATACATACATACATACATGCATACAAACATACATACATACATGCATACACACATACATACATACATACATACACACATACATACATACATACATACATACATACATACATACATATATACATACATATGCATACATAAATACATACATACATACATACATACATACATACATACATACATACATACATACATACACACATACTTACATACATACATACATACATATATACATACATACATACATACATACATACATACATACACACACATACATGCATGCATACATACATACATACATACATACATACATACATACATACATACATACATACATACATACATACATACATACATACATGCATACCAACATACATACATACATACATACATACATACATACATACATACACACATATATATGCAGAGTCCACTAGGAAAAGGAAAAACACACGTAGTCCAAGCGCTTTCGTGATATATTCACATTATCAAGGAGTACAGAAATATGAGAACAAAAAATGGAGATACAGAGTATAAGTAGGACAAGAGAGACATTTACCCTCCTCTCCGAAGCCTGGACTTCACGGTTGGACACGGTAGGTGGCGGTTTGCTTGGATAAGCTCTACTACTGACCCCCGTTTTTCGCAAGATATACGGTGTTCCTATTATTCGGAGTTGGCCGTAGGCCGTGTTAAAACCCAGTGCATCGTACAGTGTTATCAGTGAACTTGATTATTGTGGAACTTAGCCGAAATAGTGATTTATACTCGGGGAGGGCCTCCCTGATCGAATTCCTCACATCTGCGCATGCGCAGTGCGAGGTGTTTGACACAGGTACCCACATCATGGCCACATCACTCACCTGGTAAAACTGCTCAAGTCACAAATACTGCAAACTTGCCTCGTAAAATGGAATACACAGGTCCCGGCTCCCTTGCAAATATTGAGATGGATCTTGCATTAAGTGAGGATGACGACCTGTCACTGAAAAACTGGCCTCGTCTCGATTATCACGATCACCGACAAATGACACCTGTCAATCCATCTCACCAGCCTATGGACTTCACCAACGCTTCCGCAAAGCGTCCTATAGATAGCGATTCCGATGCCAATAGCGAAGAGACATCTCCCGCTGCCAAGGCCACCAAGAGTGACAAGGCTCTGCCTCTACAAGATGCTACCATACCCATTCCATCACGACCTGCTACGCAGAATGCACCGGCCCCCCCCCCCCCCCCCCCCCCACCTTCATCTACTTCTCTTGCCTTTGCCCCCCGTTCCGAGTATGTCAAACTACAATTCAGAGGGAACCCAGGAGTTAATGAGAAACTGCGATGGCTTTCTGAAGTGGTAAGAATGTTTGGTCTTAATCGAGAACTAGCCGAGGTCAAAATGTCAGCTGTCACATCAAGTTATGTCTACATATCGAGACGCCGACAGGACATCATAGATGAGGTCAAGGATGGGGCGATTTTGTCGTTATCTCTTGATATACAAGATTCTGTAGATAGACCGCACAAGTTCCCCACATATCTCATCACACGATATCCTGTAGATAGTGAACCAACTTTAGCTAAGGAGCTAACAGGGGTATATACTGTACGCCGTTTCCTGCAGAATAAGGTACCCATCAACAGACTTGTAATTACATGGAGCCTACCTAACCCGCCCCCATCCCACATTAACTTTTCCTTCCTTCCTTGCCTACCACCATGTGAACTCCGCAAAATGCATGACGAAAAACCATGGTGCTTCAAATGTTGGGGTATTGGTCATATCTCTCGGTATTGCAATGCCCATGAAAAGTGTGCATGGTGTTCAGCTGAACATGACTCGCGTTCCTGCCCTCATCGTAGTCCTACAGCAACCACAGTACCTACCTCTACCTCGGCATCATCGACAGACTCACCAAAACCACCTACACCAGACAAATCGCAATGGAAATGCCCGCGGTGCCAAATGCCCGGAGTTAATGTGTGGCATGGATGTACCAAACGAGTACGCTTGGCTCCGAGTACCCAAACTCCACCCCCACCGCCACCATCGCCGCCATCCACCGCTGCCGCCTCTCGGCAGATCATTACGCTCCAAGAGGCCGTAGAATCTCTCAAGTCTCAGTGTATCTCCCTTACAAATCGTGTTGCAATTATTGAAACTCGATTTGATAGCATCGAAGCTCGCTTTGATTCTCTTATGGCCGCCTTTGACTCCTTGTCTACACGACTATCGGTTAACGATGCAACACTCAAATCGCTCGTGGATGCCCAGCAGGCTAACATCGCGTCAACCTCTGCACTTACTGTTAAATTTGACTCACTCGCTACTCGCCTCGAGAAAATGATTGCCATCACAGTGGACGCCCCCTCCCGAGGACTAACAGGAGGTAGTGCCCGATCCTCTACTATCGTCTCACCTGGCCTCCGAAAGAACAGAAATAACGTTCAATAACAACGCACAGCTACACATCCTCTCTTGGAATGCCTGTGGTATAACCACACCCGCGAAGGTTGCTACACTCAGGGCCTACGTCAACCATCATCAACCGAACGTCATCTTTATCCAAGAAGCTTTTGTTGGACGTCCCACTGGTGGGGGGGCAGCCCCATCCCTTAGTGGTTATATTCCATATGTTCACCACATTCGAAATGGGCTCCTTACTTATGTACACTCCACCGTCCAGCATCGACCACTCGGCACTTCCGAGGACAATGACACGACTTACCAACTTATTGAGGTTGCACTAGGAAGTGGTACAATTCGCCTCTGTAACGTTTATTCTGCCCCTGGTAAGCTGAATACTGCAGCCCTTCCTACTCCCACAACTCGTGGTATGATATACATGGGCGATTTTAATGCTAGACACCCTACCCTAGGTGACCAATCGGACACTGTAAATCGTAGCGGAACCCGGCTAGTCGACTTTATACATCACAACCATCTAACCCGCTGGAACACTGGTGGTGCTACGCACGCTCGGGGGGGTACCCTCGATCACATACTTACATGTGGACTCGTGCCTACCAACGTCAAGTGCTTTTCGGTGCCTGTCCTCTTCTCAGATCACCTCGCTCTCTGCCTTCGGTATTCAGTCCCAGTGATGCCTACTCCAGCTTACCAACGCACGCGAATCAGTATCCCCCCAAAGTATTCTCCCAACTACGTCTCCTTCGTATCTGCACACCTCCCCAAGTTTAATGTTGAATCTCCTGAAAAGTTATACAACTCTCTTGTCACCTGCACACACAACTTTTTCGATCGTTATGTACGTAGGCCAAATATCAAACGCCAGACGAGAGTACAGCCTTGGATGCTCAACGACCGTATACTAACAGCAGAAAGACAGGCAGAAGCAGACGGCCTTGCATATCAGAGATCTCCTAACCCCGACACTCTACGGCAATACCAAGAATCAAGTTCCGCCTTGGTAACCATACAACAGTGTGCACACACTGACGCCTGGAACCAATTCACTAATGGCATCAACCAACAGACAAGCGTGGGAACCATGTGGAGACTTATTAAGAAGGTGATCCGAAAGAAGACACCCATTGGTCTTCACCATAGCCCATCTCATTACGCACAGGCCCTCATAGAGGATTGGTCTGAACAATCCAGTGTTCGTAATCTCCCAATGCATATTAGAGAGTCCCTCTCCACTCATTCGTTACATCGCACTCTTCGTCTGTCCGCAGCTATGCTAGAACCAGATGAGGAGGACAATATACCCATAACAAAATCCGAATTATGCCGTGCTCTTGCCAGCAGTAGGTCGACAGCTCCGGGTGATGATGGTATCACGTACTCAGTCCTCCGCCTTCTCCTAAAAGTACCAAGTGACCCCCTCCTCCGTCTCTATAATCTCTGCCTACGATATGGATATGTTCCACAAGCCTGGACGACCAGTCTCATTGTTCCAATTCCTAAACCCGGTTCCGACAAATTCCGACCCATTTCCCTCACGTCCTGCTTTAGCAAAGTGCTAGAGCGTATTCTTCTCAACCGCCTCATGTTCCGCCTCCACGACAAACTCTCCACTAGGCTCTATGGTTTTCTACCCCACCGCAGCACACATCACTGTCTCTATGAATTATACACCCGCCTCTCCCCTCCCAGTATTGTGGCCTTTCTAGATCTTAAAAGTGCGTTTGACATTGCAAACAAGGATATCATCCTCGATCAGCTTGTAGATTTTAATATCAAAGGGAATCTCTTGAGATGGGTGCAAGGATACCTGAGCAACAGATCGTCTCGTGTACTCTATAAAGGGGCTATTAGTTCTACCAGGAGATTTGACCTTGGCACCCCACAGGGAGGTGTCCTCAGTCCATTTTTATTCAATGTCCTCATGCATCGCCTTCTCTCTCTACTCCCTGATGTCCCAAGTACCCAAGTTACATGTTATGCAGACGACATATGCATTCATTCGACCTCCTCTGAAGATCTTCAGCTCTTTCTCCACTCGTTTTATGAACACTCATCTTCATGTGGTCTCATCATATCCCCCGAAAAGTGCAGGATCTTCTCTCCCCGTAAGCCACGAACACTCCCTGCTTTCCTAGTAGGTACCAGCGTTATACCACTCTGCACGCAGTATATCTACCTGGGAGCGCCCGTCCGCGTCACCCCCCCCCACCCCCGCACGGCAGCGTATTCATCCACTTGTTGATGACGTATTGACTCGACTACAACAACGCCTAACACCTCTTCAGTGGCTTACCAACAACGCTGCTGGGATCTCCATAGCAGTGGCAAGAAATATATACGTAGCATTTATCCGTTCAGTCATCGATTATCTCTCTCCTGCCTTATGTCAACTACCTAAATCAGCATTGAACCCCCTCGATAAATTTCAAAATAAAGCTATGCGGCTCATACTAGGTTGCCCAATCTCTACTCGGGTTGCCAACATGCTACAGGAACTACATTTATCCCCTCTGACGGAACGAATACACGCTAACGTAACATATTTCACTGTTAAATGCTTACACACCCCACATATTAGCCCCCACTACTCGAATGTCATCACAACGTCTCTCGACCCCACCGCACCTCGACCCCGACTCCAACCTGGTGGTTGCGCCCTTATTAGAACCATTTGCACAAACCTACAGAGTATAGGATTTCATATTCCTAGACAAGAAATTGTTCACAATCCGCCCCCCTGGAAGGTTCCGCTCCCCGCCGTCACCTATACACCAACATGCAAGACTGACCTGCCCCTACTACAGAAGCAACTAGCTCTAGAAACCATCGCCAAAGTGACCTCTTCCCTCCCAGCTGTTCATACAATATACACAGACGGGTCACTGCAACCGGACGGAAACACGGGCTGTGCCATCTACTCGCCTAGTATGGTTCCACCCCATGGAGGCTGGATTGGACGCCGACTACCAGGTTTCCTCAGCTCAACTTCCTGCGAGCTCCACGGAATCCTGGATGCTGTCAATCTACTGCTACGTATTGGTAGTAATGGCCTAATTATCTGTGACTCTCAATCTGCTCTCCGTGCCTTGTCCTCCCAAAAATCAGAATCCCATAACCTAGTAACTCTCATTCTATTTCAGTTAGCCACAGCCCTTGAGCACTCCCTTGTTATTCACTTCCTGTGGATCCCTTCTCACGTAGGAATTACTAGCAACGAGACAGTGGACCTACTCGCCAAGGCAGCCTGCGAACAGCCCTCACCTGCAACTGACGCTTCACCTGGTTCCCTCTCATTCTACAGACGCAAAATACGTGCTGCAGCTCATTTGCCTATCGTTCACCGTAGGAATATCGAACGACCTTCGAGTGTGACCATTCAGCACTATGATCACTTTGCCAATCGCCCCCACAAATATCGCCGCCGAGGACTCTTAGTTAGAAGACATAATGTCGTATCTGCTCGACTTAGATTAGGCTACAGACCAGTGTGGCAGGTGAGCGAGACAAGAGACATGCCTCAATTTTCTTCCTGTAAACTGTGTGACTTGCCCAATGCAAATAACCTTCAGCATTATTGCCTTGAATGCCCTGCAGTAACAGATTTAATCCCCCATAGAGAGTCTGTCATTGATGTATGTAAATACTTGCTTGCCGATAACCATTTAGAAACACTACTCTTACGTCACCCACACTTTGGTGGGTGCTAACTATCGCTGTACGACGTAATAATTCTCATGTATGATCTTGTCCACGACTGTCTCAATTATGTCAATGTCTCTTATATCATAACTGTGATATTGTACATACTTTTGTTTTGTATATACTGTTGACTGTGATTGTTTTATACATGCTGTTATTACCACTGATTATATACCGTGTCCACCACTGTGTCCCAACCTCTGAAATTTTGTACTTAACTACGAATTGCCACCTCAGTCGAACAGCGTGCCCTATGAGTCACGATCCTCATGTAAATAGCTAATTACCTATGTACTAGGCTTGCCGCTCTTTGAGCGTAATAAAATGATTCAAACTCCGAAGCCTGAAAGCTCAGGTTGGGCCATACATACATACATACATACATACATACATACATACATGCTTGCATACATGCATGCATACATACATACATACAAACATACATATGTACATTCATAGATATATATATATATACATACATACATACATACATACATACATACATACATACATACATACATACATACATACATACATACATACATACATACATACATACATACATACATACATACATACAAACATACATACATAAATACATAAATACATAAATACATAAATACATACATACATACATACATACATACATACATACATACATACATACATACATACATACATACATACATACATACATACATACATACATACATACATACATACATACATACATACACGCATACATTGATAGATAGATAGATAGATAGATAGATAGATAGATAGATAGATAGATAGATAGATAGATAGATAGATAGATAGATAGATAGACAGATAGATAGATAGGTAGATAGATAGATAGACAGAAAGATAGATAGGTAGATAGAGAGAGAGATAGATAGATAGATAGATAGATAGATAGATAGATAGATAGATAGATAGATAGATAGATAGATAGATAGATAGATAGATAGATAGATAGATAGATAGATAGATTAGTAGATAGGTAAAGAAACACATAAACAGACAGACAGACAAACAGACAGACAGGCGGACAGACAGGCGGACAGACAAATAGAAAGACAGACAGACAGGTGGACAGACAAATAGACAGACAGACAGAAAGACAAGCAGAGAGAGAGAGAGAGAGAGAGAGAGAGAGAGAGAGAGAGAGAGAGAGAGAGAGAGAGAGAGAGAGAGAGAGAGAGAGAGAGAGAGAGAGAGAGAGAGAGAGAGAGAGAGAGAGAGAGAGAGAGAGAGAGAGAGAGAGAGAGAGAGAGAGAGAGAGAGAGAGAGAAAGAGAGATAAAACGAAAGAAAACTTCCAAGAGAAATTGTGCTAAGTTTTACGGAGAATTCTCAGTAGAGATTATAGTTTGCGAGTTTGACTTCCAGTTTTTCTTAACCTGAATGGCATAACTTTGCAGAATAAATACACGTTGTACCAGCCCATATGAAATCTGTTATTCTGGGAAAGAAGGCACTATCAGATGACAAGGTCAGACCCGCAGTTGGAAGAGCGGAAATTTGATTGAGGCAGAGATGAAGAGAGGAGGGTGGTGCAAGAGGGGGAAAGGGATGGAAGTTTTCACGCAGTAGTAGTGGAGACCGAGGAAATGTAAGAAAAATTATAAATGGTTTGGATAAAATATAAATAGGCGTCCAGGGTGAGAGGATGATGAAAATAAGGAAAAATGAAAGGAGGCGAATGCATAAACAAATTGTGATTTAGTGATGACTACAAGTATGTTAGTGAGAGGAGAGCTTTAGGTATCCAAGAAGAGTACGCAGTTTATTTTCCATCGGCAGTTTATTTTCCATCAGTGAAGAAAGATGTGGTGACATCTGACCTCAAGCTCCTAGATGTCGACCCGGACAACATGGAACAGCTGGTACAAGACAGAAGAGAGTGGAGGTGCATCGTAGGAGCGGCCATGGGTCTCAACAGGCCTATCGCGCCGGATGAGTGAGTGAAGAGACTATAACGCAAGTAGCTATGACCAATGGCAACCACGAGGGACCGTGATGAATGAATCCTGTAGCTTTGTTCTAACAAGGGAGGAGTGAAACCAAACGTGCCACAGCAGACATTCGTTGTTCAGGGTAAACTATATAGAGGACGGAAGTGGGAATACAGTTTAAATAATATACGAAGGATGAGAAGAAAAAAAGGATAAGTAGACAAGGAAGAAATGAGGGAATTGAAGAAGGAAGATAATTAGTTGGGAAGGCCTACAAAGAAGTCGAAGGATTAGAGAAAAGAAACAAGAAAACAATTAAAGAAACAAAAGGTTTTGTGCCTGGCGATGAAATGAAAGAGCATACAAACTTATAGAAAACTGGCTCATTAAATTACACCCAGAAAGAAAAGAAAGAAGCATAGGGTATTTTCTGTGGTTCAAGACTTGCCTTTTTTTTTCTTTCTTTTCTTTTATATGTGGCACAAAATCAAGACACAAGGTGCAGGCTCATTCCACAAGGGAAGACAATGGCACAATCTCCACTAAAGGAACCCAATAGTTGGAGAAGACAGCAGAAGTGAATTGTCTGTGGCAGTAGAGGGAAGTTGAGTCGGGAGAGGTAAGAGAGGTGCATATGAACATCTCATTATACTTTCGTGGCCAAGCCACCGTATGAGGTATTGACCGCATGTTTTATGCAACTGATGTTTTATGGGATTTCGCAACATTCCCACGGACCAAGTCACTCGGCATTATTATGTAACTGGATACTAATTAAAAAAAAAAAAAGAGTAAATAAATAAAAATAAAGTTAACAATTTCAACTTCCACTACCACTCCGCTCAGCTACCCTCCTAACATAATTCTGAGTCTACTTTCTCGGTGCAACATTGTCTCCATGGCAAAAAACGCTGTTTATTGTTGACAAAATATCCACATGGCCAAGCAACTAATAATTGACCCAATATTTATGTTCTACGAAGCATTCCTTCCCCAAGGTGTACATGTCATCCCACATCCACCTTGTCATAAGCAAATGTTGTAACATATCCGTAAAATAATAATCTATGGTCTGTAGTCTTTATAGGCTGAAGATGATCAGACTGTGGTCGTCATATACAGAAATTATTTTCACCAGCAGTGGATTTTTCAATATATAGCCATAATTTTAGTAGTATTTCATTCTAAAATTAAGAGTATTTCCGTGAACGCTTGTTCCATTATAGTCCATGAATTAAACAAAATTTTCATTCTTGTTTTCAAACCTGGGTGCGTTCCTCGACTTTGGGTAGTGCTTTAGCGTTCCTGCGTTCCTCCGGCCGCAGTTAGTGCGTTCCTGGAATAGCGTTCCTATTTTTTACTCGGTGCGTTCCTGTATTCATGCGTTCCTGCGTTAGCGCTTTCAAACTATTAAAGTGTCCCTCAAAAACAGTAGTGCGTTCTTCAAGGAACTTGAAAAAAAAAGTAAAAAATAAAACACTGCGTTCCTCAAAAACACTACTGTGCGCATCAAAATAACTATTCTGTAACTCAAAAATAAAACAAAATACAAGGTAATAATACATCAGAGCTTCATACATTAAGATATACTGTATGTATATTTCAGACAACTAGACAAATTACAATTTTTTTTAAGTTTTTAACGAATAAAAATAACTGCTCTTCCTACTCCACTTCCTTCTTCTCCACCTTGTCCTGCTCCTGCACCTCCTTGTAGCCAAGAAGGAACATGTTGCATCTCACAAACATCAGCTGTTTAAAGTTAATGTTGCTCAGGCTGGTCCTTTTTACCTGCAAAATGTCTCCCGCCTAGACGTAAACAACAAAAAGGTTTGGTCGTCTTTGCCACTGACCAATGAGAAAGCTTCCCACTTGAACGTAAATGACAGAATGTTGCCGCGTAGTGAATGTCGTCTTTGTTGTTTCCATTGAAAACGTTTGAAAACGTTTTGAAAAAATCGTAATGCTCGGAACATAGGAACGCTTTAAAATTTCGGGTGGTGCGTTCATCTTATTTGCGTTCCTTTAAAAAATGCGTTCCTGCAGGAAATTACTAAAGGAACGCATTTGCCCACCTCTGCTTGCTTTACATCTACAAGCAGACTTATTGCTTCATAAGTGCACTTTGTTTATATATATATATATATATATATATATATATATATATATATATATATATATATATATATTGTAACCTACTTTTTCATTAACATATAATTTGAAGATGGAATTCATAGTAATCCTTATTTCTATTTACCTTAGACGATTATTCAAATGTTTATCTTCCAATCTATTTTAAAAGAACATAAACCTGACAACAGTTATCCTCTTTGTTTTAGAGCTGCTACTATTTTCATTTCTATCATTAACACGTCGTCCAATAACTTATTCAATAAAAAAAAAAAAAAAAACATTAGGAAACATTAAAATTTGTTACTTTTAATAAAACCAACTTATGCTAAAGAAAAACATCCATATTTTCCCCTCTTAGATACATCATTTCTTTTATGCTGATCATTTTGTCTTTTCTCTTCTAAAATAAGATGATTGTTTTCCCGTTGCTTCAGTCTTCCACATTCACCTTCATCTGCCTGTGGAGGTTGATTGTGTTTATCATGAATACCAACCACTCAACAGTGAAAGAGTAATGATAGATATAAATGCAATACACTTTCCGATGGATTTGACGTGATCACCATACCTGGATTAACCAATGTCCTATGGAATGCATTCAACAAGTAAACTGCAATCAAAATCACTGAAATTGTTGTTCAAAAATAGTGTTCTCCGTAGCAAAGATTAGAAAAGCTAAACTCTTTCTTGCACTTTCTTTGATTTTTTCAGGCTTAGGGCGCGCTGAAGCACAGCACCACTTAAATATGGTAATACCGTCCTAAATCTACAGTACAGGTAATTTCTAATCCTACTAATTTCTAATACCGGACAAACTTCGGGATATAACTGATCTGTCCGGTATTTCCATTGGCTATAACGAATCCTCGGTTATAACGGATCTTCGGATATAACGACAGACCCATGTCCCTATATCGTCCGTTATATCGAGGGTTTACTGTACCTGATTATAGGTGTAAAAAGCTTCATCCCCCTCTCCTACGTGGTCAGTAGTCCCCGCCCTGAATCTACAGCACTTGAAGCAAAATGCATCCCCTCTCCCATTTGGTCGACAGACCTACTAGTTCCTCTGGTTTTGGAAATAGTCGACGTGGCTGCATCGAATAGGGGTTACCCGAAAGGACCAGACAGGTCCTGTCCCAAAGGTTTCCCAATTTTAATGGGAACAAGTTCCGAGGTTGAAAACTACAAGTCCAGTCAAGGGTCTGTTGGGGCAAGGTGTGTCATCTCTGCTCCTGGGAGCAACAAAACAAACAACAGCCCTTACCTACTCTTTCATCTTCACCTTTAGCTCCATCTCCACCCAGTGGCTTCTACCCTCACCTTTAGCTTCCCCCTTCTACTTTTCCCTCTCCACTCTTACCCTCCCAATACTTCGTAAACAAGTCAGCAGTCAAAGACTCGCCTTCCTCTTTCCCCTTCTTTTTATAGAATGTTGTTTATGTTTTCATGACCCTTTCCCTGGCCACCCCTCCCAAGCCAAAACACTATTTCCTTTGTCTTTGATCTGATAGTGATCTTTACCATCATCAATTTCATTGCATCTCGGTCATTTAAACAATGCAGTGAATACATTACTATTTCCGGCCGGTTACAAATTCCAAAATGTTAATGTTGAAAGTAAATCATGTTTACAGCACTCTAGAAGGTTAGCACTGTCTACTCTGGCCCTGGGTATGGCAAATCCAAAAACACAGATGATCTGTTGAGTTACTTAAAGATAAAATGTGAATTTTTAGAACAATATGGCAACAATACATTCTTATTTTACTTTATACTTACTTTATCATCTATCAGTTTATTTCCTTATTCATTGACTTATTTATTTAGTTATTTTTCTAACTACTTAGCAAGTACATTATTAATTAATTCATTTATTTAAATTATTATCTACATACTTATCTATTTTTATGTTATTTATTTATCAATTTGTTTATTTATCTATCTATTTTTCAGCTGTATATTTATTAATTGATTTATTAACTCATTTGTTTTATTCACTTATTTATCTATTCATTTATTTATCTTTCTACTTATTTCTTTCTTTCTTTCTCCATTTATTCATTTATTAATTTTTTTATTTATTCATTCATTTATTTATTTATTTATTTTTATTTATTTATATACTTGTTATTTCATTTATTTGTTTATATGCCTATTTCTCTATTTGTTTATACAAGTATTGGCTGCATGTTGTTATGACAAACTAGCATGCAGTTGATACTTTAAGACCAGAGCCACACATAATTTTGTCTGTGATAGAGGAGGAATCTGCTCACAGAGAAATGGTGAGACTTTTATCATACTGCTACTGTCCCTCCGTTATGCTGTCCCCCAACTCCTTGTTGCTATCCTGTGCCATTTCTCTGAATTTCATTTCCTTCTTTCGCCTACCCTGTGGTGGGAGGAAAAGAATGCTGCCATCAAGTATTACCACTTGGATTTTAAGAGGCGAGAAAAACGGGACGGGGATTGGGACCAAGCATCCTCTCCCTGTAGCCCCACAGGGGACATTCCTAAAAAAAGTAAAAGCATAAGAGGGTCTAGGAGTTTTCCAACCAGCACCCTAAGGTTTGGGCCTTTTAATGTGCGTGATGTGGTACAGATGAAAGTAAAAGGAAAGAGATAGGCAGTATGTTTGTGAGAAGAAAGATGGATGTGTTGGCTTTGAGTGAAACTAAGTTGAGAGGAAAGGGCGAGTGTGAGTTTGGGAGTGTAGTTGGGAGGTTCTCAGGAGTAAAGAGAGGGCGAGGGAGAGAAGGGGTGGCTATGCTAGCAAGTGAAGAGATAGGTAACCGTGTAGTGGAGTGGAAAGAGGTTTCTTTAAGGATAATGTGGATGAAGGTGAAACTGGGAAAGGAGATGTGGGTTTTTGTAAGTGCATATGGGCCTGGTAGTGAGAAGAGTGTAGAAGAAAGGGAGGCTTTTGGGTAAATTTAAATGAGTGCATAGAAGGATTAGGGAGGAACATCAATGTAATAGTATTGGGAGACCTTAATGCTAGAGTAGGAAATTATTTAATTGACGGAGTGGTTGGGAAGTTTGGAATTCCAGGAAAGAATCGTAGTGGAGAGTTGATAGTGGAGATGTGTCTAGAAGGAGAGTTAATGATAGCAAATACAGTGTTTCGGAAGAAAGTCAAGCATAAGTACACATGACAGGGTGGTAGACAGAGCGTTAATGGACTATGTAGTGGTAGATAGGAGTATAATAGGAAGAGCTAAGGATGTACATGTGCTAAGGGGACAGAGTGGGGCAATATCAGATCATTTTTTTGGTGGAAGGTAAGTTGAGGGTGGAGGATAGATGGAGAAAGAGGAAAAGGACAAAAGGTAGGGAGGTGCTTAGAGTGAACTCCTTAAATGAAAAGGAAAAGGAGAAGGAGTACAAGCAGAAGCTGAGAGAGGAGTGGGAGGGAGTGAAGGATAGAGTAGAGCTAGGAGTTGAGGAGGAATGGGGATGGTTCAAGGATGGAGTCACAAAGTGTGCAAAGATGGTGTGTGGAACATGAAGGACGGGAGGAAATAGAAGGAAGGGTAGTGAATTGTGGGATGAGGAAACAAAGAAGGTTGTAGAAGAGAAGAAGCAAGCTTTCACAAATTGGTTGCAAAATAGGACGAGGGAGTCATATGAGAGGTAAAAAGAAAAGAAAAGAGAAGTAAAACAAAAGATATAGGAGGCAAAGAGGAGAGCAGATGTGAAATGGGGTAAGAGTATGACAGAAAAAATTTAAAGTAATGAAAATATGTTTTGGAAAGAAATTAAGAAAGGAAGAGTTGGCGAATCAAGTAGAGAAGAAAAGGTAAAAGGTGCAGATGGAGAGATGATAATGGAAGAGAAGGCAGTAAAGGGAAGATGGGCAGAGTATTTTAGGGAGTTGCTAAATATGAAGGAGGATAGGGAGGGAAAGATAGTTGCAGTGGGAAGTGCTAAGAAAATGAGAGTGAGGAGTGAGGAAAATGGAGGAGAAATAAGGAAGGATGAAGCGAAGGCAGTTGTTAAGATGATGAGAGCAGGTAAGGCACCTGGTCTGGATGGATGTCATGCAGAATGTCTAAAAATGGAGGTACAGTGATGGTGTACTGGCTGGTAAGGTTATTTAATGTTTGCTGGAGAGAGGGTAAAGTGCCGGAGGACTAGAGGAGTACCTGTATAGTTCCACTTTACAAGGGAAAAGGGGACAAGTGTGAATGTAGTAGTTTCAGAGGGATTAGCTTATTAAGTGTAGTTGGGAAGGTTTATGAGAGGATCTTGATTGAGAGGATTAGGAGAGGAACAGAGGGAATGATTGGCGAGGAATAATGTGGATTTAGAGAAGCGAGTAAATACCTTGGTAGATTAAAAAGTGTAATGAGGAATAGACATTTGGGAATGGATGCGAAGAGGAGATTGTATGAAGGAGTGATTGTGCCAACAGCACTGTATGGGGCAGAAACATGGAACATAAGAGAGGAAGAGAGAAGGAGTCTGAATGTGTTTGAGATGAGGTGTCTGAGAAGTATGATGGGGGTTACTAGGCTGGATAGAGTCAGAAATGAGGAGGTGAGGAGGAGAGCAGGGGTGTTAAGGGAGTTGAGAGATAAGGTGGATGAAGGAGTATGGGGATGGCTTGGACATAGAAAGAACGAGTAAAGAAAGTAGAAGAGGTATGGAGGGCAGATGTGGAGGGAGTGAACATGAGGGGGCGACCTAGGATGAGATGAATGAATGAGGTAAAAGGGGCTTTGGGGAAGAGGGGAATGCCGATTGAGGAAGGATGGGAGAGGACAGAAGACAGGGGTGAATGGAGAATGGTTGTATATGGATGATGTTATGATGCATGAGGTGGAATGGGTGGGGGGATAGGCAGTGAGGTAGTATGTGAGAGAAAAATTGACGCAGCCTGAAGGGATTTCTCCCCCGTCTTCTCCTTTTCTGCATGAGGGGACGGAGAGGAGATGTTGCCGATTTAATGAAGCGGCCTTGCTGTGGATGTGCTGTGTCTTGCGACACTGCTTCTGACCCAGGGCAGTGGACAAGATGTAGGGATGACCCGTCATCCAGGAGGTGGCAAGATAAGAGGGAGAGTAGAGGGTGGGGGGGAGTGGAGTGTATTAGGGATGGAATGGGTGGGAATGGTTTTTGTGCCTTTCCTTTTTGGCTACCTCCTTTGTAAAGGGTAAAAAGCCTTTGGTGTATGTATGTATCTATTTATGTATTCGTTTATCTGTTTATTTCTAAGTTTCTCTATCATTTCTTATCTATTTTTATAATAACAATAATAACAATAATAGTAATAATAATAATAATAATAACAACAATAATAATAATAATAATAATAACAATACATACATACATATACCAAGGCTTTTTCCCCCTTCCAAGGGAAGTAGCCAAAAAGGGAAAGGCATAAAAACACTCCCACCCATTTCATCCCTAAATACACTCCACACCCCTCCCACCCTCCCTCTCATCTGAGCACCTCCTGGATGACGGGTCATCCCTGCATCTTGCCCACCGCCCTGGGTCAGAAGCAGTTTCGCAAGACACAGCACATCCACAGCAAGGCCGCTTCATTTAGTCAGCGACCCCCCCTCTCCGTCCCCCCTTGCATATAAGGAGAGGACGGGGAGAAATCCCTTCGGGCTGCGTCAAAATTTACTCACACATACTACCTCACCCCCACCCACCCCGCCCATTCCTCCTCATGCAATCACAACATCATCCATATACAACCATTCTCCACTCACCTCTGTCTTCCGTCCTCTCCCTTCCTTCCTCAACAGACATTCCCCTCTTCCCCAAAGCCCCCTTCACCCCATCCATCCATCTCATCCTAGGACGTCCCCTCATGTTCACTCCCTCCACATCTGCCTTCCATACCTCTTTTACTAGTCTTTCTTCACTCATTTTTTCCATGTGTCCAAACCATCCTAATATTCTTTCATCAAACCTATCTCCCAACTCCTTTTTCACCCCTGTTCTCCTCCTCACCTCCTCATTTCTCACTCTATCCAGCCTAGTAACCCCCACCATACTTCTCAGACACCTCATCTCAAACACATTCAAACTCCTTCTCTCTTCTTCTCTTATGTTCCACGTTTCTGCCCCATACAGTGCTGTTGGCAC
>NC_134777.1:86683218-86690718 GCF_046742065.1 Oratosquilla oratoria
CTTCTTCTTCTTCTTCTTCTTCTTCTTCTTCTTCTTCTTCTTCTTCTTCTTTTTCATGATGGAAATTGAATGTAGTCTACTCCTACTAGGAACTCAACCTCCGCTGACCTCTCGCCTATGAAGCCGCGCTCTAAACCTCATTTTCAAATATTCTTTACTCTTTAATGGGTAGATATATATTATCTAACGCCAATTTCATAAATCTAAGAAGACTATTATCACTTTTTTAAACAAACATGAGCAGAACTATCTACTCGTAATGAAGCACAAGGCTTAAGATAACAGTGCATGATACAGAAAACTATAAACGTGGATTTAAGATACCATTGCTTATTTTGAATTTGATTAAAGTAAAATATTTGTAGTGCGCAGACAGAAGGTTAGAAGTTTACTTAAGAAGGCCCATAATTACGGATTAAGCATCTTTGTCTTACGTATTTGGGAGTTAAGTGTATTTGTGTGTACCATTTTAGCATCGAACTGAAAGTTCCGTATCACGTTGTGTTGGAAAAAAAACTGTCATTTATTAATAAAAGAAAAAACTTGCATTTCTTATAAAAAATTTACAAAAATATGTTCTCTATATAAATAAAAGTAGATCATTCGTAGATGAAATTTATTTTTTCTGAAGTTCACTTCTAGTGCATCGTTATTTAGAAAATATATAAAGACTTCGTCCAAGCCAGTGACTTTCAGTGTCTGAGTTCCTGAATATAGAGTCCTCTGCACTGCATTCCGAACAACAGTTGGAAATGCAAATACCACCATATTCAATCATTTCAATTAAACAAGCAAAATTAATTGCTGATAGATTTAGTTTTCACCATTAAATCGTTCAAGCGCATTATATATTCAGTGTTTGTCATTCATTAATCGTTTTGTAGTTTTATTTGAATGAAAAAGGAAAGGTAGATATGATGTAACTTCTTTCCCTGATTGCGCATCACTGAAAGCACATTTATGACATTTTCTTTCAGTTTTGAGTTGTTTTTTGTTAGATGCATATATATAAACATACATATATATATATATATATACATATATATATACATATATTTACATATACATATATATACATATATATGTATACATATATATATATATATATATATATATATATATATATATATATATATAAGTATATAATGATGTTCATGAAATTATACTTGAAAATATATTTTCTTCCTGTATAAGACTAGTTTATAATGAGCATAAGATGGGGAGTTAAGGTAGGAGAGACAACTAATGGATTTTTGGATGAGTGTGAGATGAGCGTAGTGTGAGTTTATGCTCTATTTCAGCCACCTTCATTATAAGAGATTTTTTATGTGCATATATAATGAGAGTCTGTGTGTGGAAAACATAACAAACACCTTTGTGAGGCAAGTAAACAACCTTAAACAATTGCTACTGTAAGGGAAAGCAAATTTGAGTCATTATGCTATTGGACCTGATAAATTCGGACAAAGTTGTATGTCAGAAAAGTGTCCAGAGTTTGCAGAAACCAAAGTGCAAATAGAATGCAATGTACACAAAAGAGTGATAAAGAAGAGAGTATGTTCAAACGGAAGGACATAATGTTTAGAAAAATGGAAATGTAACCAAACATGGCATCATGGGATCAAACTGACGCTGAATCCTTTGCTTTGATGTCGTATCGAACATAGTCTATTGTGAAAAACAAAACAAAACAAAAAAAGCTTGATTGCTGCGAGGAGAGCACTATGATAAAAGAGTTAAAAAAGACAGAAAAGACGTCGAAACGAGAATACCTCTTTTTTATATAAACAGTGCATCTATCTTTGGGGACAATATCGCGCCGAAGATATCAAGTCATAGAGACGGTAAAGGAAGTATCCAAGGACAACAGCAGAGAACTAAATGTTTTTTTTTTTTTTTTTTTTTTTTTTTTTTTTTTTTTTTTTTTTTTTTTTTTTTTTTTAGCGAAGACCAGTGTTTTGTCATAAAAAAAAATACTGAGTCATTCTGATCAGTAGGGATGTCACTGAAGACCGTAAAATTTCAACTGTATAAACCATATGGGGTGAACACAGCATGCGTTGAAAATAAAAAGAGAACAAAGTAGAAATGAGAAAGTAAATCATTATTTCTTTAACGTGCTTAAAGAAGTTAATAATTCTTAAATTAAATTTTCTGGACTTCAATTCTTGACATCAAACTCTAGGAACACTTTTTGTATGGATAGAAGATTAGAATTCCTGACAAATAAATTTAGAAATCTCCAGGTAGTTTCAAAGGAATCTTGACTTCTCCATGACTTTAACTGGCAACTATCAAGACTTAATTTCAAAATGGCTGGAGGCTAACTGCCGGTATATATATCTATATATATGTATGTATATATATATGTATATATATATATATGTGTGTGTATATTATATATATATGTGCGTATATACATGTATATATATGTATATATATATATATATATATGTATATATATGTATATATATATATATATATATATATATATGTGTGTGTGTGTGTGTGTGTGTGTGTGTGTGTGTGTGTGTGTGTGTGTGTGTGTGTGTGTGTGTGTGTGTGTGTGTGTGTGTGTGTGTGTGTGTATGTATACATATTTATATATATGTATATATATGTATATATATATACATATATATATACATATATGTATATGTATGTATTTTTATGGAAGAAAGTATACGCTGGACTCGACGTTCGTCAATTTATTCCGATGTTTCGAACCCTGTTCGGGGTTCGTCTTCAGGGTAATACTATTACCAGCGTATACTTTCTTCCATAAAAAATGGTTCCTGGACTCCAGCTATTTTCGAGTATGTATGTATGTATATATATATATAATATATATATATATATATATATATATATATATATATATATAACTATCGGATTAATTCAATATGATAAAATCAGTCATGCACAAGTAAGAGAAAGTGATTTTTGTAGTTGTCCAAACTCTAAACTCTATTTACACACCAACTCCAAAAATCATTCCATTTGCTAGTTTTCTCTCTCAGGGTGTGATAATTCTGCTTACATGCCAAAGGGTATTTTTTCCCTGTATTACAATGGGGGTGTCCGATCTAAGGCACACGCCCATCCCACACCCTTCCAAAACCCATTCGCTGCCCCTCTCATCGTAGCACCTCAATGAGAAAGAATGAAGAAAGTGAGAAGTGTACACCAGGGGGCGCGTAGCCGCGACCGAAGCCGTCACCTTTGCCCTACTATGCGCTTTAGGGGCTGTTGGGACAGGTAACAGTCACTGTTATAACACGAAGACAAGTACAGGATTCGAACCTACAACAAATGAATACGAGACCAGCACGTTTTTGATTACGCCGCAAGCACATTAGAGTACATGGATGAATTTAACAATGGAATATCTGTTTCCTGTCTTATAGCCAGAAACTACGTTCTTATTGTTCCCTTGTTTTACCTTTCATGTATGTTAGCTAAAACTGAAGGGCTTATTCGCCACACACACACGCACACATTCACGCACAGACGCACACACACACACACACACACACACACACACACACACACACACACACACACACACACACACACACACACACACACACACACACACACACACTCACACAAAGGGGTGTTAATATTTAATCGTACCAAAGGTATATAATGATTACACTTTCTAGTGCGCTGTTGGTGTAATCGGAAGCATGTGCTATTCTCGCATTCGATTAGTTGTAGGTTCAAATTCCGCACTTCTCTCCAGTTCCCAGCAGTCCAAGCGCATAGGGCAAAGGTAATGGCTTCGGCCGAAGCTACTCATCTCCTCCTACAGTAGTTTCCTCACCACCACCTCACATAACCGGACAACATAGCCAACCACAGTGTGATTATGGAATTTACTCCCTAACCCGATGTGTCTTTCATTCTTAATTTCTCTTCCCTATTCATGATCCGGGAAGTACACGCGCTGCCAATAGCTCACTTGATGGAGCAGCGAAAGATCGCCGGTCCGATTCTTGCTTGACCCAACTGAGTTCCAGGTACCGGTTGCTGAAAATTATATGCGTGTGTGTAATTTGATATAATATAATAAAATAATGTAATGTAATTTCCCTTGAAGTCTTGAACCGGTAGGATTGTAGAGAGCTTTATCGTTCATAAAGAATGCAAATATAAGTGAATGTACACTTTACCTAAGGACTATTATCTAAAACCATCTGTGACTTCAAAACATCCTACTGAGCGACATCGGGTTCAAATAAAAAAAGGGGGGGGAGAGATCACACACCAAGCAGGTTTTCTCATATTGTGGGCCTTTATCTCTTGTGTTTTGGTTATCCAGCATTCTATTATTTATTCATTTATTTTTCCCTGGGGCATCCCGTTTGCCGAGTGGCCGTCTTATTGCCATGCCATGATCACGATGACGATAAAAAAGTAAATTCTGCCCGTCTGCCTTTTTTTACCTAGTATAATCATAGTCATGAAAATATTCAAGTCCAAGATAAGTCAAGAATAATGAAAGAACTTACTAAAGTAACAGAAATAAAAAAAAGTGTGTGTCACCTAGCAAATGGCCCCTCCGAACGATAAGAAAGCAAAAACCAGTGTGGTATGCGGAGTGAAAAAATATAGTAAAACACCAGACAGACATATAAGGTTTCACTATTCCCGGAGAGACAGAATACTAAGTACATATCTTGAAATCAGAAACGAAAAATATCCAAGAGACTCCAGACAGACATAGAATACACCGGTTTCATTCAGATGCATCATTCTACAGGAATCCACCCCCTCACCTGTAAGTCTTGGACCAATGTAGATTAACAAGAAATCCCACGCGTACAAGTAAGACTTCCAACACTCCCTCCTAATAATTAAGAGAATCATTGGAGAGAATTTGCTCTGATTCGAAAGCTATAGTATTGAGTTAATTCCCGATTCTGACATACTGATACTGACTAGTCATGTTATTAACATAATCAAAGTAGAATATAATCATATTGGTTTACTCTAACACCACAATTTATAAACAGTAATCATGAATATCCTTGGCTATACTATTTAAAAATCAAATAATCATATATGGTATGGAATACTTTGTTTTTTTAAACATAAGGTTGTTTTGAAAATGGTATTGAATAATGTAACTGGTTGTGAATTTTCTTGTTTGTATTCCTTATAATCTTCATATCTAGATTACTATTCTGTTTTCTGAAAGCTATTTAATGTTAAGAAGGGATACTAATTAATCTCACAAAGACATACAATGTAGATTATATCTGTTTCTCTTGGGTCCATATTTTGAGAGCCAAGATAGAATGTTCATTTACGTCCGATGACTAACCGCCAGAAGCTACTGTGGATTTGCTAATTAAGATAAGCTTGTACCAGCAAAATCATGGCACTACCAAGTTTATTGTTCCAAAAATAGAAAAGGTAAATCCCCCATTTACAAATTAAACACCTTATGCCTAATTAATCTCCTCCGGACCAAAGCGTCCATCCATTTTTTTATTTTATTTTATTTTTTTTTATTTCGTGGATACTGAAGAAGTTAAACTCATAAACGTAAAAGAACATGAAAGACCTAATAGAATTGGTGGTTCAATTCTACTTCGTAATACTTCCACATTATCCAGGAGCACAAATATTTAAGAACGAAACAGCCGAGAACTGGTTTACCAATAGACTGGTTGACAAATGGAATAGACTTAGTAACCATACAATGAGCGCTGAAACAATTAATTATTTTAAAAGAAGGTTAGATAGCTTTACGAATAGGGATGATAGGTGGTAATAGAGTGGAACTACCTAGTGTATGCCTTATGGTCTCTTGTAGTCTCCTTCATTCTTATGTTTTTATGAAGCAATTTTATTCTATTAAGCCTATGAAGAGTAAAAGGTGTCCCTCGAAAAAATAAGATGGTGTAGTGGTAGCCAGAAGGAATATATGAAATGACTACACTGATGAATTGGTTAATCTGAATATATTAAGTCTTTTTTACATCCCTTGTTGTGTGGTTGATAGTGCTCTTGGCTCGCGTTTGCCTAATGCTACACGACCTAGGGTTCGAATCCCATAGAAGAAGCTGTTTCATCAAACTGTCGATACGAGTATATACTTGTCGGATGGTTTTCCTGATTGAAATACGGGCTTGGTGGAAATAAACTACAACACTTTTACCACGATCAGCTGATGTCGGGGACCAAGTGATTTATTTTTTATATATTCAGTTCGTTGGTGATTACGGGATCTCCCCTTCGTATGATTTATGGTACCTGGCAGTAGATTTAATGTGATTTCAGAACTCGCGAACAGGTTAATTATGTATCAAAGACTACTGAGATAACCGAAAACCTTTGGACCTGAAATGTAACCCTGTTAGATAATGTATATTTGTAGCATTGTCAACAAAACAGAGAACAAATATGGCACATGCTCAGTGATTCTGGAAGAGAAATAAAAGGTATACGTTAGGAAAAGGGAAACAAGAAAAATGTAAATACTAGTAACAAAGAGAAAACTATGTTCAAAATATCGGACAAAACCTGAACAATTATTGGTTTAAAGGTGTTTTAAAATAGAATAACTAATGAAATAGTTGAGGAGAAATAATTCAAAAGACATTCAAGCAAAGACATCAGACAAAAACATTCAACATTCGTCTCAGTGTGAAGCCATTATAAACTAAACATTATGTTTCAAAAACATAGCAAAATAAAAATAGGGGATATATTAATATAGATTTGCAAACTAATATCTATGTCTCGGAAATTTATAAGAACTAATGAACATCCACTTGTTCCCAGTGAAAACAGAAGGGTCAGAGAAAGATGGAGGGATCAGGCCACAGAATGATGCGAATGAAATACAAATAGAACAGAAATCATGACAGAAAGAAGAGAATCATAAGAAGAAAGATAACGAAGAGTGGGAAACGAATAAGGTAACAGGAGAAGGAAAAGTAACCTAGTCAAGTTGAAAAAGAAGAGGAGAAAAGATAAAAATATCTGGAAAGTAGACTAGGAAGAAACAAAGAGAAGGAGCAGGAGAAACTGAAAATAGTAAAACGAAGGTAACAGAAAAGACTGACAAGAAGAAAGAGTAGGGGGAAGAATAAGGCGAAAAAGGAATATAATGATAAGGTATAGAATGATGAGGGACATATGCGCACACAAACACACACACACACACACACACACACACACACACACACACACACACACACACACACACACACACACACACAAAAAACACACAAACACACACACACACACAAACACACACACACACACACACACACACACACACACACAAAAACACACACACACACACACACACACACAAATACACACATACACACACACATACACACACACACACACACACACACACACACACACACACACACACACACACACACACACACACACACACACACACACACACACACACACACACACAAACAAACAAACACACACAGAACCTAGCCGTTTATCATTAAGGATGCTCTG
>NC_134777.1:86695718-86745718 GCF_046742065.1 Oratosquilla oratoria
TTTATTTTTCAAAACTCCAAATATAGAATTATCTTTCCGTCATATATACCAAAGCTGAATGAAGAACTAAAAGATTGTAAGCCTATACCAATGTTAAACATACTGTTGAAATGTTCTTAGTTTATTACAATGTTCTTAGATCATTACAAAAGAGAGAAAACATGGTCAATATACTGTACAAATGAACGTCAGAGAACGCGGACCTGTGAAGAGCTTTTGGGAGAGCTCACCTAAAATCACGTCTGTTCCGATGGGGTTTTGTTCGTTATTGCTATTACCGCCTTTTTTTCTATTTTATGTCACCCGTTCTTTGGTTCGTGTTTACATTTGTAGTGATGTATAATGTTTCAAGTATTTTTCTGTCTGGACAAGTTATTGTCCTCTACTTCTGCTACCTCCCATTGGTAAGTGCCGCTTTTCATTTACACGATTAACTAAAGCTCTTGTGTCGCGATGATGTCTGACATCTACTCTGTGTTCACTGAATCTTTTCACCAACCCTGTATGCGTTTCTCCATAATAGGAACTCTCACTGCTATTGTAAGGAATCCTATAAAATATACTATCGTTATTGCCATGGTAGTCTTTTTTTTCTTTACCACTAACTTACTAAGTCGCCATCTTTTTACCTGCGTCACTTACTGTGGTTATCCTACTGAGTAATATTCGCCTGAAGAAACATTTGCAAAACTAGGAATAAACTTGGATTATAATTCGTGTCTTCCTTATCCACCTTTTCCAACTTGTCACAATGCCTTAATGTTCTTAGAAAAGTCTAGATTTCTGTAAGCGAAGTCAATTTCTAATTCTTCAAGTGGAAGTTGGAGGTAGGATATGGGAGGAAAAATAGCCCAGTGTGATAACGCCTACGGCAGTGATGGACTGATGGTGTTTACAAGTCAGCATGTAACAGATCAGTGTTCCTCAAAGCAAGTGTCCAGGTCTTTTAACTTAAGTATACAGTAATTGATAGACGACAGGGTAATGGCCGTATTTCAAGCGTTCTCACGGACGTATCGATATTTCATTTACTGGCTATTTGTATGAGGAAATACAATTTTACACGAGTGTGTTATATAAAACGACAATTTTAAAATGTTGAGTACAACAATAATATTTAATAAATTATGACAACGCTGTTTGTAAACAAATCAGTGGAGGACGGGCCAAATTTTCAAAATAGAAGTTGACTTACGGACCCTAGCTACAAGTCTGGAAATGCAAGGTACATCAGGTACTACCATAGCATCAATCAAGATTAACCACATAAGTAACTAAATAGTTGAACATGGGGTAACGTGACGTCAAACCGGGATGGGGTCAATAAATCAAAGAAGTTATTATAATAATTATCAGGATCTTCGAAGTGCATTTGTGAGATTGATGTAGGACAGTGTTTCTTAACCTGTGATGCTAGTACCCCCAGGGGTGCTGAAATGAATTTTAGGGAGTACTGGGAAATATTAAATACATGGTGGTAAAATATCAGTATTGAATTCCTAGCATAAATGATAGGATGACCAGTACTGAAGAGATACTTTCCTATTTTTGACAAGTGTGTATATTTACCTAGTTGTATTATTATATATTATATGGGAAGAGAGCTGTGCTCATAGTGACCCATCTTTGTATTTTTCAGCATCTAGGTTGTTCATAAATTCTTGTATAGTTTTTGCACACACTGTTCCCTCATCCCAATTTGTTCCAGATTATCAGATATCTACCACTCTGTGTGGAAAACTATTTTGTTCAGATCTCTTCTATAACTATACTATCCATATTGAGTTTCTTTTCATGTCCTCTTGTTTTTCTCTTATTCCATTTCAATAAATCATCTCAATCTAGGACTTCCATCCCTTTCATAATTTTGTAAATGAATAATGATCATTAGATCTCCTCTTTCTCTATGTTCCAGGGTTGGTAGTTCTAGTTTGGACAATCTTTGTTTGTATGTCAATTTAGAGAATGTTGGTGCCATCTTTGTCATTGCTCTTTGCATTCTTTCTAATTTCTTTATATTCTTTTTAGTACTGGGTATCCATAGTGTCGCACCGTACTACAGTCTTAGTCTTATATAGGTATGCGTGAATCTGCGCGCACGGCGCCACCATCGTGGATGCACTGTTTACACAGCCATCTTTTGTGGCCTATTGGAATATGTATGCATCAGTTTGAATGCTTACAGCGTTCAGCACATGTGCAGGGTATTCAAATTTTCTTGTTGTTCTGCAAGCATGTGCCCAGTTCTTCAAAACTTTAAGAACTTTTACTGATTTAAACACAAATTTTGATATTAGCCTTGGCAAATTAGTTTTCCAAGTAAAAATCTAAAGGTAAAAATTTTTCTTAATAGTTTTTTGTGTGGTACTTTATCAAATGCTTTTTGTAGATCTAGGAAAGCACAAGCTGCCTGTCCGTCCCTTTCTTGCATTATTTCTATTAGTTTCAAGTAAAAGCAAATCAAGTTAGTGGCACATGATCTTCTGTGTATAAATACAAATTGTTTTGGATTCAGTATATTATTTTCTTCCAGATGTTTAATCCATCTTACGATCCAAGTGGGAATACTTGGTGGCAGTGTTCTTTTCCCCCACCACAGAAAAAAGAATACTCAAAGAAATGGTACAGGACAGCAACAAGGGGTTGGGGGACAGCATAACAGAGGGACAGTCGTAGTATAAAAGTGTCATCATTTCTCTATGAACAGAGTTTTCCTCTATCATAGACAAAATGATGTGTGGCTCTGGTCCATAGGGGCACCCCATATAAACCCTAAAGTATCAACTGCATGCTACTTTGCCACAATAACAAGCAGCCAATACCCCAGATGGGATATTGGTATGATGAAGCCAATTTACAGAGTATGGGGGTCACGCAGGTACAACTGCAATAAATATAATCAAGACGCCGACATCGGCATCCTCACGTATCCACTTGCTCCTCATGACACCTATGTAGGCGTCACCGTATGGAAGGGGTTAATTGGTCTGGTCTTGTCTATATTGTATTTTCTCAATCTATATATTTCTTAATTTTTTTTCTTTATTTCTTGTTCATCTTCTTGAACTATTTTCAATACCTTGTTTACTTTTTCTTTTTCCTTAACTCTTGTAGTCTTATTTGGATTATGCTTCTCTTCCATTCCTAATATAATTATACATTTCTTTTTATCTGCTAAGGCTCTTACTATATTTTCCTTCTCTCTCATCACTTTGATAACTGTCCTTAGTTTGTTCTTTCATCTCTTGTTTCACTATATCTCTAAATTCAATTTTGTTATTCTCTTGAACTTTTTTCCAACCACTTACCTCCTTTGCTACGGACTCTTTATTCTCTTTAATTCCTCATTCTCATCCTTTACTTCTCTTAACTGTCTTTTTAATTCTTCTACATCTTTAGTTAGGTTTTGATTCTCCTTTAGTTTTTCCATTTTATCAACTCTTTGTGTAACTAGTGTTAGTTGGCTAAACCCAACCTCCCATGCTTTGTTAATTTTTTTTTTTTTTTTTTAGTTTCTCCTCTAGACTTACTAGTCAGGGGAGGTTGTCATCTCCTCCCTCATTGAATCCATAGAAGTAATTATCTCTTTCCATTGAGCTGCTATTATCAACATTTCTACTTTTAATACCTCTGCTCACCTGTTCGATATCGTCTTTGTCATCTGCACACCTTTTGTTGACACCTCTTCCAACGTCCAAGGCCCATTCCTCCCCTTCCTCATTTTCTTCCATTTTCCTCAATAATGCCTCCCTTTCTCCTTTTTCTTCACATGCCCACTACACCATGAGCTTTCCCCTTTCCTACTAATACAACACAGTTACTCCCTTGTCGCTGAAATCCACGAAAATTGCATTTTTTCCAGAGTTCCAATCTTCGCCATCAATCTGACTCTGTGTATTTACGTAGTTGTATTTACATAGTTGTATTATACGGGAAGGGGAGCTATGCTTGTGGTGACCTGTTTTTGTATCACACAAGATCAAGTTTGTTCTTAAATTCTTGTATTATGTTTACACACACTATTTCTTCATCCAATTTGTTCCATATATCTATCACTCTGTGTGTGAAGCTGTTTTTTTCAGGTCTCTTCTGTAGTTATTCTTTTTGAGTTTCATTGCATGTCCTCTTGTTTTTTCTCTATCCTACTGTAATAAATCCTCTCTATCAAGGCATTCTTTTCCTTTCATAATTCTATAGATGGTTAGTAGGTTCCCTCATTCTCTTTGTTCCAGGGTTGGCAATTCCAGTTCAGCCATTCTTTGTTCAAATGTCAGGTTTAAAAGTGTTGGGACCATCTTTGTCATTGCTCTTTGTATTCTTTCTAATTTTCTTATATTCTTTTTTGTACTGGGTGACCATATCAGTGCTGCATATTCCAGTTTTGGCCTTATCAGTGTTTGTAATATTTTCTTGATCATTTCCTTATCCAGGTATTTAAAGGCCACCTTTATTGATCTCAACAAATTGTATGTTTCTCTGACTATTCTATTTATATGTTTATCTGGCAACATGTCTTTGGTGATGATTACTCCTAGGTCCCTTTCAGAATTTACTTTCTTTACTTCTTTTCCATCAATTTTATACTGTCCTGATATTCTCTTCTTGCTTTTTCCAAATTCAATTATACTGCACTTCTTGATGTTGAATTCTACCTCCCATCTCTTGCTCCACTCTGAGACTTTGTTCAGATCACTCTGCAATGAGTCACAGTCTATTTTGGAGTTTATTCTCTTTAATAATTTTGCATCATCTGCAAAGCAGTTCATGTAACTTTCAATGCCTTCATCCATGTCATTTACATATACTCGTACAGCAAACATTATCAGAGCTAGTACTATCTCCTGTGGGTCGCCACTTCTCATTTCTTCCCATTTGGAATATTTGTCTCTGAGCACTACTCTCATTTTTCTTCCATGTAGGAAGTCCTCCATCCAATTCAATAGTTTTCCATGTATGCCTCCTATTGTTTCCAGTTTATATAGTAATTTACTGTGTGGTACCTTATCAAATGCCTTTTGTAAGTCCAGGAAGGCACAGTCTGCCCAGCCATCCCTTTCTTGCAATATGTCTATCAATCTTTAATAGAAACAAATTAGATTAGTGGTACATGATCTTCCTTGTCTGAATCCAAATTGCCTCGGGTTCAGTATATTGTTCTCCTCCAGGTATTTTGTCCATCTATCTTTGATGATTCTCTCACAAATTTTAACTATTGTACTTGTTACGGACACCGGTCTATAATTTATTGGGTCTTCCTTATTTCCCCCTTTATATATCAGCACTATATTGTCATTTTTCCAGTCTCCTGGTAGTTTTCCTTCTTTGAGTGAGCATTCAATTATTTTATATATTTTTCCTGTTAGTTCGTCTATACATTCCTTCAGTATCCAGTTTGCAATTCTGTTCGGGCCAAGTGACTTGTTAACATCAAGCTTTAATATTTGATTCCTTATTTCATTCTGAGTAATGTTTAATTTCTTCAATGGAGTTTTGTAGAATTTTTCCTATTTGGTGAATACAGATTTGAAATGTTTGTTCATAATATCTGCCATTTCTGTATCTTCTGTGTATTCTCTGTTACCTTGACATAATTTAAGTATTTCCTATTTATTTTTTAGCTTGCCATTTACATTTCTATAAGATAATTTGGGTTGGTCTTTACATTTATTTATTATGTCCTTTCCATAATTTCTCTTTTCTTCTCTACATATTTTTACATATTCATTTCTTAGTTTGGTGTATATTTTCCATTTCTCTCTCTTTTTTTTCCACCTTTTCCAGGCTTTATCTCTTCTGTATTTTGCCTCACTGCACTTTTTATTATACCAGGATTTTATATGTATGCTTTCCTGTTTTTGTCTAGGTACATACTTATCCACTCCTTCATTATAGATTTCCTTCCAAATTATCGATTTCTCTTCCACCTTTGTTTCTTTATTATTATTATTATTATTATTATTTATTTATTTATTTTTTTTATTATTATTATTATTATTATTTTTTTTTTCAATTTGCCTCTGACCCAGGGGAGTGGACAGTATGTAGGGATGACCCATCGTCCAGGAGGTGCCAAGATGGGATGGAGGGAGGAGGGTGGAGGGGAGTGGAATATATAGGAAATGAAATGGGTGGGAGTGGTTTATATGCCTTTTTCTTTTTGGCTACCCCCCATGTAGGGGGGAAAAAGACCTTGGTATAAGTATATATATGTATGCTTCTCGAAAGAATTTTCTAAGTTTCTCAAAATCTGTTTTGTTGTACATTAGTCTTCCTTTTCTGCGTTTTTCGTTAATTTCTATATATGTTTCTTCATTTAAATCTAGTTCTATTAGTATGTGATCACTTTTTCCAATTGGTGTCTTGTATTTGATTTTATCCATAATTTCGGATTCTGATGTGAATATCAAATCCAATCTTGAGGGTTCATTGTTATTTCTATATCTGGTGTTTTCCTTGACCCATTGCATCATGTATAACCAATGGTCATTTCCAGTAATATGTTTCTCCAGTGATCTCCACCCTTCACAGTCATTTCTTCCCAACATATTTCTTTTGAATAAACACCTTGTGAGATCGAAACCTTTATTAGTACTACGTTTCGCTTGTTACAGCTTTTTACTTGAAAAAGCTGTAACAAGCGAAACGTAGTACTAATAAAGGTTTCGATCTCACAAGGTGTTTATTCTCAGTCTTGTCGGCTTTTGCCATTGTGATTCATATTTCTTTTGAGTTAAAATCACCCATGATTACCAGAATTCCTTCTTTCTTTAGTATTTCATTTAGTGTTTTTCTTGTGTCTTCCAGCATTTTGGAGTGTTCACTTTCATTCCATTTCTGAATTTTAGGTGGGACATAAATCACTGCATACTTTCTATTTTTCATATCTCTATCCTCAACTCTAATCATAATCAATTCCACATTGTTCTCTCCTTCTGTGATTGGTTAGCAACATCACTCCTCCTCCCTGCTTTGTTTCTCTATTTCTGTACCAGCAATTATATAATCCTTGGCCTATACTATTTGGTGGTAATGGTCCATTTAATTTGTTTCCACAATCCCCATTATATCTGTTTTGTTTTTTTTTCTTGTTCTAGATAGTCATTCAATTCATCCATTCCTGATATCAATCCATCTATGTTGGTATATGTTATCGTTATTTTTTTTTTCTTCTTTCTCCTGCATTTCCTTTTCCCATATGTACCTTTTCCTCAGTCTCAAGTCCATCACTCTCCAAAAAACTCCTTCCTTTCGTTTTCTGTTCTTCTCTCGTTCTTTTCCTTAGCTTCCTCTTTAAGTGGTTTTTCCTTTTCTTTTTCCTTATCACTCAGTTCCTTTTTTATCCCTAAATTTTTGTAGTTTTTACTTTTTGCTAGTTTTCCTATGTTTGTTAATATTTCTTCTGCTATTCTCTGTGAATTAAGTTTTATTTTGAGTGGTCTATTCTCCTCTTCAGAATATTTGCCCATCCTATATAGATCTCTTCTATTACCTTTTCAAATCTTTGGCCCTCCTGTATTTCTTTTAGTATTTCTGTCACTATATTCTTCTCTTGTTCCCTTTGGAACCTTTTGAGACCATTATTTTTCTTTGATACCATAGATTACAATACATTTTTTTTTGTCTATTGTGTCTCTTACCCAATCTCTTTTTTCTTTTATTACTTCTATTACTGTGTCCTTTGTACTTTTGTTCATTTGTTCTTTGACTATTTCTTTAAATAGTATTTTTTGGTTTTCTTTGTCTTCTTTCATTTGGTTTTTGATTTCCATCATGTTTGATTTTTTTATATTTTCACCAACTTTGCCTGCCTCTATTAATACTTTTTCATTAACTTCCCTCAACAAAGTTTCATTTTTCATCTTTTCATTATCATTTTTTACTTTAGCCAGTTCCTTTTTTATTTCTTCCAATTCCCTAACTAATAGTGCATTTTTCTTCTTCAATTCACTCACTTCTTTGTATAATTGGTTATGTTCCCTTTTCCATTCAACAATATCCCTTTTCATATCAAATATTTCTTGGCTTATTAGTATGTGTTTGAGGTCGATACCTATTTCTGTTCTGAATCCATGGAATGACTTGTCTTCATATCTGGGACTTCCTATGTTACATACTTTCTAACCACTCCCAAAGTCGTTTCATACTTACTCATGTCCAATCTTCTTTTGGTTGTCTCTGCATATGTCGGTTTATCATCCATTTCCCTTTGTTTTTCTATTCTTGTTAAATTTAAATCACTTTGCTACATCACAGTGCCACTCGTCATAAGCCCCCTCCGATCTGTTTACTACAAGGTAAATTACCAATTTTCGGTCGAAGAATAGCTAAATGTATAACTTTCAATTCCTTTATCCATATCATTAATATATATAGCAATCATTATTGGGGCTAGAACTGTTCCTTGTGGAACTCCACTTATCACTTCATCCCAATTAGAATTTATGTCTCTTATCACCACTCTAATTTTTCTTTCATGCAAGAAGTCTTCCATCCACTTCAGCAGTTTGCCCTGGATTCCTCCTGCAGTTTCTAATTTCGTTAGCAACTTCTTATGTGGCACCTTATCAAAAGCTTTTTTCAGGTCTAGAAATGCACAATCAGCCCATCCATCTCTTTCTGTATTACATCTATTAGCCTTGAATAGAAACACATTACCATATATTTCCGTGTATAAGACGAGGTACAAAACTAGAGCAAATTTTTATGAATTTATCTCATATCGGTAGTATAAGACGACTGCTAACTTACAAAAGCATCAGTGTATCAAACCTACCGTACAAAAAGAATTGTTTTTGTTTACGTTTATCAGCTGTTTTTTCCGCTTTCTCTTTTCTTTCTCATTACTTAACTGTATCCTTATACCAGATAAATTACTTACTGTATCCTTATAAATTCAAAATAAATGAAATAACAAAGCAAATCATGTATCATGATTTTCTGAGAACACACGTCAACTAACTAACAAAAATGATTTGCGTAGTGTATCACGTGATGTTCTCTGCGAATTTGTTATTAAAGCTTGGGAAAGTGTTAAGGTCGAAAGTATCATAAAATCTTTTTAAAAATGTGGAATCTCTAATGCCATGGATGGCACTGAAGATGATTTATTGTATGAAAGTGATGACGAAGCCGAAGTCGACTCACCGGAACCGGACTGGGATCCCTACGATGACGGCATATTTGAGGAATCTTGTGATATGTTCGAACAACTTTTCGAAACAGAGTGTGATGATTGTGACGAGTTTGAGGGGTTTTATATAAATAAATAAAGAAATAAAGTTTTATAATGTTTTAAGCTTTAAATGTAATGTAATGTAATTTTATTGAAAATAACGGTTTTAGAAATACGTTTGATTTGTAATATTGACGATGATTAGAAATTAAGTTTTATAATTTTATAATTTTTAAATTTTCTATGTTTTAAATGCAACTACTGTAATATTTTTTTATTGATAAACGTTTTATGTACTGTAATCCAAAATTGTTATTTTCAGTCTTAAAAATTACTGAAAAGTTAGTGAAAGAAAAAGGTTGCTCTGAACGCAACCAGTGCTCAATGTTTACATTTTTTCAGAGTAGTTAAAAGTACCGTAATTTCATTAATATAGAATTATTCCTCGAATTTATTAACAATTGCCATTTACTATAAAGATATGCCAATAATATATAAGGTAAATATGGTTTAATTACCTTTATTACCAGTTCTTATCATAATGTGAATCATTTCCTGTGTATCGGTGGTTATCGGCAGGCTAGCCTACCAAGTCATCTCACGTAGAATTCAAGGTCTGATTTTTATAATGGTAGTATAAGACGACCCCCAATTTTAAGGGGTGAATTTTTGGATTTTAGGGTCGTCTTATACGTGGAAATATACGGTAAGTTTGTGACACATGATCGTCCTTGTCTAAATCCAAATTGCCTTGGATTTAGTATGTTGTTTAATTCCAAATACCTTACCCATCTAATTTTGATAATTCTTTCACAAATTTTAGCTATCGTAATTGTAAGAGAGATTGGTCTATAGTAGGGTCTTCCTTGTTTCCCCCTTTATATATTGGTACTATATTTGCTCTTTTCCAATCTTCAGGAACTTTTCCTTCTTTCAATGAACTGTTTAGTAGACTATGTATTTTGTCTGATAGTTCATTCCTGCATTCTCTCAAAATCCAGTTTGCCATTTCATCTGGACCATGCGATTTTCTGACATCGAGATTACTCAAGGTATTCATTATTTCATTCCTTGTTACTTCTATCTCTTTCATAAGGGGGACTTTCTCCTCCCACTCAATATCTCTAGGTTGTATGTTCTCCCTCGTAAACACCGATTTAAAATGCTTGTTCATAATTTCTGCCATTTCTATTTCCTCTGTGTATTCAACTCCTTGTAGTTTCTCCAATTCTTGTTTGTTTTTCAGTTTGTTGTTTACAAATCTGTGAAATAGTTTTGATTGATCATTACATTTTCCATGACATCTTTTTTGTATTTTCTCTTTTCTTCTCTGCACACTTGTACATATTTATTTCTATAACTAGTATATATTTTCCATTTTTCAGGTTTTTTCTTTTTTCCATTTTATCCAAGCTTTATTCCTTTTTTAACTCCTTACATCTTTTGCTGTACCAACACTTTATATATTATTTTTCTTGCTTTTGTCTTGGAACATGCTTTTTCACTCCTTTATAATTTTTTGTCAAAATATTCCATTTCTCTTCTACTGTTGTTTCCACCTTGTGTATTCTTTCCCAGTCTGCTTTTTGAAAGAATTCTCTTATTCTATCAATATTTGTTTTTTCATACATCAATCTTCCCTTTCTATACTGTTCATTTTTTCATGTATTTTCCTCATTTATTTCCAGGTCAACCAATATGTGGGCACTTTTACTTATTGGTGTCTTATATTCAATCTTGTCCACTATTTCGGGTTCTGATGTGATTAATAGATCCAGTCTCGATGGTTCTTCCTCATTTCTATACGTAGTATTATTATTGCGTCATTGTATGTTTTATAATCATATCAAGTAGTACATTTCCCATAGGTAGTCTCCACCCTTCACTGTCATATCTTCCAGCAGGTTTCTTTACAATTAAAGTCACCCATTATAAATATTCTTCCTCCATCTTCCATTATATTATTTAGTGTTATCCTTGTGTCTTCTAACATATTTTTGTGTTCTTTCTCTTCCTACGAAGCTGTTTTAGGAGGCACATCATTTACTACAAACTTCCTGCTCTTCCCATCCCTGTCCTCCATTTCCATCATAATCATCTCTACTCTATTCTTTCCATATGTGACATTCCTCACATTTATATCCTTCTTAGTCAGGAACATAACTCCACCCCCTTGTTTTACCTCTCTGTTTCTAATCCAGTAATTATATGCACCATGTCCTACACTGTTGGGTGGTAGTGGACCTTTCAATTTTAACTTTACAATTCCCATTATGTCCGGTTCTTTTTCCTTCAGATAATCATTCAGTTTGTTCAAGCCTGTTATTAAGCCATCTATATTTGTGTAAGACACTTTTAATTTTCTGCTACTTCCATCATGTTTTCTGTTTCCCTTCTGTTTTTCTCTGCTATGAACCATTTCCTCACTTTCAAATTCACTACACTCCAATAGAATTTCTCTTTTTCTGACTATTCTTTTCTCGATTTTTCCTTAGCTTTTAGTCTTTTTGTTTTTCATCCTCCCTTTCCTCTTTATTCATTTCTCTTTTTTTCCATACCTGTTTATATTGATCACTGTCTGCTAGTTTCCCTGTTTTTGCTAAGATATTCTCTGTTGTCATTTGTGACCTGAATTTAACCTTAATTGGTCTGGTCTTATATGTATTGTATTTCCCTATTCTATATATTTCTTCTATTTCTTTCCCAGTTTCTGGTTCATTTTCTTGAACTAATAATATCTTATTTACTTTTTCCTTTTCCTCCTTTATTCTTGTAGTCCTATTTGTATTATACTTCTCTTCCATCCCTAATATGATTATACATTTCTTTTTATCCGCTAAGTCTCTTAATCCATTCTCCTTCTCTCTCATCACTTTAATAACTGTGTCCTTAGTTTGTTCTTTCATCTGCTGTTTCACCATATCTCTAAATTCCATTTTATTGTTCTTTTGTACTTTTTTCCAACCACTTACCTCTCTTGCTATGGACTCTTTATTCTCTTTATTATTCCTCTTCAATTCCTCATTCTCATCCTTTACTTCTCTTAACTGTCTTTTTAATACTTCTATTTATTTAGGTTTTGATTCTCCTTTAGTTCTTCCAGTTTATCAACTCTTTGGGTAACTAGTGTTTATTGGTTAAACCTAACCTCCCATGCTTCATTAATTTTTTTTAGTTTCTCTAGATTTACTAGTTGGGGGAGGTTGTCACCTCCTAACTCATTAAACTCATAAAAGCAGTTATCTTCTCTTTCCATTGATCTGCTATTATCTATATTTCTGCTTTTGACACTTCTTCCTTGTTTTTCCTTGTCTGTGTGTTCTGCACTCCTTTTGTTCACACCCCTTCTAACATCCAGGGCCTGTTCTTCACCTTCCTCATTTCCTTCCGTTTTCCTCAGTAATCCCTTTCACCTTTTTCATCACCTTCCCACTACACCACAATCTTTCCCATTCCCTACTAATACAACTAAGGTACTCCCTTGTTGAGATCGATGAAACTTGAATTTTCCTGGATTTCCAAACTTCGTTGTCACTTCGACTGATTGTGTGTATTTACCTAGTTGCATTTTACGGGAAGGGGAGCTATGCTCGTGGTGTCCCGTCTTCATATCTCATTTTATCTAAACTATTTTTAAATTCATGTATTGTTTTTGCACACACCACTTTCTCATCTAACTTGTTCCAACTGTCTATTACTCTGTGAGGAAAGCTGTTCTTTTTCAGATCTCTTCTATAGCTGTCTTTTTTTATTTTCTTTCCGTGTCCTCTTGTATTTCTATCATCCCATTTTATCAGATTCTCTCTATCAGTAATTTCTATGCCTTTCATGATTCTGTAAATAGCTATCAAATCTCCTCTCTCTCTTCTTTGCTCTAGTGTCTGTAGTTCAAGTTTTGCTAGTCTCTCTTCATATAATAGTTTTGAGAGTGTTGGTGCCAATTTTGTAATTGCTCTTTGTATTCTTTCAAGTTTTTTTTATACATTTTTTTTGTACTTGGTGACCATATCATTGCTGCATATTCCAGTCTTGGTCTTATCAGAGTGATTAGAATTTTCTTCACCATTTCTTCATCCACGTATGTAAATGCCACTTTGATTGTTCTTATTAAATCATAAGTTTCTTCAAAAATCTTATTTATATGTTTCTCAGGTGACATATTATTAATAACAATGACTCCCAGGTCCTTCTCATTTTCTACTTTTTTTATTCCTTCTCCCAATTTATATGATCCTGTTATTCTGTTTTTGCTTTTTCCAAATTCCATTATACTACACTTTTTTGTATTGAACTCCATCTCCCACTTCCTACTCCATTCCTGTACTTTATTTAGATCTCTCTGTAGTGATTCACAATCTTCTTCCGTGTTCACTTTTTTCAGTAGTTTTGCATCATCTGCAGAGAAGCTCATATAGCTTTCAATTCCTTCATCCATATGATTAATATATATAGCAAACATTATTGGGGCAATTTTAAGTGTTTGTCTCTTATCACTACTCTCATTTTTCTTTCTTGCAAAAAGTCTTCCATCCAATTAAGCAGTTTACCCTGTATTCCTTCTTCAGTTTCTAATTTCTTAAGCAACTTCTTATGTGGTACTTTGTCAAAAGCTTTTTTTAGGTCTAGAAATGCACAATCAGCCCATCCATCTCTTTCTTGTATTATATCTACTAGCCTTGAATAGAAACATATTAAATTGGTGATGCATGATCGTCCTTGTCTGAATCCAAATTGCCTTGGATTTAGCACATTGTTTTTTTCTAAATATTTTACCCATCTACTTTTGACAATTCTTTCACAAATTTTTGCTATTGTACTTGTTAGAGAGACTGGTCTATAGTTGGTAGGGTCTTCTTTATTTCCTCCTTTATATGTAGGTACTATATTTGCTTTTTTCCAATCTTCTGGAAGTTTTCCTTCTTTCAAGGAACTGTTTATTATGCTATGTATTTTGTCTGCCAGTTCATTCCTGCATTCTTTCAAAATCCAGTTTGCTATTTCATCTGGTCCATGCGATTTTCTGACATCAAGATTACTCAAGTGTTTCAATATTTCATTCTTTGTTACTTCTATTTCTTTCATGGGGGGGACTTTCTCTTTCCATTCGATCTCTTCAGGTTGTATGTTCTCCCTTGTAAACACTGATTTAAAATGTTTGTTTATAATTTTCGCCATTTCAATTTCCTCTGTGTATTCAACTCCTCCTTGTCTTAATTTCTCCAAATCTTGTTTGTTTTTCAGTTGTTTACAAATCTGTAAAATAGTTTTGGTTGTTGTTGTTGTTGTTGTCGTTCCCTAGACTGTCTGTCCGAGCAGTCCCGTCTCCCCAAGGAAGGCCACAGCCGAAACTGGGTTTTCCCACAAATCCTTTATAGAGTGTATGTTGTGTTGTTTGCGTGCATGATTGTGTATAATGCAGTCTTCCATTATGTGTTGTATGGTATGGGGTGAAGTGTTACATCCTGGGCAGCTGTTCACAACACGGTCGTCCAGCCTCTTCTGGTAGCTTAGAAGTGCTGGGTGGTGACCGCATCGCAGTCTGGCCAAGTGGACTCTGTCCCTACGTGGGAGAGAAGATTCAGAAGGGTGGATATCAGGGGGTCTGGCATGCAGCAGTGTGTTGTCTTTCAGTGTGTTAAAGGAGCGGTGAGTGATATGATTATGAATATGTTTCCGGAGGCTGGTATTTGGTGGTTGTGGAGGAAGAGAAGAGAGTATCTGTGTGTAATAAAGGTCTTTGGGTGTAGTTTTAATGTTTCTTGGTGTGTGTGGGTGTTCTGCTATGTAGTGTAGCGGGTGGTTTGTGTGCCTCTCATGTCGAGGTGGTCCTTGACTTTGAGGACTTTTGTTTCATGGTGTAAATGGTCTGTAGGTGATGTATTTGTGCAGCCTGTAATTGTTTTTAGGGCTTTGTTTTGTATGATTTGAAGGGTGTTGTGGTGTGTCTCACTGAGATTAGGAGCCCATGCAGGACTCGCATAATTCATCACTGAGCGTATGCATTGTTTGTATATTGTTATATTAGTTTCTTTGTTTTGTCCAAATGTTGTTCCAGTGATTGACTTAAGTGCGTTAAGTCTAGGTGTGCATTTGTTTTTTATGTTTGTGAGGTGTTGTTTGAAAGACATGGATGTATCGTATGTTACACCAAGAATTTTCGGTGTGTTTGTGTGTGGTATTAGAGTGTTGTTGATGTAGAGATGAGGTATGTATTTGTGTTCTTTTGTCCAGTTGGTGAGAAGTGTTGCTGTACGCAGATGGCACCGATCCCAAGGAGGAGCTACGCCTACCTGGGGAGTACCACAATAGTTTTGGTTGATCTTTACACTTTTCTATGACATCTTTTTCATATTTTCTCTTTTCCTCTCTGCACATTTGTATGTATTCATTTCTATAACAATTATATATTTTCCATTTTTCAGGCCTTTTGTCTTTTTTACATCTGGTCCAAGCTTTGTCTCTTTTGTCTTTTAACTCCCTACAACTTTTGTTGTACCAATATTTTACATATTCTTTTTCTTGTTTTTGTCTTGGGACATACTTTTCCACTCCTTTTTTATATATTTTTGTCAAAATATTCCATTTCTCTTCCACTGTTGTTTCTTCTTTGTATATTCCTTCCCAGTTTTCTTTTTGAAAGAATTCTCTTATTTTATCAAAGTTTGTTTTTTAATACATCATTCTTCCTTTTCTATATTGTTCATTTCTTTTCATGTATTTTTCCTCATTTAGTTCCAGTTCAATCAATATGTGGTCACTTTTACTTATTGGTGTTTTATATTCAATCTTTTCCACTATTCTAGGTTCAGATGTAATTATTAGGGCTAGTCTCGATGGTTCTTCATTTCTATACCTAGTGTTCTCCTGTATCCACTGTGTCATTGTATGGTCAGTAATCATCTCAAGTAGAGCGTTTCCCCATGAGCCGTCTCCACCCTTTACTGTCATCTCTTCCCAGCAGATTTCTTTGCAATTAAAGTCGCCCATCATAACTATTCTTCCTCCATCTTCCATTATCTTATTTAATGTTATCTTTGTGCCTTCTAACATACTTTTATGTTCACTCTCTTCCCACGAGGCTGTTTTTGGAGGCACATAATTTATCACAAACTTTCTGCTCTTCTTATCTCTGTCTTCCACTTCGATCATAATCATCTCTACTGTATTCTTTCCATATGTGACACACCTCACGTTTATATCCTTCTTAGTCAGGAACATGACTCCACCCCCTTGCTTTGTCTCTGTTTCTAATCGAATAATTATATGCATCATGCCCTACACTGTTGGGTGGTAGTGGACCTTTTAATTTTGTTTCTACAATTCCCATTATGTCTAGTTCTTTTTCCTTCAGATAATCATTCAGCTCATTCAATCCTGTTATTAATCCATCTATATTTGTGTAAGACACTCTTAGTTTTCTGCCACTTCCATTGTGTTCTCTGTTTCCCTTTTGTTTTTCTCTATGTTGAATTTCCTTACTTTCATATTCACTACTCTCCAATAGAATCTTGCTTTTTCTGACTCTGTTCTGGTTTCGTTTTTTCCTTAGCTTCAAGTCTTTTCTTTTTTTCCTCCTCTCTTTCCTCTTTATTCATTTCCCTTTTTATCCATACCTTATTATATTGTTCACTTGTTGCTAGTTTCCCTGTTTTGGATAAGATATTCTCTGCTGTCGTTTGTGACCTGAATTTAATCTTAATTGGTCTGGTCTTATCTGTACTATACTTTCCGAGCCTAAACTTCTCTTCGATTTGTTTCATTATTTCTGGTTCATCTTCCTGAACTGATTCTAGTAAACTGCTTACTTTTTCATTTTCCTCTTTGATTCTTGTGGTTCTATCTGGGTTATGTTTCTCTTCCATTCCTAATATAATTATACATTTCTTATTATCTGCTAAGTCTCTTACTATATTCTCCTTCTGTCTCATCACTTTAATAACTGAGTCTTCAGTTTTTTCTTTCATTTGTTGTTTGATTATGTCAGTAAATGCAACTTTACTGTTGTTTTTTTTCCCTCTTTGTTGTCCTTACTATTCCTCTTTAATTCTTCATTCTCCTCTTTTACTTCTTTTAACTGTCTTTTTAGTTCTTCTATTTCCTTAGTTAAGTTTTTGTTTACCTTCTCTAGTGCTTCCAATCTTTCAACCCTTTCTGCCATTTTTGACATTCTACCGAACCTACTCTCCCAATGTTCAGTTATTTGTTCAAGTTTTTCTTCGAGTCTTGCCAGTCGGGGGAGGTTGGTATCTGCCCCCCCTCATTGAATGCATGGAAATTATTATCCTCACCTTCTATTGTGCTACTCATATCTATGTTTCTAATCTTTACATTTTGGTAGAACTTTCGTCATCACTAAATTGGTCCGGCCCTCTTTTGTTTACATGGCGTCTGCCTGCCTGGACCAAGTCCTCTCCTTCCTCATTTCCTTCAGCTATCCCTCCCCTTCTCCTTTTTCCTCACTTTCCCACTACACCACGAGCAATTCCCCTTCCGCCACCTCTTTCCTCAGACGGGGACCACCGGCTCCCCCTGAAGGTCTTGTGAGCCGCCTCTGCCGCCTCCGCAGCCCATATGAGCTCCGTCAGCTGCTAGAGCGTCCACCGCCGCTCTAGCAGCTGCGGCCTCTCTTTTATACTGCCATCTATCACCCTCTGACTAGCTATACCATTTCACCTCCTCTCCGCCAGGTGTGTCTTACATAAACACCACCACACGGGCTCAAACAAAGCCCGTGGGAGTGATTCCTCACTCCCGAATTTAAAAAAAAAAAAAAAAAATCCCCCCCCCCCCTGTAAATACAAAAGGTACTTCCTTTGCGTTGAGATCCACGAGAATTTCACTTTTTCTTCAGGACGTCAATCTCCGCCCGTCCATCCAACGGACATGTATTACCTAGTTGTATTTACCTAGTTGTATTTTACGGGAAGGGGAGCTATGCTCGTGGGGTCCCGTCTTCATATCTCATTTTATCTAACAATTTTTAAATTCATGTATTGTTTTTGCACACACCACTTTCTCATCTAACTTGTTCCAACTGTCTATTACTCTGTGAGGAAAGCTGTTCTTTTTCAAATCTCTTCTATAGCTGTCTTTTTTTATTTTCTTTCCGTGTCCTCTTGTATTTCTGTCATCCCATTTTATCAGATTCTCTCTATCAGTAATTTCTATGCCTTTCATGATTCTGTAAATAGCTATCAAATCTCCTCTCTCTCTTCTTTGCTCTAGTGTCTGTAGTTCAAGTTTTTCTAGTTTCTCTTCATATGATAGTTTTGAGAGTGTTGGTGCCAGTTTTGTAATTGCTCTTTGTATTCTTTCAAGTTTTTTTATACATTTTTTTGTACTTGGTGACCATATCGTTGCTGCATATTCCAATCTTGGTCTTATCAGGGTGATTAGGATTTTCCTCACCATTTCTTCATCCAGGTATGTAAATGCCACTTTGATTGTTCTTATTAAATTATAGGTTTCTCCAAAAATCTTATTTATATGTTTCTCAGGTGACATGTTATTCATAACAATGACTCCCAGGTCCTTCTCATTTTCTACTTTTTTTATTCCTTCTTCTCCCAAATTATATGATCCTGTTATTCTGTTTTTGCTTTTTCCAAATTCCATTATACTACACTTTTTTGTATTGAACTCCATCTCCCACTTCCTACTCCATTCCTGTACTTTATTTAGATCTCTCTGTAGTGATTCACAATCTTCTTCAGTTTTTCACTCTTTTCAGTAGTTTTGCATCGTCTGCAAAGTAGCTCATATAGCTTTCAATTCCTTCATCCATATCATTAATATATATAGCAAACATTATTGGGGCCAGAACTGTTCCCTGCGGGACACCGCTTATTACTTCATTCCATTTTGAGTGCTGGTTTCTTATCACTACTCTCATTTTTCTTTCTTGCAAAAAGTCTTCCATCCAATTTAGTAATTTACCTTGTATTCCTCCTTCAGATTCTAGTTTCTTAAGCAACTTCTTATGTGGTACTTTGTCAAAAGCTTTTTTAAGGTCTAGAAATGCACAATCAGCCCATCCATCTCTTTCTTGTATTATATCTATTAGCCTTGAATAGAAACATATTAAATTGGTGACGCATGATCGTCCTTGTCTGAATCCAAATTGCCTTGGATTTAGTACGTTGTTTTTTTCCAAGTATTTTACCCATCTATTTTTGATAATTCTTTCACAAATTTTTGCTATTGTACTTGTTAGAGAGACTGGTCTATAGTTGGTAGGTTCTTCTTTATTTCCTCCTTTATATATAGGTACTATATTTGCTTTTTTCCAATCTTCTGGAAGTTTTCCTTCTTTCAAGGAACTGCTTATTATGCTATGTATTTTGTCTGCCAGTTCATTCCTGCATTCTTTCAGAATCCAGTTTGCTATTTCATCTGGTCCATGCGATTTTCTGACATCAAGATTACTCAAGTGTATCAATATTTCATTCTTTGATACTTCTATTTCTTCTATAGGGGGGACTTTCTCTTTCCATTCAATCTCTTCAGGTTGTATGTTCTCCCTTGTAAACACTGATTTAAAATGTTTGTTCATAATTTCTGCCATTTCCATTTCCTCTGTGTATTCAACTCCCCATTGTCTTAATTTCTCCAAGTCCTGTTTGTTTTTCAGTTTATTGTTTACAAATCTGTAGAATAGTTTTGGTTGATCTTTACATTTTTCTATGACGTCTTTTTCATATTTTCTCTTTTCCTCTCTGCACGTTTGTACATATTCATTTCTATAACCGGTATATATTTTCCATTTTTCAGGTCTTCTGTCTTTTTTTCCATCTGGTCCAGACTTTGTCTCTTTTGTCTTTTAACTCCCTACAACTTTTGTTGTACCAGCATTTTACATATTCTTTTTCTTGTTTTTGTCTTGGGACATACTTTTCCACTCCTTTTTTGTAAATTTTTGTCAAAATATTCCATTTCTTTTCCACTGATGTTTCTTCTTTGTATATTTCTTCCCAGTTTTCTTGTTGAAAGAATTCTCTTATTTTATCAAAGTTTGTTTTTTCATACATCATTCTTCCTTTTCTATATTGTTCATTTCTTTTCATATATTTTTCTTCATTAAGTTCCAGTTCAATCAATATGTGGTCACTTTTACCTATTGGTGTTTTATATTCAATCTTGTCCACTATTCTAGGTTCAGATGTAATTAATAAGTCTAGTCTCAATGGTTCTTCTTCATTTCTATACCTAGTGTTCTCCTGTATCCATTGTGTCATTGTGTGGTCAATAATCATCTCAAGTAGAGCGTTTCCCCATGAGTCGTCTCTACCCTTTACTGTCATTTCTTCCCAGCAGATTTCTTTGCAATTAAAGTCGCCCATCATAACTATTCTTCCTCCATCTTCCATTATTTTATTTAATGTTATCTTTGTGTCCTCTAACATACTTTTATGTTCACTCTCCTCCCATGAGGCTGTTTTTGGAGGCACATAATTTATCACAAATTTTCTGCTCTTCTTATCTCTGTCTTCCACTTCTATCATAATCATCTCTACTGTATTCTTTCCATATATGACACCTTTCATGTTTATATCCTTCTTAGTCAGGAACATAACTCCACCCCCTTGCTTTTTCTCTCTGTTTCTAATCCAATAATTGTATGCATCATGTCCTACACTGTTGGGTGGTACTCCCCCAGGTAGGCGTAGCTCCTCCTTGGGGATCGGTGCCATCTGCGTAGAGCCGATGGCCAGGGGTGGTCGCCGCTGATTGGCCCCCAACTCTTGGGGTCGGGGGGTGGTCCCACGACGTAGACGTTGCAGCTCCAGGAAGCATGGTAAAATAATCACCATTCCAAAACCGAACAAAGACCCAACAATCCCAACATCGCACCGCCCAATCACACTTCTCTGCACCCCCTCTAAAGTCATTGAACGCCTAATACTTAAACTTGTCACACCATATATTCCCCTTGCTGACTCACAACACGGTTTTAGGCCACTACACTCCACAAACACTCTTCTGACAAACCTCACACAAAGAATTTTAGATGGCATCAATTCAGATAGGCCCCACCACAGAACCCTTCTTATAACATTGGACATCAGTAAAGCTTTTGATGCTATCCCCCGCCACAACCTAACAAATAAAATATATAACACAGACATGCACAATAACACCAAAAGATGGCTGGCCAATTATCTGGCAGGCAGGAATGCTCATGTGTCATATAATGGCCAATCATCGCACATCAGAAACATTAAGAACGGAGTACCACAGGGCTCAGTTCTATCCCCCACATTATTTAATCTATACATGCATGACTTACCCACGCCAGACACCTCAGAAATACAAATCTCTTCCTACGCAGACGACATAACAATCACATGCACACATCGTAACACAGACAAAGCTGCAGAAATAATCCAGCCTTACCTTGACACACTCAACACATGGTTCATCACAAACAGACTTAAAATAGCTCCAACCAAATCTACAGCAACACTTCTCACCAACTGGACAAAAGAACACAAATACATACCTCATCTCTACATCAACAACACTCTAATACCACACACAAACACACCGAAAATTCTTGGTGTAACATACGATACATCCATGTCTTTCAAACAACACCTCACAAACATAAAAAACAAATGTACACCTAGACTTAACGCACTTAAGTCAATCACTGGAACAACATTTGGACAAAACAAAGAAACCAATATAACAATATACAAACAATGCATATGCTCAGTGATGAATTATGTGAGTCCTGCATGGGCTCCTAATCTCAGTGAGACACACCACAACACCCTTCAAATCATACAAAACAAAGCCCTAAAAACAATTACAGGCTGCACAAATACATCACCTACAGACCATTTACACCATGAAACAAAAGTCCTCAAAGTCAAGGACCACCTCGACATGAGAGGCACACAAACACTTGCTGCAGCCACCACAAACACATCACACCCGCTACACTACATAGCAGAACACCCACACACACCAAGAAACATTAAAACTACACCCAAAGACCTTTATTACGCACAGATACTCTCTTCTCTTCCTCCACAACCACCAAATACCAGCCTCCGGAAACATATTCATAATCATATCACTCACCGCTCCATTAACACACTGAAAGACAACACACTGCTGCATGCCAGACCCCCTGATATCCACCCTTCTGAATCCTCTCTCCCACGAAAGGACAGAGTCCACTTGGCCAGACTGCGATGCGGTCACCACCCAGCACTTCTAAGCTACCAGAAGAGGCTGGATGACCGTGTTGTGAACAGCTGCCCAGGATGTAACACTTCACCCCATACCATACAACACATAATGGAAGACTGCATTATACACAATCATGCACGCAAACAACACAACATACACTCTATAAAGGATTTGTGGGAAAACCCAGTTTCGGCTGTGGCCTTCCTTGGGGAGACGGGACTGCTCGGACAGACAGTCTAGGGAACGACAACACTGTTGGGTGGTTGTGGGCCTTTTAATTTTGTTTCTACAATTCCCATTATGTCCGGTTCTTTTTCCTTCAAATAATCATTCAGCTCATTCAATCCTGTTATTAATCCATCTATATTTGTGTAAGACACTCTTAGTTTTCTGCCACTTCCATTGTGTTCTCTGTTTCCCTTATGTTTTTCTTTTGTATGTCGAACTTCCTTAGTTTCATGTTCACTACTCTCCAATAGAATCTCTCTTTCTCTGACTCCGTTCTGTTCTCGTTTTTTGCCTTAGCTTCCAGTCTTTTCTTCCTCTCTTTCCTCTTTATTCATTTCCCTTTTCATCCATATCTTTTTATATTGTTCACTTGTTGCTAGTTTCCCTGTTTTGGATAAGATATTCTCTGCCGTTGTTTGTGACTTGAATTTAATCTTAATTGGTCTGGTCTTGTCTGTGCTATACTTTCCGAGTCTAAATTTCTCTTCGATTTGTTTCATAATTTCTGGTTCATCTTCCTGAACTGATTCTAGTAATTGGCTTACTTTTTCATTTTCCTCTTTGATTCTTGTGGTTCTATCTGTGTTGTGTTTCTCTTCCATTCCTAATATAATTATACATTTCTTCTTGTCTGCTAAATCTCTTACTATATTCTCCTTTTGTCTCATCACTTTAATAACTGAGTCTTCAGTATGTTCTTTCAATTGCTGTTTGACTATGTCAGTGAATGAAACCTTATTTCCTTCTTGGGTTGTTTTCCAATTCTTAGTTTCTTTAGCTATTGTCTCTCTGTTTTCTTTACTATTCTTCTTCAATTCCTCATTCTCCACCTTTACTTCTCTTAACTGTCTTTTTAGGTCTTCTATTTCATCAGTTAAGTTTTTATTCGCCTTTTCTAGTTCTTCCAATCTTTCAACCCTTTGTAAAATGGTGTTCATATGACCTAACCTACTCTCCAAGTCCTCGATCACCTTATCAACCTTCTCTAGTCTTGTCAGTCGGGGGGGGTTTGTGTCCCCCCCACCCTCTTTAAATCCCTTGAAAATATTCTCATCACTTTCTACTGTATTGCTCTTATCTATACTTCTAATCTTTACATTTTTATTAGACATTTCGTCGTCGTCAGGAGGCCTTTTGTTTACCTTTCGCCTGTCTGCCTGGGCCAAGTCTACTCCTTCCTCATTTCCTTCCATTTCCCTCAGTAATCCCTCCCCCTTTCCTCTTTCCCTACTTTCCTACTACTCCACGAGCAATTTCCCCCCCCATCCTGTAAAAACAATAGGCACTTCTCTTTGCGTTGGGATCCACAAACTTCAATTTTCTTCAGAAAGTCTTCTAAGCCGTCCATTCGTTGAAGTGTGTGTGTTTGTGTGTATTTACCTAGTTGTATTATACAGGAAGGGAGCTATGCTCATGGTGACCTGTCTTTGTATCTTTCAGCATCAAGTTTTTCTTAAAATCTTGAATAGTATTTGCACACAGTTTCTTTGTCTGAATTATTCTAGGTATCCTGTACTCTATGTGGGAAGCTACTTTTTTCAGATCTCTTCTATAGTTATCCTTTTTGAGTTTCTTTTCATGTCCTCTTGTTTTTCCATTGTCCCATTTTAATAAATCATTCCTATCCAGGATTTCCATTCCTTTCGGGATTCTATAAAATGTCAGCAGATCTCCTCTTTCTCTTCTTTGTTCCAGAGTTGGTAATTCCAATTTGGACAATCTTTGTTCGTATGTTAATTTGGAGAGAGTTGGTGCCAACTTTGTGATTGTTCTTTGTATTCTTTCTAATTTCTTTATATTCTTTTTAGTACTGGGTGTCCATAGTGTTGCTGCATACTCCAGTTTTGGTCTTATTAGTGTAACTAATATATTTTTAATAATTTCCTCATCCAAGTAGTCAAATGCCACTTTTATTGACCTTAATAGGTTGAAGGTTTCTCCAACTATTTTATTGATATGTTTGTCCGGTGTCATGTCTTTGCTGAGTTAATTGTTTTTACTTCTTCACCAATTTTATAATTTCTTGATATTTTACTTTTACTTTTTTTCCATTATACTATATTTTTGATATTGAAGTTCGCTTCCCACTTTTGAGTCCATTTCCAGATTTTGTCTAACTGTAATGATTCACAATCCTTTGTTCTTACTTTCTTTAGTATAACACTCCACTCTTCCATCCATATCATTTATATATATGGTAAACATGATTGAAGCCAATATTGAACCTTGTGGAACACCACTTATCATATCTTCCCAATTCCAGTATTTGTCTCTAATTGCTACCCTCATTTTTCTCCCAGTCAGGAAGTCTTCCAACCATTCCAATAATTTTCCTTTGATACACCACATGTTGATTCTATTTTTCTTGTTAGTTTTTTGTGTGGTACTTTATCAAATGCTTTTTGTAGGTCTAGAAAGGCACAGTCCACCCATTCATCCCTTGTATTATTTTTGTTAGTCTCTAATATAAGCAGATCAAGTTTGTTGTATATGATCTTCTTTGTCTAAATCCAAATTGATTTGGATTCAGTATATTTTTTTCTTCCAGATGTTTAACCCATCTACTTTTGATAACTTCACATATTTTTCTACTGTTCTTTTTAGGGAGACCGATCTGTATTTGGTTGGATCTTCCTTGTTTTCTCCTATATATATTGGTACAATATTTGCATTTTTCCAGTTCTATGGCACCTTTCCTTCTTTGAGTATTTAATTATATTGTATATTTTGTCTGTCAACTCCTCTATGCATTCTTTTAGAATCCAATTTGTAATTCCATCCGGACCATGTGATTTTCTGACATCAAAGTTTTTTATTTGGTCTCTGATTTCCTTCTGTGTAACAGTTATTTCCTTCTTTGGGGGATCTCTCTATTCCCTCGCAGTTCTGTGACCTTTCAATTGTGAATACCAATTTGAAATGATTGTTCATAATTTCAGCCATTTCTACTTCTTCTGTATATTCATAATTTCCCTGGTGCAGCTTTCCCATTTCTTGTTCATTTTCTAGTTTACCATTTGCATACCTGTAAAATAGTTTAGGTTGTTCCTTGCATTTTTCTATTATATCTCTTTCATAGTTTCTCTTTTCATCTCTGCATATTTTTACATAATCATTTCTTAGTTTGATGTATGTTTGCCATTTACTCATTTTTTTGTCTTTTTTCCATCTTTTCCAAGCTTTGTCTCTTTTATCCTTAGCCTCACTACATTTTTTGTTGTACCAGCTTTTTATGTATACTCTTTCTTGCTTTTGTTGTGGTACATATTTGTTCACTCCCTCATTATAAATTTCTTTTAGTATATTCTATTTCTCTTCCATCTTTGTTTCTTCATTTAGGAATCTATCCCAGTTTGTGTTTCGAAAGAATTTTTTGAGTTTCTCAAAATTTGTTTTGTTGTACATTAGTCTTCCTTTTCTATGTTTCTCATTTCTTCTTAAGTCCATTTGCTCTTTTAGTTCAAATTTTATTAGTAGATGGTCACTCTTCTCTATTGGAGTTTTGTAATCAATTCTGCCCACAATTTCAGGTTCTGACGTAAGTATTAAATCCAGTCTCAATTGTTCCTCATTATTTCTGTATCCGGTATTTTTCTTTATCCACTGAGTCATTGTGTATTCAATGGTCATATCAAGTAGTATGTTTCCCCAGAGGTTTTCTCCACCCTTCACTGTCATTTCTTCCCAGCATGTATCTATTGAATTTAAATCACCAATAATTACTATATTTCCTCTTTCAGTATATTAGTTCATATTTTGTATCTTTCAACAGATTGAAATGATCAATTTCTGTCCAGGACTGTGTTTTGTGGGGCACATACACTACTACAAATTTTCTACTTTTCATGTAATTGCTTTCAACTTTTATCATAATTGATTCTACATTGTTTTTTCCTTCTGTTATTTTTGTCACATTTAAGTCCTATTAGTCAAAAATAATACTCCCTCTCCCTGTTTTTCCTTTCCTTCGTCCAACAGTTGTATAGACCATGTCCCACAGTATTTGGTGGTAGAGTACTTTTTAATTTAGTTTCTACAATACCTATTATGTCTGGTTTTTCTAATGCCTGATAGTCATTCAATTTATTCAGTCCTGAAATCATTCCATGTGTGTTGGTATAGGCTATCTTTATTTATTTATTTATTTTTGTCCTTTCCTGTCTATTTTGTATCCTTTTTCTTGATATACCATTTTCTCAGCCTCAGGTCCACTACTTAAAAAAAAAAAAAAAAAAAAAAAAAAAAATTCTTTTCAGTCTTAATTCTCTTTTCATTTTTATCATTTGCTTCATATCTAAATTTCTTTTCTTTCTCATTTTCTTCATCACTCACTTTTTTTTTTATCCATACGTTTTTGTAATGTTCACTATTTGCTAGTTTTGTTGTTCTAGATAGAACTTCCTCTGCTATCATTTGAGACCTAAGTTTTACTTTTAATGGCCTATATTGTTTTTTTTTTGAGTATTTTCCTAATCTGTGTGTTTCCTCAATTTCTTTATATTTTGTCCTTCCTTTTGAATCTCTTTCAGAATTTCTTGAGCGATCTCTTTCTCCTCTTTTTCTCTCTGATATCTAGGAACATGTTTCTCTTTAATACCATAGATTACAGTTCATTTTTTTTTTTGTCCACTGTGTCCCTGACCAAATTTAGTTTCTTTTTAATTACTTTAATTACTGTTTCCTTAGCTTTTTCCTGGACTTGTTGCTCCATTATTTAAAAGATGATTTTTTTTACTTTCCTGTTCTACTTTCCACTGTTTCTTTAATTCTTGGAAATCATTTTCTTTGATCTTTTGCTTTCTCGGTTACTGCCAGCATTTGATCCTTAATCTCTTTCTTTAATGCCTCGTTTCTTTTCATATCTTCATTTTTCAATCTTTCATTTTCTCCCTTTATCCTGTTTAGTTCCTTTTTAAAATCATCTATCTCCCTGTTATTCTCTTCATTGACCCTCCTTAGCAGGGCTAACTCTTTGTACATCATTCTATGCTCACTTTTGAGTTCGATTATTTCATCTAACAAGTCATTGATATCCCTATTTCTCATTCTATTTTTAAACCTGGGTTCTCTTTCTATTTCTATACCTCTATTCATAATTCCACTCTCTGCCAAAACCAGAAAATAATTTTTTTTCAAACCTTTGGTATGTCTTCAGGGTTTCGTTCAGGCATGCCCTTTTGGGGATTACCCCCAGAGGCAATTCCACCCTACTTACATCTAGGCATCTCCTCATTGGTTCTTTATCCCTTGGGTTTCTGTTTTTTCTTCCATTCTTGAGTAACTGACCAATAAAAAAAATACACAAAGACAGTTACATTTTTGGTAATTCATAGGCCACTTCTCCCTTCCTGTTTTTGTAAGCACAACTAGGGCCAGTTCCAAATTTGTCTGTCAGCAAATGGCTGCTTACCGCTTCGGAGCTTCTTTTTCATACGTCTTACTTCAACCGCTGCTGGAGTGTGTGTTTGCCAAAGTTAGGAGGTGCTGGACTGCCTACCCCTCACTACAGGGGGGCTATGGTCAGAAAGGGTTAAGAAATGCTGATGTAGGAATAAGGAAGAAAACATTTGATGCTGCACATGATACAATCATGAGAGTTGCTGAAGATACACAAACAAATTTTGATGCATGTAATATAAATAATAAATAATAAAATTCTTTATTGGTCACGTAAATTACATGAAATTTGTCTTGTGTGTTTTCATAAGAAATTGAGGGCAATCATACATAGATGAGCTACTACAATCTTACAGTGGTTATCAAAATCCCATTTACACAAAAGCTAGAGAAATACAAAAAATTACCATCTTAGTTTTCAAGCCTTAACAGTCTACCCTATGATATGTTTAATTTTTTCTCATTTAGGATTCTTATACTAGCTGGTACAAAGGATTTAGAAAACCTAACTGTTCTGCTTTTCAGTGATCTCAGTCTTTTTTCCTGAAGGTAACATTTGGTAACTGTTATTCAGTGGGTATGTTGCACTATTGATAATTATATGACATCTTTGGGTTGTACTCCTTTTGTATATATCTAGCAATGAAATTATATTTTGAACACCCAGTTTTCCACAGTTCTTTATTACTCTTGTAATTTTATTTTCTAATTCTACGCTGCAGTTGCCATACCAACAGGTGATAGAGAATGAAATGACGGTATGTACTGCAGCGGAATAGAATAAATCCATGATTTTTGTATCAATTCTAAGTTTGTACAGTTTCCTTATAAAGTACATTCTGGAATTTACTTTTTTGTACACTGCCTCCGCATTACTATTAAAACTGAACTTATTATCTATGATTGTGCCAAGATATTTGTATTCATTAACAGTATCCATAAGTTCCCCATTTATATTCAATGACTGTTGAGCAACTTGTGTGGTACTAAAATCAATAACCATTTTCATTTCTCTTCTTAACATTGAGTTCAAGGTAGTTGTCACTACACCATTTATTGAAACGCTCTACTTCTTTTCGATACATTATATCATTATTAGTACACAGGCTAGCAAGGGCAGTGTCATCTGCGTATTTAAAATGTTGACAGTTATTGACATGGCATCGACAGTCACTAGTGTATAAAGTGAATAATATGGGTGGCAATACACATCCCTGTGGAACACCTGTGTTTGTAATAATGACATCTGATTTAGTGTAAAGAAATTTAACATGACCTGTAGATCAGATGTGGGAAATATTTCAAAATACGCTCACTAAGATGATTCATACTTACATTCCTTTTAAGGACAGACGTCCCCCAAATCAGGCTCGCCCAAAGTGGCTCGACAAAGAAACTGAAAAAAAGTATTGCTAAAAAGAGACAGGCTTATAAGAAATATAAGTGCTCGGGTGCATCTAATGACTATGAAAGTTATGTATCAATACAGAGAGATTTAAAAAAGACAATAAGAAAAAGAAAACGACAATACGAAATGAACATTGCTGATAAATCCAAAGAGAATCCCAAAGAATTCTATAGTTACATTAGAGATAAAAAGGTTGTTAGGAATCACATTGGTCCACTATTATCTGCTGACGGTCAACTTGAATATTCAAATGAAGGAATGTGTAATATTTTAAACAATTATTTTAGCTCGGTATTTGTAAACGAAACACCTCAAAGTAAACTCTAAACTGAAACCTGTGAAAAGTCTAGGGTAAACTTACTATGGTAAATATAAGAAAAGATAAAAATTAAAATGTGTATAGATACACTCAAAGTTGATGAAACACCAGGGCCTGACGGTTGGCATCCAAGAATCTTAAAGGAAGTGATTAATGAGATTGTTGTTCCATTAGATATTATTTTCAAGAAATCCATCAAATCCGGAGATGTCTCAAGAGAATGGAAGATAGCTAACGTTACTCCCATATTCAAAATAGTTGACAAAAAGAATAAAAATAAATATAGACCTATAATTTTGACTTCAATCTTAGGAACAAATTATGGAAAATATGATCAGAGGTGCTATCGAGCATCATGTAGCAAGTAACTGTTTGATAAATGATAGCCAGCATGGTTTCAGACGAAAACGTTCTTGCGTGACTAACTTACTCGACTCCTACAACACAGTCATCTCGAATTACGACAAAAGAAACAATATAAATTTAATATATCTAGAATTTGCAAAGCTTTTGATACCGTCCACCACGAAAGACTACTTACTAAATTAGCTTCACACGAAATAAGTGGTAGCCTATTAGGTTGGACTAGTAATTGGTTGAATGGTCGAAAACAGAGAGTTGTTTTAAATGGAAAAAACTTCTAGATGGAAAATTTTTACAAGTGGAGTTCCTCAGGGTTCCGTTCTTGGGCCACTTCTATTCATAGTATATATAAATGATATAGACCATGGACTAAAATCTACTGTTTCCAAATTTGCTGATGATACAAAACTGTGCGGAATGGCAAATGATCACTTAAACCAATTAGATATTCAAGAAGATTTAGATAAATTACAGCAATGGTCTGAAAAGTGGCTAATGAAATTTAATACAAGTAAATGCAAGGTAATGCACATAGGTAGAAAATAACAGTAAGTACGAGTACAAGTTATTTGGAAATTTGTCAACAAAAGTGGATAGTGAAAAGGATCTCGGTGTAATTATAAGTAACGATCTAAAACCATCTAAGCAATGTATTTCAGCCTCTGAGAAAGCAAATAAGATTCTAGGACTGATTGCACGATCTTTTGACTTCAAATGTCCATCACTCATTAACAAGCTATATAAATAGTTAGTTCGTCCACATTTGGAATATGCTGTTTCTGTATGGTCACCGAATCTCATTAAAGACATTGACAGACTGGAAAAAAGTAACGGTGATCCACAAAACTGATTTCAAATATCAGACATAAATCATACAAAAATGGACTAAAACATGAATCTGTTTTCCCTAAAAAAGCGTTAGACTCAGAGGTGACTTGATACAGGTCTTTAAGATTCTAAAGTGAATTGACAACATGAAAAAGTGACAAAATTTTCACATTGAATGAGAATCAGACAAGAAACAATGGTCTCAAACTGTCCGGACAACATTGCCAGCCGTGTAGTTAATGAATGGAATAAACTTCCTGCACAGGTAGTGCAATGTGGTCCAGTTCGAAGCTTTAAGAATCATTTAGATAAACACCTAAGCAAGATGCTGGAATGATTATGATTTTATATTATTTGTCTTTGTTTTGTTATCATTTGTCTGTTTGATTTTCATTTATTATTAGTTATATGTCAATTTATTATTATTTACTATTTACCTGTTTATGTATTTTTATTTGTTATTTACATTATTATAGTTTTTATTTATTATTATTATTATTTTTTTTTTTTTGCATCCGACATAGTTATGGACCCAAAAGGTCTCCTGTCAGCATGCTCTGCCTTTGTAATCCTTTGTGGTCTACATGTGAGAAAATCATTAATCCATAATATCAAGTTGGCATTTACGTTCATATTATTTAATTTTTAAATTTATGTACGGCTGTATGGTGTTGAAGGCACTTGAAAAATCTACAAATAATATTTTAGCAAAATGTATGAAGTTAATGGTATTTGGTTTATCCATATGCTTAAGTACAAAATGAATAAGAGACAAAGTGGTGTCCTCTACACACCAATTTCTAGTATAGGCAAATTGAAAAGGATCAGTAAAATGTCAGACCTGCTCACAAAGTATTGTCTTTATGATTTTCTCTAAATATAGTCATCTTAATACAGTATAAACTATGGTGTTTGGTATGAATATTTATTGAGATGAAAATTCTTGTATATGTAAGGATATAACATATATGACAGAGCTCCATGGCAAATATGAAATATTATAATTATTTTTTTTTATAGATGCAAGAGTTTTTATATTCAATTTTTTGCTATTAAGATATAGTCCCTAGACACATAGTATGATAAAAGAACATTGTGCCAGATATCAAGAACAATAACAAGAAATTGCTAAAAAAGAAAAAAACTTCTGAGTTGGAGTGCAGAGTAATCCAAAAGAATAATGTATCTGGGACCAAAAGACTGTACAATGGAATCACTCAGGAGCCATACTTTCACCTGAAATTATGAACAAACATTTTAAATCAGTATTCATAATTGAAAGTTCACCAAAACTGTGAGGAAATGCAGAAAGATACCCCCAATAAAAAAAAAAAAAACTGTGACGGAAGGAAATTAGAAACCAAATAAAAAACCTTGATGTTAGAAAATCACAAGGTCTGGATGGAATTGCAAACTGGATATTAAAAGAATGCATAGATGAGTTAATGGGCAAAATATACAAGATAAGAAGGAAAGGTATCACAGGACTTGAAAAATACAAATATTGTATCAATATATAAAGGAGGTGACAAGGAAAACCCAACTAACTATAGACGGGTCTTCCTTACAAGCACAACAACAAGAATATATGAAAAAGCTATCAAAAGTAGATGGATTCAATATCTAGAAGAAAAAAATTATACTGAATCCAACACAATTTGGATTTCGACAGGGAAGATTATGTGCCACTAACTTGATTTGCTTCTACTCGAGAACAATATAAATAATACAAGAAAAGGATGGATAGGCAGATTGTGCTTTTCTAGATCTAAGAAAAAAGCATTTGATAAAATACCACACAAAAAACTATTAAGAAAAATGGAATCAATAGGTGGTATTAAAGGAAAATTATTGGAATGGATGGAAGACTTCTTGACTGGGAGAAAAATGAGGGTAATAGAGACAAATGCTCGAACTGGAAAGAAATGATAAGTGGTGTCCTGCAAGGTTCGATATTGGTTCCAATTATGTTTGTCATATTATAAATGACAAGGATGAAGGTGTGGAATGTTATATGAACTTCGCAGATGATGCAAAAATACTAAAGAAAGTAAGTACAGAGGAAGATTGTTAATTACTACAGAAAGACCTAGATAAAATCTGGAAATAGAGTCAAAAGTGGGAAGTGAACTTAAACATCAAGAAATGTAGTATAATAGAGTTTGGAAAAAATAAAAATAGAATATCGAGGAATTATAGAATTGGTGAAGAAGTCAAAAAAGTAAGCTCAGAAAGGGACCTAGGAGTAATAATCAGCAAAGACATGCCACCAGACAAACATATCAATAAAATAATCTGAGAAACTTTCAATTTACTAAGGTTGATGAAAGTGGCTTTTGACTATTTGGTTGAGGGAATGGTAAAAGAAAATATTAGTTACACTAATAAGACCAAGATTGGAGTATTCTGGACACTATGGACACCCAATACTAAAAAGAATATAAAGAAATTAGAATACAAAGAGCAATGACAAAGATGGCACCAACACTCTGAAATTGACGTATGAACAAATATTGTCCAAATTGGAACTACCAACCCTGGAACAAAGAAGAGAAAGAGGAGATCTATTGACTATTTATAGAATTATGAAGGGAATGGAAGTACTAGATAGAGATGATTTATTAAAGTGGGAAAGAGAAAACAAGAGGACATGAAAAGAAACTCAAAAAGGATAGTTATAGAAGAGATCTGATAAAGAATAGCTTCCCACACAGAGTGGTAGATATCCAGAATAAATTAGATGAGGCAACAGTGTGTGCAAATACTATTGAAGAATTTAAGAACAAACTTGATGCTGAAAGATATAAAGGTGGGTCACTACGAGCATAACTCCCTTCCCATACAATACAACTAGGTAAATACAAGTGATCTCTCACAGCATATCCGGAACATTACACCTATGTAGTTGACTTAGCAATAATAATTTAGAACAGTAATTACAGAATGACTGTTCAGATTAACCAAACTTAATTAGACAAACTAGAACATTGGTTATGACAAAATGGAATGGAAACCTCCCCACAGAAAATCATTGGTAACATTGCTCCCAACAGACAATCACAAATCAGTGAAATATTCAATAGTGAAATTAAATGGCTAATTCATTCTACTGGACAATAACCCTAAAATCCTAGGCCTCACTTATGATACATACTTGTCCTTCAGACATCAAGGACCTAACAGTGAAAATCAACAAGAAAATAAACAGATGAAAACCAGTAGCAAGCTTATGCTTTGATCAGCAGAAAGAAACTCTAATCATAGTCTACAAACAGTTCAAATTTGCCTCTGGTATGGATTCCTACCAACACTGTACAGATTGTACAAAACAAAGTATTAAGACGATAAAATGAGACACACCAAAACCATCCCAATGAATATCTTTACACAGAAACCAACATCCTTCCCATAGGACAGCGCTTGAAAATGATAGGTACACAGTTTTGTGCAAGAGCCCTCAGTCCTACCCATCCAACCCATTGTATAACACAGGCACAACCAACCGAATAAAAAAAAATGCAGTATACTACTCAAATGTCAACAGTAGCCTACCATCTGCACCACACAACACATCCATATAAAAACACTTGTGCACTCATCACAAAATAAGCACTCCAAAACTGACCAAACTTCCTATTCCACCAAACTCCTTCTGATATAAACCTTACAGAGACCTTTCCCATGACAGGCAAGAACCACACTTGCAGGACTATTTTCAGCACATCATCCAGCCTTCAAACAATATTAACAGAAAATAGGCCTAGCTAGAGAAGCAAACTGCCCCAGATGTAATCACTCCACAGAAAGCACTGAACACAACCTACATTACCCCAGCCTAGCCTTACCTAACAGCACAATCTCCCTTCTTTGAGTAACTTATGGGTCAATCTAGTGCTTGTTTCTGGTTACCTAGGAGCTGTGGATCTACAAGAGACAAAAGACAATGGACTGATTGATATTATGAATAACTTTCTTACAAAGATCACAGTAGGATGCTTGGGCCCATAGGTTGCAAATCAAATAAATTGTTCAGAAATGTAGTTTTTTCATATATGTGTTTTGCTGAAACCATAAGGTATTAATATTTCATTAGTAATAACCAGTACTTCTATCCTTAGGGACAATATCACACTGAAGAGGTGGTAAAGGAATGATGTAAGGAGGGTAGTAGAATGATGGGATAGTAGAAGTTAAACGTAATTAGTGTTCTCTTTCAAATGGAGATTAGTTTCCAGTCATAAACAGATATTGCAGGACTGATCCTTAAGAGTGTAACCAAAGTCTCTGAAATATTGAGTACATAAAGGTTATACAGTCAGTAACCTATTTAGGGGAGACAGGAAGAATATGAGATGTGAAGTGGGTGGATGTTGGCAGTGAAATGCAACTGAGGAAAAGATTTCTCATTACCTCACACAAACACAACTAGCTAAATGTAACAAAAACATACCAGCAGCTTATTACTCAAACATATACAACAACCTATCATATATACCATACCATACCTATCATATATACCATACAATAAAATCACATTCACAGCCAGACCATTAAACATACTTTTCAACATAGACCACTAAACTCAATACTCCAACTCCAAACCCAACCACTCCAACATCAGCTCACAGAAAAATCTCTCAAAAAAAGCAAGAACTGCACTAGCACACTTTCATTTTGGACACCATCCAAATACTAAGACACTACCAACACAAAATTAGACTGCTCTAGATGCAACCATTACACAGAGGACACTGAGCATATCCTACTATCTAGAACAACAAAACTAGCAAATAGTGACAATGGAAAAATGGGACAATGGAAAAACAAGAGGACACGAAAAGAAACTAAAAAAAAGATAATTACAGAAAAGATCTGAAAAAAATAGCTTTCCACATAGTGGTGAATACCTGGAATAAATTAGATAAAGAAACAGTGTTTGCAAACACTATTCAAGAATTTAAGAAAAAACTTGATGCTGAAAGACACAAAGATGGGTCACCATGAGCATAGCTCCCTTCCCATATAATATAACTAGGTAAATACAAAAATGTATGGAAAAAAAATGAGTGATGAAGAAAATGAGAAAGAAAAGAAACTTAGATATGAAGAAAAATGAAAAGAGAACTGAGACTGAAAAGAATTACTTCTTTTTGGAGAGTGTTGGACCTGAGGCTGAGAAAATGGTATATCAAGAAAAAGGATACAAAATAGACAGGAAAGGACGAGGGAAAAAAATTAAAGATAGCTTATACCAACATAGACGGAATGATTTCAGGGACTGAATGAATTAAATGACTATCTGGCATTAAAAAACCAGACATAATGGGAATTATAGAAAAAAAATTAAAAAGTCCTTTACCACCAAATACTGTGGGACAAGGTCTATTCAACTGTTGGACGAAGAATAGAAAGGAAAAACAGGGTAGGGTAATATTATTTTTGTCTAGGAAAGACTTAAATGTGATAAAGATAACATAAGAAAAAAACAATGTAGAATCAATTATGATAAAAGTTGAAAGCAATTACATGAAAAGTAGAAAATTTGCAGTAGTGTATGGGCCCCCCAAAACACAGTCTTGGACAGAGAGCAATCATTCCAAAATGTTGGAAGATACAAAATATGAAATAACTAATTTATTGAAAGAAAGAGGAAATATAGTAATTATGGGTGATTTTAACTCAAAAGAAATAGGTTGGGAAGAAATGACAGTGAAGGGTGGAGAAGACCTCTGGGGAAACATGCTACTTGATATGACCATTGAATACACAATGACTCAATGGATAAAAGAAAATACCGGATACAGAAAACAGTGAGGGAACCATTGAGACTAGTTTTAATACTTATGTCAGAACCTGAAATTGTGGGACAGAATTGATTACAAAATTCCAATAGAGAAGAGTGACCATGTACTATTAGAATTCGAACTAAAAGAGCAAATGGACTAAAGAAGAAATGAGAAACATAGAAAAGGAAGACTAATGTACAACAAAACAAGTTTTGAGAAACTCAAAAAATTCTTTTGAAACTCAAAGATGGAAGAGAAATGGAATATACTAAAAGAAATTTCTAATGAGGGAATGAAACAAATATGTACCACAACAAAAGCAAGAAAGAGTATATGTAAAAAGCTGGTGAAACAAAAAATGCAGTGAGGAAGGATAAAAGAGACAAAGCTCAGTAAAGATGAAAAAAAAAATAATAATAATTATGATAAAAAACGAGCAAATGGCAAACATATATCAAACTAAGAAATGATTATGTAAAAATACGTGGAGATAAAAAGAGAATCTATTGAAAGAGATATGATAGAAAAATGCAAGATTTTACAGATATGTAAATGGTAAACTAAAAAATAAACAAGAAATGGAAAAGATGTGCCAGGGAAAATTATGAATATAGAGAAGTAGAAATGGCTGAAAAAATGAACAATTATTTCAAATTGGTATTCACCATTGAAAGTTCATAGAACTGTGAGGGAATAGAGAGAGATCCCCCCCCCCCCCCAATGAAGGAAATAATTGTAACACAGAAGAAATAAGAGAACAAATTAAAAACCTTGATGTCAGAAAATCACATGGTCCGGATGGAATTGCAAATTGGATATTGAAACAATGCATAGAGGAATTGATGGACAAAATATGCAATATAATTAAATACTCAGAGAAGGAAAGGTACCACATGACTGGAAAAATGCAAATATTGTACCAATATATAAAGGAGGAAACAAAGTAAAATCCAACCAACTACAGACCGGTCTTCCTAACAAGCACAATAGCAAAAATATGTAAAAAAGTTATCAAAAGTAGATGGGTTAAACATCTGGAAGAAAAAACATACTGAATCCAAATCAATTTGGATTTAGACAAGGAAGATCATGTACAACAAACTTGATCTGCTTCTATTTGAGACTAATAGAAATAATACAAAAAAGGGATGGATGGGTAGACTGTGCCTTTCTAGACCTACAAAAAGCATTTGATAAAGTACCACACAAAAAATTTATAAGAAAAATAGAATCAATAGGTGGCATCAAAGGAAAATTATTGGAATGGTTGGAAGACTTCCTGACTTGGAGAAAAATGAGGGTAGCAATTAGAGACAAATACTCAATTTGGGAAGAAATAATAAATGGTGTTCCACAAGGTTCAGTATTGGCTCCAATCATGTTTGCCATATATATAAATGACATGGATGAAAGAGTGGAGTGTTATATGAATTTCTTTGCAATTCGCAAATAATGCTAAAATACTAAGGAAAGTAAGAACAGAGGAGGATTGGAATCATTACAGTTAGACCTAGAGAAAATCTGGAAATGGACTGAAAAATGGAAAAAAGTAAAAATAGCATATCGAGAAATTGTAAAATTGCTGAAGTAAAAAATGTGAACTCGGAAAGAGACCTTGGAGTAAGAATCAGCAAAGACATGTCACTGGACAAACATATCAATAAAATAGTTGAAGAAACCTTCAACCTATTAAGGTCAATGAGAGTGGCATTTGAATATTTGGATGAGAAAATTATTTAAAAAAAATATTAATCACACTAATAAGACCAAAACTGGAGTATGCAGCAACACAATGGACACCCAGTACTAAAAAGAATATAAAGGAATTAGAAAGAATACAAAGAGCAACAACAAAGTTGGCACCAACTCTTTCCAAATTAACATACGAAAATTATTGTCCAAATTGGAACTCCCAACTCTGCAACAAAGAAGAGAAAGAGGAGGTCTGCTGACCATAGAATCATGAAAGGAATGGAAATCCTAGATAGGAAGGATTTATTAAAGTGGGACAATGGAAAAACAAGAGGACACGAAAAGAAACTAAAAAAGTATAACTATAGAAGAGATCTGAAAATGAATAGCTTTCCACAGAGTACTATATACCTGGAATAAATTAAAGAAATAGTGTGTGCAAACACTATTCAAGATTTTAAGAAAAAAATTGATGCTGAAAGATAAAAAGATGGGTCACCATGAGCATAGCTCCCTTCCCATATAATACAACTAGATAAATACACTGACTGTTTAATGATATTAATCTAGTACAATATTTTTATTCTCTGGTGTCTGCCTGATGTCATGTATTATATAGTTATATATTTTACAACATTACAATTTTTATATTTTTTTTTTTTAACTTTCTAGATGGGTCAGCATAAGGCTAGCCACTTCCATACGGTGATGCCTACGTAGGCGAACATGAGGAGCAAGTGGGTACTTGATGGATGCCGACTGGTCAGCATCTTGACTTATATTTATTGTAGTCGTACCTACGTATCCTCCATTCTCTGTATAAACTGGCTTCCATTCATATTTTCTTTATGGTTATCAAAATATACACGGGGTGAAAGAGAAACGAACGATTGAGCCACTGACTTTATTTGTTAGAATGCGATTATTATGATGCAACATCGCACGTCGGGCATCTTAATGCTGCCTGACGTGCGATGTGCCCCGGAGGTGAAGAGGCTAGTCTTATTGTATTAATCTTATTTATTTTACAGATAGAAACTGTATATGATATCCCACTATGAAATATCAGGTGGAGTCCAACTTTTTTTTTTTAATTCGTTGTTGGTTTATTGGCCACATTGGATCAGTATTGCCATGGGAATAAAAATGCAATAATTTTGGAAACCTCCAGTCTCAGTACCCTCTTGGGGAACCTCATCTAAACCTACACTGTCCTGACCTGCACAAATCACCTTTCTGATGGACCTCATCTAATTCAACTCCATGACCAATCCCTTACTGACCAAATTACAGGTAGTTGCTGTGACATTTTGCCCAACTGGGAATGTTAGTTTATCTGTTGCTACATGTTGTGTGATAATTTGTCTGGAGCATTTGTAAGTGGAATTGTGTGGTCATGTGGTATTTACCTTAGTTGTATTTTTCAGGGAAGGGGAGCTATGCTTGTGTGGTGTCCTTGTCTTCATATCTCGTTTTATCTAGAGTGTTTTTTAAATTCATGTATCATTTTTCCACACACCACATTTTCATCTAACTTGTTTCCAGAAAATCTGTTTACTCTGTGGTGGAAGGAAAGCTGTGTTCTTTTTCAGGTCTCTTCTATAAACTGTCTTTTCTTGATTTTCTTTCCTTGTCCTCTTGTATCCTTCTACTATCCCATTTATTAATTATATCCTCTCTATCAATAGGTTTCTATTGCCTTTCATGATTCTATGAAATAGTTATCAAGTCTCCTCTCTCTCTTCTTTGCTCTAATGTCTGTTAGCTCAAGTTTTTGATAGTTCTGAGAGTGTTGGGGGTGCCAATGTTCATAATCTGCCTCTTTGTATTCTTTCAAGTTTTTGTGTATACATTTTTTTTGTACTTGGTGGACACGTATGTTGCTGCATACTACAATCTTGGTTTTTATCATAGTGCACTAGTATTTTTTCTTCACCCATTTCTTCATCCAGGTATGTAATATGCCACTTCCGTTGTTCTTATTAAATTGATTGTGTTCTCTCTCTTCCCATGAAGCTGTTTTAGGAGGCACATCATTTACTACAGACTTCCCTGCTCTTCCCACCACCTGCGCGCAATCCAATCGAACTCTCACTGGCCATCATAATCATCTCTCACTGCTATGCCCCTGCCGTCGTCCGCAGGCCGCTTAACTCTTCCTCACACCTATGTGTAATTCGCTCATATTTATATCATTCTTATTCAGCGTAACATCATACTCCACCCCCTTGTTGCTTACACTCTCTGTTGATCCTTAACTCCTCTCTAATAATTATATGCACCATGTACCATTTACACTGTTGGGTGGTAGTGGGGGCTACCACCTTTCAACCGTTGCTTGTCTCACGCCCCCTACAATACCCCCATTATGTCTGCCGTCTCTTTTCCTCTCTCAGCTATAATTCATTCTGTCTCAATCTCAAGAGCCGGCCTCCCCCTTTATTAAGCACCCACATCTATGAGCATTTGTGCGTCCTAGGACACTTTTAATTTGCCCTCTCAGTGCCTACTCTCCATTGTGTTTTCGTGTTTCCCACATTCACATTTTTCTACTTCGATGATACTTTTCAGCGCTCACTTTCATATTTCCCCCCCCCCCCCTCACTCCCGCTCCTAGCTCCCGCCACACTACTCTCCGTATACACCATTATAGTAATTTCGTATTTTTCTGATCCCTATTCTCTTTCTGCATCTCGTTTTGCCCTTAGCACCCCTTCTATTCGCCCACCTTGTGTGTTTTCTCACACGACCGCGCTCCATTTCACCACCGACACCCGCGCTATCTCTTGCCTGGTCCATCATTTCTCCGCCTTTTCTCGTGCCACCCGTATCTATACTTGCTCGCTATGCTGCGCCACTTACTCTGTTTTCGCCACTAGTTTCCTCACGGTTTTCTCGCACCGTAAGATAGTCTCCCGCGCTCCGTCATCGCTGCTGCACCTGGGAACTTTATCACACTCCACTTCGGCCGCCCGCCGTCGGGTCCGTCCCTAGTCTGCCTAGCACACCGTGCTCGCTTCACCCTACGCTCACCTATTTACGCGCGTCTGTCAGCGCTTCTTTCCCCTGTTTCATTGCTTCCTCGCACCATCTTGCTCTACCCTCCACTGCGATTATTTCGTCGTTATGTTTTCTTTACCACACACAATCGCCTCTCGTCTTCTCTTCTTTATATACTCTTCGTGAGCTCCTATTTGGCATTCTCCTTCCCCCACTGCCCCACACTCTCGCCCTCCTATCGCAGTCGTCTTGCCGCACCCTTTTGATCTTGCAGATCGTCTACTGCGTATACGCTGAGCGCCTCCCTTGTATTCCCAGCTTCTGCCCGCATCTTTTAATAACTGTGTACGTTAGTTTTTGCGCTTTCTGCTGTTGTAGTTCACTTTATCTCTAATTCCCAGACTTGGTTGTTTTCTTGGACTTTTTCTCCTAACTCCCTGTACTTCTTTTGCACTCGCCGAACCTCAGTCTCTGTACTCACCTCTGCCCCCCATCTTTATTATTATTGAATTACCGCTTTCTCATCTTTTACTCTCTTTTAGCTGATCTTTTCGCATTCCTTATCCGTTATTTAGGTTTTGGTTCTCTGTGGTGTGTGTGTTAATGCGGGGTTCTTCATCCCAATTTATCGCAATTCTTTGCTCAATCATTGCTTAGTGCGCGCGCTGAACCCGAGACTCCACTCCAGGGTTCACGATCATTTTTCTCTAGGTTGCGTTCCTCTAGGATTGCTAAATCGGGGCAAGGTCTGGCATCTCCCTCCCTCATATAAGCACATGGGCCCAATTATCGCCTCCGCTCCACTATTCATATTGTGATTGCTTCTTATCTATATTTCTATGTAAATTTTTGTGCCTTCACCGGATATCTTGTTCGACTTCACCCTGCCGTCATCTGCCGCCCTCTGGTCTGACCATCTTCTTCCTGACATCCGGGGGCGAAGCACATCTTCGATTTCCTCCTCCTGCTCCTCTCAATTGTTTTCCTCTGTAATCCCTCTCTCCTCCATTCTTACCTTTTTCTTCACCTTCCCACTAAACCATGAGCTTTCCCCTTCCCTACTCAATACAACAAAGGTACTCCGTTGTTGAGATAAAGAATTTTGAAGTTTTCCTGGAGTTCCAATCGTCACTGTATCACTTCGACTCCGCAGTGTGTGTTTACCTAGTTGTTATTTTGCGGGAACGGAGGGGAGCTCTATGGCTTCGTGGTGGCCTGTCTCTCTTATTATCATTTTATTTAGAACTTTTTAAGTTTGTGTATTGTTTTGGCTACAACCCATACCACTTTTCTCATCTAACATTTTTCCAAGCGGTGCTTATTACTCTGTGGGGAAAGCTGTTCTTTTTTCATGGTGCTATTTCTGGTAACTGTCTTCTCTTGATTCTTCTTTCCCTTGTCCTCTTGTATTTCCTACTATCCTATTTTATTAGATCCTCTCTATCACTAGTTTCTTCTGCCTTTCATGATTCTATTAAATAGTAATCAAAGTCTAACCTACTCTCTCTTTTTGCTTTACTGTCTGTAGACTGCAAGTTTTGCTAGTCTCTCTTTACATATGATTAGTTCTGAGCAGGAGCTTGTTCCAATGTCATAATTACTCTTTGTATTCTTTCAAGTTTCTGTTTATATACATTTTTTTTGTACTTGGTGACCATTTGTACGTTTTTCTGCATACTCTAATCTTGGTCTTCACTCACAAGTGACTAGTATTTTCTTCACCATTTCTTTGTCTGGTATTGTAAATGCTACTTTGAATTTGTTCTTCATTAAATTATAAGTTTCTCCAAAAATTTTGTTTTTGTGTTTCTTAGGGGACATATTATTCATAATAATGGACTCCCCAGGTCCTTATCATTTTCTACTTTTTTTAATTTCTTCTTCTCCCAATTTTTATTATCAACCACTATTCTTTTTTTTTTTGCTTCTTCCAAATTTCATTATACAATCTACACTTTAATATTGAAATTTCCATCTTCCACCACTTCTCCTACTCCCATTCCCATTACTTTACTGAGGATCACTCTTGTAGCGACTTCACAATCTTCTTCAGTGTTTGTCACTTTTTTCAACAATTTTGCATCATCCGCAAAGAAGCTCATATAACTTTCAATTCCTTTATCCATATCCTATTAATATATATATAGCACAACATTATTGGGGCTCAGAACTGTTCCTTGTGGAACACCACTTAATCACTTTCATCCCAATATAGAGTGTTTTTCTCTTGATCACCCACTCACATTTTTTCTTTCAAATTGCACAAAGAAGTCTTCCCAATCCAACTTCAGCAGTTTGTCCTGGTTATTCCTCCTGCAGTTTCTCAATTTCTTAAGCATAACTTCTTATGTGGCACCTTATCTCAAAAAGCTTTTTTCAGGTCCGTAGAAATGGACCACAATCAGTTCCCATCCATCTCTTTCTTGTATTACATCTATTAAGCCTTGGTAATAGGAAACACATTAAAGTTTTGTGACGTTATGATCGTCACTTAGTCATATTAAATCCAAATTTGCATTGGATTTAGTATGTGTTTTTTTCCAAATGATATACCAGAGTGGAGGCGAGAAATGAGGAGGTGAGGAGGAGAACAGGGGTGGAAAGGGAACTGGGAGATAGGGTTGATGAAAGAGTATTAGGATGGTTTGGACACATGGAAAGAATGAGTGAAAAAAGATTAGTAAAGTGTGGAAGGCAGAGGTGGAAGGAGTGAATATGACGGGGCGAGGAAGTATGAGAAAAAAATTGACGCAGCCCTAAGGAATTTCTCCCCGTCTTTTCTGCATGGGGGGGACGGAAAAGGGGGGTCACCAAATTTATGAAGAGGCCTTGCTGTGGATGTGCTGTGTCTTGCGACACTGCTTCTGAAACAGGGCAGTGGACAGGATGCAGGGATGACCCATCATTCAGGAGGTGCCAAGATAGGAGGGAGGGAGGAGGGTGGAGGGGAGTGGAATATATAGGAAATGGAATGGGGAGTAGATTCTATGCCTTTTCCTTTTTGGCTACCCCCCGTGTAGGGGGAAAAGCCTTTGTATATTTGTATTTATATATATATATATATTAATATATATATATTATATATATATTAATTTAGATATATTATATATATTATATATATATTTATATATTATAATTATACCAAAAAGGCTTTTCCCCCTACACGGGGGGGTAGCCAAACTAGTGTAAAGGCCTTTGAACTTATCCCCATTCCATTTCCTATATATAACTCCCCTCCACCCTCCTCCCTCCCTCCTTTCTTGGCACCTTCCTGAATGACGGGTCATCACCTGCATCCTGTCCACTGCCTGTTTCTCAGAAGCGAGTGTTGGAAGACACAGCACATCCACAGCAAGGCCTCTTCATAAATTTGGTGACCCCCCTTTTCCGTCCCCCCCATGCAGAAAAGACGGGGAGAAATTCCTTAGGGCTGCGTCAATTTTTTTCTCATACTTCCTCGCCCCGTCATATTCACTCCTTCCACCTCTGCCTTCCACACTTTACTAATCTTTTTTCACTCATTCTTTCCATGTGTCCAAACCATCCTAATACTCTTTCATCAACCCTATCTCCCAGTTCCCTTTCCACCCCTGTTCTCCTCCTCACCTCCTCATTTCTCACTCTGGTATATGCATTTGGAAAAAACACCGCACTAAATCCAAGGAAATTCAGATTTAGACAAGGACGATCATGCGTCACAAACTTAACGTGTTTCTTTTCAAGGCTAATAGATGTAATACAAGAAAGAGATGGATGGGCTGATTGTGCATTTCTAGACCTGAAAAAAGCTTTTGATAAGGTGCCACATAAGAAGTTGCTTAAGAAATTAGAAACTGCAGGAGGAATACAGGACAAACTACTGAAGTGGATGGAAGACTTCTTGCATGAAAGAAAAATGAGAGTGGTGATAATAGAAAAACACTCTAATTGTGATGAAGTGATAAGTGGTGTTCCACAAGGAACAGTTCTGGCCCCAATATGTTTGTTATATATATTAATGATATGGATAAAGGAATTGAAAGTTATATGAGCTTCTTTGCGGATGATGCAAAATTGTTGAAAAAAGTGAACACTGAAGAAGATTGTGAGTCGCTACAGAGTAATCTCAGTAAAGTATGGGAATGGAGTAGGAAGTGGGAGATGGAATTCAATATTAAGTGTAGTATAATGGAATTTGGAAAAAGCAAAAAAAGAATAGTGTGATAATATAAATTGGGAGAAGAAGAAATAAAAAAGTAGAAAATGAGAAGGCCCTGGGAGTCATTATTATGAATAAACGTGTAAAAAAAAGTTTTGGAGAAACTTATGATTTAATAAGAACAATCAAAGTGGCATTTACATACCTGTTCTAAGGTGTGGTGATTGATAACTCTTTGGAGCATCCCATGTCAACCTTAGAACATGACTCATGTAACCTCTCCTTCATGTCTTTTCTGTATATATATTCTTGTAAGAAATGTCTTCAATAAAATTACCAGAAGATGCCTAATGTGTAGGCGAAACGTCGTTAAATGTTGGTTTTTATTTCCAAACATGGACTCTTTTGGAAATATTATATTTTCTTTCCCTGGTTTAGGAAGAAAATACTCAGGAGAATAGAAAGTCTTTAGAAGAAGATCACCAATTCAGAGTATGCAGTGATTTTTAATAGAAAACATACGTATGTATATGTGTGTATATGTATGTATATGTGTGTATATGTGTGTATGTATATGTGTATATATATGTGTATATATATGTGTGTATATATGCATGTATATATGTGTGTATACATATGTGTATATATGTATATATATATATAGATATGTGTATGTATATGTATATATACATATGTATATATATGTATGTATATATATATATATATATATATATATATATATATATATACTGTATATACATTTGCATGCGAGAACATACATATACATGTGTATATATGTATATATATATAGATATGTGTATGTATATGTATATATACATATGTATATATATGTATGTATATATACATATTTATATATATGTTTGTATATATATATATATATATATATATATATATATATATACTGTATATACATATGCATACGAGAACATACATACACACATACATATATAGAATTTTCCTTCTCCGAACGTTTCTGTTCAATTCCAAACCAGCAGCTCCCGGGAGGATCCCGTCTCTTGGCGCCAGGGTGCGAGAGAGGACGTTTCTGGAGCGGAATGCCAAGTGTCGTAGAGCCGGTTGTCACGACTGTGCGTCCGCGTGGTGGCGGCAGGCGGAATGAATGTCGCAACACATGAGGCAATATCCCTAATGGCCACGTGTTGCCGAGGAGACTCTTCGTCTTCCACTATATGGTATTGGGGTATCCGTTCTTGTCCTGCTGACTCGGAGACGCTTCTTTGTTTCTCACAAATGTTTGGGGATTTTTTTTTTTTTTTTTTTTTTTTTTTTTCTCTCTCAAGTTGTCTCTAGAGGACTCACTGGGGGTGAGCGCGGAGTTCGGATGCCGGTCCATGTTCTGGATGTTCCTTATCAAACTGGAAATGTTTGCTGCGACGAAGCGTTTTGGGGAAATTGTTATGTCGTTCTATATGGACTCGTTTTTTTGAGTGGTGATAAACACGAAGAAAGATTTCGCCAGGATAGTTTAGACATGGATGAGTTGTACTATATACACACACACGCGGGCACATGCAAAGATATATGCGGACACACACACACACACACACACACACACACACACACACACACACACACACACACAGAGAGAGAGAGAGAGAGAGAGAGAGAGAGAGAGAGAGAGAGAGAGAGAGAGAGAGAGTCTATTGGCAAATTACTGCTGGAATATAAGGGAAGGATATTCTTGAGGCTAAATATAGACAAAATTCATACATTTGTGCATTTTGGGGGTAAACTTTGAAGTACAATACCAGCCTTATCTATGAACAAGTAACGTACATCTGTTTAAAAAAACATTGTAATGTAACTTAGAAATACAATTCTGACTGAAAAAATTAGATTAGCGTAAAAAGAACTAGGTTCACTCGTCTTAAATTTTGGGTGCCTGTGCTTCTATGTCACCGAATGCTAATAAGAGGAAATGGAAAAGGAAGAGAAGAAAGGTGAGAGGAGGGGAGGAAGAAAAGAAGGAGGAAGAGGGAGAGGAGGAAGAAGAGAATTAGAGGAGGGAGGAATGGGATGGGGATGGGGAGGAGGAGGAAGAAAAGAAGGGGAGGAGGAGGAGGAGAAAGAGGAAGAGAAAGAGGAAGAGAAAGAGGAGAGGAAAAGGTCGCCTTTTGTTTGCTCTTCATATGTAAAGAAGTGGAGGAGAGATGATCATTGTTACTTCCGTCACCACTGTTCCCCTCTCTTGTCCCCTTTCACCACTCTGTGTTGTCGTCTCTACGTGTCGTCTTTCTTTCATGTATTTACTTTCTTATAGTACGTCTTTCACTTTCTACTTTCTTTTCTCCGCTGTCTTTGTAACGTGTGATTAGTCACTCACTATTTTCATCTGTAGGAAGTTTCAGTTAGTATTATTCTGTCTAAGAGAGGGGAATTAAACGGAGCTTAATTTTTATTTTCTTCCTGAATAAATACACTTGGTTCCCGTCAAGACTCCCCAATTTGGTTCCTGGGTCAATTCTGCAATGACGTTATGATTTCTTTAGTCCAATGTCTTTACTTTTATATCTAAGATCTTCCCCTAAGGGCGTGATTTTACTCGCGTGAACCAATTGAAGTTTCTCCTCCACCCTTTCTCCAATCAGAAAGGCTGTTACAAACCCCGTATGCAATACTGCTTACTCAAGCAATCTCGAAATCAATGCACACCTGACTTAGTTTACATATTGTTACATCAGCATAAAGATGAACATTATGCAGCAATGAAATTGTGTCACCGGTGGCTGTTTGTAAACATTTAGGCGGGGAGCGAGGTTGTGCAAATTCTTTACCTGCTCGCCTTCGGGTATTATGTAAATTCATAAACTATAGAAATATAACACTTATCATCTATCTCTCCTTTCTATTCACTTGTCTAACAGCCCCTTACAGTCATACTTTACATAGAGACCGAGTGCCAGACTCTAGGGTTTCACATCTAGGTGGAGATAATGGTGTTGATTTGAATTTGAGCGTTGGGGAGATGGGTCTCTCCGACGTCCATCTTGCAGGATCCTTAAATACCTATCGTTGGCACCTCTCAATACAATAACAATCAGTGCATCTATCCTTGGGGGTCAAGGTGGATGTGAAGTAGATGTGGCCAAGGAGAGACATAGGACATGTTCACACTAGCGGTTTCAACCGCTGCAATTAGACACAGATGGTTCAATTACAATGTTATTTAATGGAGGCGTTCACACAAAAGTGTGTATATTTTCCTTGACCCTGCGGTACTGAACCTGTTTTCCCGCGGTTCAAACCGCTAGTGTGAATAGGTCTTTAAAGAGGGTATTTTTTCCATAAACTGGGCTGGAAACATTTAATAATGATAATAACAGATAAATAAGATAAATTCCTATTGTTTCTCAACCCTGTCCTCAATACGCAGTCACACAATACAAGTCAGCACCGCTGAAACGCATTTCAAATTTCGCGCCACGTAAAACTTGGTTAATGACGTCAATCCTAGAACGACCTTCGGTGCATGTGCTGTTAAGTGTTATTTCTTGATGTTTCTTAATAAAATGCGAGTACATAAACTATTGTTTTTCCTTGCAATTGGTATTGTCTGCTTTGGGTAATTAATAAATATGAACAAAACAAGCGAAAGACACGGGCAACAGGAGGAAAGACTCGTGGAAGTAAACAGAGGTTGGTCCTCAGTCCCTGAAAGATGCTCATCCCAAGGTCAGGAGGTCCGCAGTTTACCAAATTTGTAAGGAAACTGACCGCTTTTGATAATATAATCGATTCTCGTATACTAAAACCAGACACATTTGTTCTTTGTTGATGATGTTTTGTGGTGTTGTTATCATTACATGAGTTTTCTTATGGCTCGTTTTATTCGATTTTATTTTTTTATTTTGTTGGCTTTCTTTTTCATGTTTATTCTACTTTTTATATTTATTTATTTACTTGTTCATTTACTTGTCTGTTTCTTCTTCGTTTCCGAATTTCTAATTTTGCAAAAATTGTTACAAACAACCATTGTACATAAGTGGTGTCTTGACACCTCCCTCTTTTTTCTTTTCACATTTTTTAAAGTGTGAAATAGAGATTGACATGTCCCACAACCCATGTCCAGTGTATTCCTCTCGAAATAAATTTGTTTCCAATTTCCTTCCTATGTCTTCCATTTTGTTTACTTTGTGTTGATTATCTTGCTCTAGCTCTCTCTTACGCTCTCTCTCTCGCTCTCTTGCTTGCTCTCTCTCTTACTCTCTTTCTTGCTCTTTTTCTCTCTTGCTCTTTTTCTCTCTTTCTCTCTCTTGCTCTCTCTCTCTCTCTCTCTCTCTCTCTCTCTCTCTCTCTCTCTCTCTCTCTCTCTCTCTCTCTCTCTCTCTCTCTCTCTTTTTTTACTCTTTCTCTCTATACATATGTCATTCTTTCTCGCTCTCTCCTCTCTCTCTCTCTCTCTCTCTCTCTCTCTCTCTCTCTCTCTCTCT
>NC_134777.1:86750718-86754313 GCF_046742065.1 Oratosquilla oratoria
TTGGGTGCAAATGTGGCAGTAAAGGGAGCAATGGAGGTGGAGGTAGAATGTAGATTGAGAGAAGCGAGTGAGTGCCTTGGTGGATTAAAAAGTGTAATGAGAAATAGATATTTGGAAATGGATGCTAAGAGGAGATTGTATGAAGGAGTGATTGTGCCAACAGCACTGTATGGGGCAGAAACATGGAACATAAGGGAGGAAGAGAGAAGGAGTTTGAATGTGTTTGAGATGAGGTGTCTGAGAAGTATGATAGGGGTTACTAGGCTAAATAGAGTGAGAAATGAGGAGGTGAGGAGAACAGGGGTGGTAAGGGAGTTGGAAGATAGGGTGGATGAAAGAGTGTTGGGATGGTTTGGACACATGGAAAGAATGAGTGAAGAAAGATTAGTAAAAGAGGTGTGGAAGGCAGATGTGGAGAGAGTGAACATGAGGGGGCGTCCTAGGATGAGATGGATGGATGGGGTAAAAGGGGCTTTAGGGAAGAGGGGAATGTCTGTTGAGGAAGGACGGGAGAGGACAGAAGGCAGGGGTGAATGGAGAATGGTTGTATATGGATGAGGTTGTGATGCATGAGGTGGAATGGGTGGGGAATGGGGGGTGAGGTAGTATGTGTGAGCAAAATTTGACGCAGCCCGAAGGGATTTCTCCCCGTCTTCTCCTTTTCTGCATGGGGGGACGGAGAGGGGGGGTCGCCGATTTTATGAAGCGGCCTTGCTGTGGATGTGCTGTGTCTTGCGACAGTGCTTCTGACCCAGGGCAGTGGACAAGATGTAGGGATGACCCGTCATCCAGGAGGTGCCAAGATAAGAGGGAGGGTAGAGGGTGGAGGGGAGTGGAGGTATTAGGGATGGAATAGGTGGGAATGGTCTTTATGCCTTTTGTTTGGGGGGCTACCTCCCTTGTTAGGGGGAAAAAGCCTTTGGTGTATGTATGTATGTATTATTTATATTATTACAATTTTATTTATATATTTATTTATTGATTTATTGATTTACTATTATAACTTTTTTCGCATCCGACCTAGTTATGGACCAAAAGGTCTCCTGTCGGCATGCTCCGCCTTTGTAATCCTTTGTAATCCATTATACTTTCTCTTACCGGAAGATTTTTTTCCCTTATACGGAAGGTAGCATGTACAACGCCCACCCATTCCACCCCCATCCACCATCCATTCCCCCCTCCCATCTTAGCTCCTCATGGATGACGGGTCATCCCTGTATCCCGCCCACTGCCCTGGGTCAGAAGCAGTGTAGCAAGACACAGTACATTCAGAGCAGTGAATTGGCCTTGCTGTGAATTTTAATATATAGATCACCCAAAAAAGAATGACTTTATAGATAAATAATATCATCAGCGAAATAAATAGATAAATAAACGAATGGATATACAAATAAGTAAATATTGAAAATAAATAAATTATTGGCCCCATCGGTGGCATGGTGATTCACACCACAAGGCAGATGGTAATCATTAAGCAGGCACCCGAATTCCATTTTCATGCACTGCTGCCTATAGGATTGAGTGCCCATTAGTGCCAAACAAGTTTTATTCTCTCAGCTGCCAGGCCGGGGGACCCCTCACCCTCCTCCTCTCTCTCTCACTCACCTTCTCTCACTCTCTCCCATTTTCTCTCTCTCTGTTTCTCTGTCTCTCTCTTTTTCCCTTTCTGTTTCTCTCGCTCTCTATTTCTCTCTCTTTCTCTCTCTCTCTCTCTCTCTCTATCTCTCTCTCTCTCTCTCTCTCCGTCTGCCTCCCAGTTTCTGTCTCTTTCTTGATCTCTGTCTCTCTTTATCTCTCTGTCTGTCTCTCTCTCTCTCTTTGTTTCTCTGTCTCTGTCTCTCCTCTCTTTCTTTCTTTATCTCTCTTTATCTGTCTCTGTCTCTCTCTCTTTCTCTTTCTCTCTCTCGCTCTCTCTCTCTTTGTTTCTCTGTCTCTCTCTTTCTGTTTATCTATTTCTGTCTGTTCCTCTGTCTCTGTCTCCCTGGCTCTCTGTCTCTCTCTCTGTCTCCCTGTCTCTCCTCTATCTGTCTCTCTGCTTGGCACTTCTCACGTTCAGATAATGAGTTTATGTTTCACTATTTAGCCCTTTCGATGCCAAAGGGGTTTGGGTGCCACAAAGGGGAACGGAATCGGCTGTCGTTAGATTGAATGAAAGGAAGAGTGCGGTTATTAAGGAAGGCGTCAAGAAAGAGTGTAACTATAACCCTCTTTGGTACCAAAGGCTGTTATAAAGATGAATAAAATTGCCTGGCGGCAGTTAGACTTGTTGTAGTCGAACATTTACGACCACAACATATGCCACCCGATATAGAAGAGGTTGGATTATCGCCATTTTGTTTCGTATATTAGATAACCTGCTTAGTTGACAACTTCCTGTGGTTAATTGATCTTCGCTGAAAAAACTCTTCCAACATTATCCAGAAGGAATTTTTTGGCTTGTAGAAGGTGATTTCATTCTCAGTTTATTCAAGTAAAAGAAACATTTCTCTATAGTCCCAATACCTTTGTTTTGTTCCTAGTCCTTCTTTGTGAATAAAAATGTTCTTGATTATTTTATATATGTTTATATACAGTCATTATCTTGGAAATACTGTTTCTTGTAAACAGAATAGAATTTATGTAAAACCTACAAAAAATGTATTTATTTTTAGTTTTGGTATATCATGGACCACGCTTGAGTATTTATCTGTGCGTACAGTCTGCTCCACTTATATGAGAGTCGTGTCTTTGAATGATTTGGCAACGGCGGGATTGGTATGGAGTAAGTTTCTATGAATGAACGTAGCTTGCGTACCTCGAGTTACGTTCATTCATTATTTTATACGTAATCAGGGCCCTGTTGCCAAATTTAAAAACAAGAGGACAGTTTCCCCGTGGAATTGCACGCACTGTGTATGAATGATATGGCTCGATGGTGTACTGGTACCGCGCTCGATCGCTAATTCAGTTACCCGAATTCGAGTCTCGCTCAGGGCTGAAAAAAATTAGCATCGCTGCAGTACGAAACGGCACTCCAACTCTCTGTGTGTGTGTGTGTGTGTGTGTGTGTGTGTGTGTGTGTGTGTGTGTGTGTGTGTGTGTGTGTGTGTGTGTGTGTGTGTGTGTGTGTGTGTGTGTGTGTGTGTGTGTGTGTGTGTGTGTGTGTGTGTTTGTTTACATATCAGACCAGCGTTTAGGAGATTAACACAGATGAAGACGAACCTGGGGGTTAGTGGCTGAAGGCGGTGATGAAGATGAAGACGTGGATAAGGGAGGGATGATGAAAGAGATGGTCGAGAGATTGAAATTAGTTTAGTTAGTTTATTTTCGTTAGTTACAGGTTATCACAACTTTAACCTGGATGGAGAGCCTCAAGGGGTCACTCTCAGGGGATCATCCTCAAAGGTCACCCTCAGCAGGAGCGATGATGTGCTCTCTTCTGCCACACAAGCATGACCCGCCCTCTCTCTGACATGTCCGGACATGTCTGAGTGGGTCCGCAGGACCGCCGAAGTGTGTGTGTAATTCACCATGGCCTTCGATCACGTGTTGGAATCGTGATCGACACCTACTACCCTCCCGGATGAGAGCTCAGATCTCATGTATTACCGATCTA
>NC_134777.1:86754813-86757313 GCF_046742065.1 Oratosquilla oratoria
CTTAGCAATTTTTATCCCACCTTTCAATAAATACCTATCAATATCCTCGGTGATCTCAGAATTAGGTACAGTTATGAAATGTGGCGTGACATGATCTTTCGTCATTGTATGGACGATTGGTCCGGAGGCCTGGACGTTTGGTCCGTTGGATCGGGCGTTTGATTTCTCGTGGGTATCTCAAGTTTTTGAATGTGTCTTTAATGTATGTTAATTCGTCTTCAAGGAACTCCTTGTTACATATACGATAGGCTCTGAGGAAGAAACCTATCAGGACACCAGTTTTAACTCTTTTACACATTCAAAAACTTGAGATACCCAGGAGACCTAATAAATAAAACAAAACACAATGCGAAGAAAATCCACGAGAAATCAAACGCCCGATACAACGGACCAAACGTCCAGGCATCCGGACCAATCGTCCATACAATGACGAAAGATCATTCATTCATTCATTCATTCATTCATTCATTTATTCATTCATTCATTCATTCATTCATTCATTCATTCATTCACTCATTCATTCATTCATTCATTCATTCATTCATTCATTCATTCATTCATTCGTTCGTTCATTCATTCATTCATTCATTCATTCATTCATTCATTCATTTATTCGTTTATTAATTCCTCTATTTATATATTTACTTGTTTAATTATCTATGCAGCCCTTTGTCACAATCTTGACTTTTGAGGACCTTTTCTCATTAATATCCAATTGTTATGAAATTGTTATGAAACTGACATAAAAATGGGACAAATGAGTCTTGGTGTCTTTTTCCTATATAAGCCATCTGAAATGAAAAATCGTTACCACTCACATACAGAAATCCATAACCTCAAAGGCTTATGGCCAGGTTGATTAGATTGTGCTTCACCAGTTTTAGAATTTCGATTTTTTTTTCTTTTTCTAGGAGAGTCCTTCGTCCTTCCTCCTCCTCCCTCTCCTCCTAATCCTCGCCCTCCTCCTCGTCCTTGTCCTCGCCCTCAACCTCATCCTCGTCCTCGTCTTCCTCCTCTTCCTCCTCCTTCTTCTCGTCCCTCTTCTCGCCCTCCTTTTCCCCTTCGTCATCGCTTTATTCCTCCTCTCCCTCGTCCTCCTTCCCCCCGCCTCTTCACCTCCTCTTTCTTCTCGTTATCTCCCTCCTCCACCTCTTCTTCCTCGTCCTCATCCCTCTCCTCCTCTCTTCCTCGTCTTTTTCCTCCTCCTCCTCCTTGTCCTCCTTCTTCCTCTCCTCCTCACCGTCTCCACCTCCTCCTCCTTCTCCTCCTCCTTCCCATCTCCTTGCCCTCCTTTCTCCTCCTCGTCCTCCCCTCCTCCTACTCCTCCACGCCCTCCTTTCTCCTCCTCGTTTTCCTTATTCCTCTCCTCCTCCTCCTCCTCCTCGCCCTGCCCTCCGGTCCTCCTCCTCCTCCTCCTCCCCACCTCCTCGCCCTCCCCTCCTCTTCCTTCTCCTCCTCCCCCTCGCCCTCCTTTCTCCTCCTCGCCCTTCTCCTCCACCTCGCCCTCCTCCTCCTTCTCCTGCCCCTCCTCCTCCTTGCCCTCCTCCTCTTCCCAGACGCGCCGCAACGCTGAGTGACCAAGAGCTCCGAGAACGAAAAAAAGAAAAAAGAAAAAATAGCATTGGTTTGTCTCGCTCGTTACGTATGCATTGGACAAATAATCAAAAGGTAGAATTGCTTCGCAGGCAATGAGGTGAGGTCATCATTGTGGACAACAAGAGAACTTTTGTTTATCATATTTTTCCCTCCTCACTCCCCTCCCCCTCACTCCAAAAAAGAAAAGAAAAATAAAATAAAATTTGTATGTTAATACTGCGGTCTTAATGAAGTGCTCATACTTGATCAAAAACCGAAGTAGAAAATATCTGGAAAATAATAATAAAAAAGGGAAAAAAGGGAGGCGATTTTTTTTTTTAATGAACATGGAAAATATATTTAATTTTTTTTTTTTTTAAAGAATGAAAAAAGCGAAACAGAAACCTGTGAAAGTAAGAGACAGGGCAAACAGAAATTGCAAAAAAAAAAAAACAAATGAAAAAGAACGAAAAAAAAAAATGCAAAAATAAAAAAAAAAAAAAGAAAAAGGAAAGAAAAAAAATTGAGACTGGTGAAGAAGAGGTACAATGATGCACATGAAGTTTTTTTTTGAAAGACTGAACGAAGAGATAGAGAGAAAAAAAAAAAAAATAGCAGAAGAATGGATGTGAACGGAAAACAAAAAAATGGAAAAAAGACTTCGTATAACAAAAAAACAAAACAAACAAACCTAAGAGACGAAACGAAACAAAATTTTGGAAAAGAATACCGTGGAGTCACAAGAAGGGACAGACTAAGAAATGAGACCATCAGGAGAGAGAGCTGGATGTGGAAAGCATAATCAATTACGTTGAAAGAACCCAGTTGCGGTGATATGGACACATGAAGAGGATGGAGGAACATAGGACGCCGAGGAGGTGGTATCACTGGGTGCCCAACACCACAAGACGTCCCTAGGGAACAC
>NC_134777.1:86762313-86767313 GCF_046742065.1 Oratosquilla oratoria
AGAATATCCTAGACTTTCCTAAGTCTACAATTCAACAATGTGTCTAATCACTGATGAAAAATGTAGTAGCACATTTGTAAATCAAAAACAAAACCGAAGAAAAAATTGGAAACGGTGAGTCTATATATTGGGACTGTAAGCTACAGTCCTCCTCAGTAGAGGACTGTAATTTACAGATGAAATATATAGACTCCCCGTTTCCAGTTTTTTCTTCTGCTTCGACTGTAGTTTTAGCTTTGAATGTGTTTAATATTCGTATTCTAGGTTTAACATTTCTTAGTTCGTCACTCAGCTTCTCAATATATGACGCGAAGGTGGTTTGATTTTGGAAATTCGAAAAATAAAAGATTGTAACTGAAGTCGTTTCTACCCAAGCGAACTCACCGGATTTGCGTAGGTGTGACAGAGGCCTATCTTCTTCCTCTTTCCCCTCCTCCTCCTCCTCCTCCTCTTCCTCTTCTTCCTCCTCTTTCTCCTCTTTTTCAAGGCCCCATCAGAGCACTTCATCCCTTCTCTGCAGAGTTGACCTGTTCCTCATATTCAACCTGCCGCCAGGCGATTTTATTAATATTTCTTCAGTCGACCTAGATGGAGCGAAGGGCAGAAGACTCTAAGGCCTGAAGGGTAATGAAGACGAAGATGAAATGACAATAGAGGATAAAGTAAGAGGAGGAGGAGAAGGAGAGGGAGGAGAAGGTAGAGGAGGAGAAGAAGAACGAAAAGGTGGAGGAGGAGGAGGAGGAGAGAGAGAAAGATGAAGTAGAGGAGGAGGAGAAAAAGGAAGAGGAGGAGAAAGAGGAGGAGGAGGAGGAGGAAAATGAGGAGGAGAAGGAGGAGGGGAAGAGGAGGAGGGAGGAGGAGGGAGAGGTACGAGGGGAAGGAGGAAGGGGAGGAGGAGAAGGAGGAAGGGGAGGAGAGGAGAGAGGATTGGGAGAAGTAGGAGGAAAAGGAGGAGAAGGAGGAGGAAGGGGAGGAGGAGGAGGAGGAGGAAGGGGAGAAGGAAGAGGAAGAGGAGGAGGAGAAAAAGGAGGAGGAAAAGGAGGAGAAGGAGGAGGTGGAGAAGGAGGAGGTGGAGAAGGAGGAGGTGGAGAAGGAGGAGGAGAAGGTGAAGTAGGAGGAGGAGAAGAACGAGGAGGAGAACGAGGAAGAGGAGAATGAGGAGAAGGTAGAGGAGGAGGAAGAATAGAATGAGGAGGAGGAGGAGGAGGAGAAAGAGGAGGAGGTGGAGGAGGAGGAAGAGGAGGAGGAGGAGGAGAGGCCCAAGGAGCAGGTAATTAGTTGTTGGAGGCGGAGACGTGAGGCACAAAAGACGTATGCCTGCGGAGATTAGGACAAGGCAGCTCTCGGGCCGGGACAATGGAAGAAGAGGAAGAGGAGGAGGAAGAAGAGGAAGAAGAAAAGGAGGAGGAGGAGGAGGAGGAAGAGTAGGAGGAGGAGGGGAAAGAGAGGGAAGAGGAGGAGGAGGAAGAGGAGCAGGAAGGGGAGGTAAATGAAAAGGTGCAAGCGGAAGAGGAGGAGGAAGAAGAGGAAGAAGTACAGGAGGAGGGGAAAGAGTAGAAGGAGGAGGAAGTGGAAGAGGGGAAGGGAAAGAGTTGGAGGAGGGGGGAAGAGTAGGAGGAGGAGGAAGAGTAGGAGAAGGAAGAGGAAGAAGGGTAAGAGGAGGTATATGAAGATGTTCAAGAGGAAGAGAAGGAGAAAGAGGAGGAAGTGGAGGAAGAAGAGGAGGAGGAGGAGGAGAAATAGGAGTAGGAATATAAGAAAAAAGTGGAGGAAAGGGCGAAGGGGAGGAAGAAGAGGAAGAGAAGGAATAGGAGGAGGAGGTAGATGAGGTTCAAGAGGAAGAGGAGGTAGATGAAGAAGAGGAGGAGAAAGAAGAGGAAGAGGATGGAGAGATAGAGGATGAAAGGGATAAGAGGGAGAGGAGGGAGAGGATGAGGAGGAAGAGGGTGAAGAGGATGAGAATGAAGAAGAGGAGGAGGGGAGGAGGATGGAGAGGATAATGATGATGAGGTTGAAGAAGAGGTTTAAGAGGAAGATGAATAGAGAGATGGAAGGAAAATAAAGAAGAGGGGGTTGAAGAAAAAGAGGAGGAGGGAGAGGAGGAGGAGGAAGAGTAGGAGTAGAAGTAGGAGAAAGAGTAGAAAGAGGAGGAGTAGGAGGATTAGGAGTGGGAGGGTTAGCAGTGGGAATAGTAGGAGAAGTAGGAGAAGGAGGAGTAGAAAGAGGTGGAGGAGGAGAAGGAAGAGAAGGAGGAGGAGGAGGTGAAAGAGGAGGAGTAGGAAGATTAGGAGCAGGAGGGTTATGAGTGGGAATAGTAGAAGTAGGAGGAGGAAGAAGAGGAGGAAGAAGAGGAAAAGGAGGAGGAGGAAGAGGAAGAGGAAGAGGACGAGTAAGAGGAGAAGGAGGAAGGGGGAAAAGGGAGGAGAGGGAAGAGAAGGAAATTTATATTTATTTGCTCATAACCAGCGTTTCTATCCATGGGACCAACATCTCAACGTAGAGGTAAAGTCATTGAGGTGGAAAATGAGGGATTTGATGGGGGGGGGGGAAGGGAGAGGAAGGGGGAAGGGGGAAGGGAGGAAGATGGGAAAGGGAGAGGAAAGGGGAAGGGGAGAGGAACGGGAAAAGGGGGAGAGGAAGGTGAGAAGGGAGGAGAGGAAGGGGAGAAGGGGAGGGGAAGGGGAGAGGAAGGAAGGGAGAAGGGAGAAGAGGAGGGGAGGAAATGGGGAAGGGGAGAGGATGCGGGAAGGAGAGGGGTGGGGGAAGGGGAGAGGAAGGGGAGAGGAAGGGGAAGGGGAGGGGAGGAGAAAGGAAGGGGAGAGGAAGGGGGAAGAGGAAGGGAAGGGGAGAAGAAGAGGGGAAGGTAAGAGGAAGGAGAAGGGGAGGGGAAGGGGGAAGGGGAGGGAAGGGGAGGGGGTTGAAGAGGAGGGGAGGGGTTGAAGGGGAGATGAAGGGAGGAAGGGGGGAAGGGAGGAAGGTAGGCAGGAGAGGGTGTTCAAGGAGAGAGGAAAGGGGAAAGGGGAGGGGGAGGAAGGGTGGAAGGAAACAGAAAGGACAAACAGTACAAATTAAAAATCGCCACGATTCTTCTGATTCTTCTTGGAATGATTAGTCTTCAATCACGGAAAGATGATTAGGAGAAGATTGTGTTGTATTATAAGCCCTTGAAGGCAATTCACAGAGATTCTGTCGAAAAAGCTACTTAGGGGGAAGTGACTACAGGTTATTATATATATGTATATATATACATATATATATATATATATATATATATATGTATATATATATATACTGTATATATATATATATATATATATATATATATGTGTGTGTGTATACTTATATATATATACATATATATATTATATGTATATATATATATATATATATATATATAGTATATATGTATGTATATATATATATTATATATATATATATATATAACATATATATACATATATATATATATACATGTATATATACATATATATATATATATATATATATATATATATACACATATATATATAATAAGAAAGTGGATTAAATATTGGGCTACTCAGCCGTGCAGGTGGCTGCTGCACTACAGGTATTGGGTGACCATTAGACCTGGATGATTCTCTTCACTGTTGTAACGTATCTGCTACAGTCCCTGTAGTAACATGATGTTAGGGTGCTGGACTACCTAAGCCTGACTACAGGGGTACCGAGGACGTAGAAGTTTAAGACACCATCTCCGATCCCCACCGTCACGCACCATTTTTTTTTTATACAAATCCGAAGAACGAAGTCGAAATTAAATTAACAGGAGGAAAGTATTAACAGTGATCAAGTACACAGTCTGTTAGTTTATATCTCAATCACTCAGCATCTTCCCCAGGGGAAGCTTTCCTCCCATCCTCTCTCTTATTTATCTACTTATCAATCAATTGATTTATTTATCTTAGTTTATCTAATGCTTCATTTATCTATTTATTAATTCATTTGTAAATTAAAAAATCAAAGAGAAAGAAAGACAGACAGACAGAGAGAGAGAGAAGGAAAGAGAAAGAAAGATGGGGAGGGTGAGCGAGTGAGAAAGAGAGAGAGAGAGAGAGAGAGAGAGAGAGAGAGAGAGAGAGAGAGAGAGAGAGAGAGAGAGAGAGAGAGAGAGAGAGAGAGAGAGAGAGAGAGAGAGAGAGAGAGAGAGAGAGAGAGTGAGAGAGAGAGAGAGAGAGAGAGAGAGAGAGAGAGAGAGAGAGAGAGAGAGAGAGAGAGAGAGAGAGAGAGAGAGAGAGAGAGAGAGAGAGAGAGAGAGAGAATGCCACAATTGACAAAAATTTGCCTCCCAGAGGGACTCTATACGTGAAAGCCTCTGGAAGCCATCAGGAGACCTTTTTTTTTCGAAACGTGTCTTTGATGTTTGCTCTTTAAGAAATTTTCAAAGAGTCTGCAAGAGTCCGAGAAGAGACCGAACCGAAGAGTAACGACCATCATGGTCATATAACCCATAATGCTATTTTTCTATTTCATTTAATCTTATTTTATTCTATTCAATCTCATTTTATTTTATCTTAAGAGGAAGAGTGGAGGGAGTGGAAGGGGGAAGGGGGAGGAAGGGAGTAGGAGGAAGGGGGAGGAAAGGGAAGGGGAGAAAGGGGAGGAAGGGGAAAATGTAGGAAAGGGGAGGAAGGGGAGGAAAGTGGAAGGAGGATGGGGGAGGAAGAGGAAAAGGGGGAAGAAAGCGGAGGGGGAGGAACGGGGAGAGGGGTAGAGGGAGGAAGGGGAGGAAGGGCAGGAGGAGGAAGGGGAGGAAGAGGAAGGGTAGGGGAGGAAGGGGAGGAAGAGGGAGAGGAGGAAGAGGGAAGGGAGGAAGAGGAGAGGAGGAAGAGGGAAGAGGAGGAAGGGGAGGGGGAGGAAGAGGAGGGGGAGGAAGGGGAGGGGGAGGAAGGGGAAGGGAGGGAGGGGAAGGAAGGGAGAAAGGGAGGAAAGGGGAGGAAGGGAGAAAAGGGAAGGAAAGG
>NC_134777.1:86774813-86779813 GCF_046742065.1 Oratosquilla oratoria
GAGATAAGTTACGAGGAGGGCAGGGAGGGACTTGGGAGTGGGGCAGCTCCCCCCTCCCCTAGGCAAACAGTATTGTTATATATTATGTCAGAAACGGGAGAAGGAAACTGGAAGGGAGAAGAAGCTGTAAACGTAGTAGGAGTCATGTTTATGTCGCAATCCGACCTATCTTTTCCGTCAACTCGAAGCTTCGTCGGAATATTTTGTTTACTATTATTATTACAATTATTATTGTTGCTATTATTAATGCTATCATCATCATCATCATCATCATCATCATCATCATCATCATCATCATCATCATCATCATCATCATCATCATCATCATCATCATCATCATCATCATCGTCATCATCATCATCATCATCATCATCATCATCATCATCATCATCGTCGTCATCATCATCATCATCATCATCATCATCATCATCATCATCATCATCATCATCATCATCATCATCATCATCATCATCATCATCATCATCATCATCATCATCATCATCATCATCATCATCATCATCATCATCATCATCATCATCATCATCATCATCATCATCATCATCATTTTTAAGATCCTAACATGTGTTCAAAGTTGGAATGAATCCTCATGGTATTTAGTATTGTTGAAGTTCCTTTAATTTTAGAAGGCGAAAGGCTGCTAGAAATACCAGAACACTCACACACACACACACACACACACACACACACACAAATAAAGAACGAACATATACACATTACACACACACACACACACACACACACACACACACACACACACACACACACACACACACGCGCGCACGCACGCACGCACACACACACACACACACACACACACACACACACACACACACACACACACACACACACACACACACACACACACACACACACACACACACACACACACACACACACACACACACACACACACACACACACACACACACACACAGGACTCGATGTCACAGTTGGTAGAGTTCCCGGCCGCCGCTGCGGCGGTCCGGGTTCCAATCCCGCCCAGGGCTGAAATAATTTCAGTATCGCTGCGCTGTTAGTCGTTACTCCAACTCTCGTGGGCGGGGAGTTGGGTGTGTATATGCGTGTAAGGTCACATCATACCCATAGATCGGTCATGTATGAGCTATGAGCTCTTTTCCGCGAGGGAAATAGCTTTTGATCACGAGTCCAACACGTGATCCAAGACCATGGTGAATCATACATAGCACGTATACGAACCCGTATACATAATTGTTGCCAGGTGATTTTATTCATCTCATTGTCCCCTCTCGATGCCACTCTTGGTTTCAGTCTTGCCGGGCACTCCCTCGATGGAGATTAATCGTCAGGTCATCTCCAAGAGGAAGCTAGAAGGCTCAAGAATAATAACTTCATCTGTTGGGTTCATTGTCCGGTTGCACAGGACCTCTGTAAGCCCCCCAGATCTCGGGGATCTCCTCGGCTTTGCGTCAAACTCCTTCATTAAGATTTCTGTTTGACTTGATGATTACCTGCTTAATCCATCACGACATCTCCCAGCTTCCGTTTGGCGCCAATTTGTAACAACGAAGCTTCTGGGAGATCCTCATATGCGACTCCACCTGAGAGGATTCTGCCTTGACGTCAAAAGATCTTCCGTCGTCAGGTAGGTCTTCGAAGAACTTGCTCGATATTTGGGTCAACGAATGTTCGTTTATGGAATATTTTAATGTCAGAGGAGGCTTTCTCACTCCAACGGGAGTCTGAGCTGAAGTTATTCGATATTTAGTCCCTGATTGTTCATTTATGTACATTTTGACGTCCAGGTAAAGTAGAAACTCTGAACTGACCTTACAAGGTTTTTCTTTTAAATCATTGGACGATTATTTATGAAGGACCTTGACATAAGACGAGACTCTACTATCACACGACTCGATTTCGTCGCCTGAAATATTTGTAAGGGTGATACATATTACAAACCTGGATTCTAGAGTTCATCCTTTACACAACCTTATCAGAAGCCAGACTACCTTATCTACTACATTATTGAATTTCACTATGCTACCAGCAATCCCTTGATTATTCAAGAAACCTTCTACTTTCTTCTCTTTACCTCCAAAGTAGAAGAGATGATTACTGTCTTTGTTACTGTCCGAGTTTTTCCTCCTACCTTCGGACTTCACTCAGTCCCACGATATCTCAGTTGATGTTCTCCTGTTCTTCTATTAGACTCTCCAAGTGGTGGTTTCCTGATAGGCTTCTCACGTTTTATGCGTTAATATTTATTTCATTCAAGATCTGCTTGGACAGTGCTTACTTACATTCGGTGACACATTGCCATAAAACTCACGACGTAATGTTGCTAGACCTGTAGGTGGTGATGATCCAACAGGAACGCCAATGACATCACTGAATGCGTTGTTCTTGGTTAGTTGCCCTTCACAGTTTCTGGTGAGATACATTTTTGGCACCACTTTATCTAATACATTCAGTATAGCCCTAAATATCTATAGGATATTCAATGGCCCACGTCAGGAACGTGATAGCAATGTGTCATACGACCACTTACGAGAGAGCTGACGCCATGAATTTTCTCGGTAGACAAGGTTATTTTAAGAACAACAAAAGATTTTTCAATTAAGAGTTGAAAAATCTCCCCGTGTTAGTCATGTCGAACAGACCTTATATGGCAGATGAGACAAAAATTACCTCGAACGCACTCCTGTACTTGTTTCTGAAGTCAACTTCAAAGTAAATCAAAGAGAAAGTTTAAGTGGACTTTATCTCCTGTAACATAACGAGCTAATCAAAGGAGACGGGTTTCACAAAGTCAGAGTAATTTTATTTCGTTCAGAAGAGAAGCCGGACAAATACAAACTACAGTAGTTTCTTGTTTGGTCCTCGATACATAATTATCCTAGAGTTGTTTAACATAAAGATGTGGTCTTACGTTACAAGGACAAAGGATGCTAAGCCAAATCAAGGTAATAGTGACGGTCTGCTACTTTGTATTTCTTATGTGTGTTTACATATTCCCTTATCTTAATGGTTCTTAACCTGAACAGCATAATCCCCACGGGTATCGTTTATATGATCATGTTTATTAATGAGGGGGTGGAGGGTCGCATGGTAAAAAGGGGTAAAAAGGTTGTGTTACATAACCATACATATACACACTACTTAGCTAAAGAGTATGATATTGAGCGCGCCGACAAATTTTGATTATTATCATTTTCATGAGTTTTTTCTTTTAGAAAACTGAACCAGTTAGTGCTCAAGTTTGGAAAGGAGTGTAAGAGTGAATGTGGACAAAACTAAAGTGATGAGATGTGCAAAGAACGATGAGGGTGGTAGGTTGAATGCGAGTGTGCAGGGTTGAGTGGTTTGACGAAGTGAAGAGATCTCAAGTATGTGGGGTCGCATGTGGCTGTGAATGGAGGAGAAGATGAGGAGGCAACTTAAAGAGTAATTGAACCAAGTAAATGTATTAGTGGAGTGAAATGTGTTACGGGATGAATCCAATGAGAGGGTTATATGAAAGAGTGACTGTGATCACGCCAACGTATGGAGCAGACTTGGGATACAAGATCCCTCTTTGGTTTTATCAATTGCATAAACTTATCCAGTCAATTATTTAAGGACTTGAGTAACACCCCTTACAGAGCAGTGTCACTCATTTTATTCTATTTCATATTAATCTCTTAATCTCCTTAGCTCTCTCCTTTAACATCCCTGCGAGTCCATATCTTCGATACAATATTGTCCTCAAGGATAGAAGCACTGGTTATTTCCGACAGAGTCAAAATAATGAATACAATGGAGGTAAAAAGGATGAATGATTTTTGAGACGAGATGTTTGAGAAATATTATCATTATCATTATTACTATTATTATTATTATTATTATTATTATTATTATTATTATTATTATTATTATTATTATTATTGTTGTTGTTGTTATTATTATTATTATTATTATTATTATTATTATTATTATTATTATTAATTATTATTATCATTATTATTATTATTATTATTATATATTATTATTATTATTATTATTATTATTATTATTATACACACACACATATAATATATATATATACATATATATATGTATATATATAATATATATATATATACATTTTTGCTTGTAACCACGAGGAAATTAAAGATCGGAATACTGAACGTTTTCGTCTATTAAGACATTTTCAAAGTACATAGTGTCACAACAAAGAATAACTTAAATATAATAATATAGAAAACAGGAGAGGTCACACAACGTAAATACGTAAGGATTATCTTACAAAGAAACAAAAATATAAAAAATATATATATATATATATGTATAAAAAAAGAAATTATATAATTTTTCTTTTATATAAAAACAATAAATAAAATGGGTGACAATTGAAACAGGTGATAAAATGTCACACAGCATAAACCATAAGGATGACAAATGACAAGGTGAAAAAAAGGACATTCAACATAAAAGATAATAACAAGAAATAAGAAGGGTGACAATTGACACATGTGATTCAACATAAAGATTGACTTACAAAGAAACAAAATATATACATATACATATACATACATACATATATATAATAGAAAATAATAATAACAAGAATAAATAAATAAAAATGGGTGACAGATGACACAGGTGAAAAAAGGTCACACAAGATGGCTAAGGCGGAGCTTTGGGACATTGTCCTACAATTTGGTTAATAACAAAATTATCTAGTTTAAAAAGACCAGTGCTTAAATTGAGATTTTCATTAAAAGTTTTTTTAATGAGACACGATTCAATTATATTTCTTATCAAATAAGAATTACTTGAAACAATTTCTTGGGAATTGTCCCAATCAATACAGTGATTGTAGTCTCTAATGTGAGCAAAAATCCCACTTGAAGATTGGCCAGTACGGACACTATACTTATGCTGGTTCAGTCTAAGTTTTAATTCCTTGCCAGTCTGGCCAATGTAACACGAATTACAATTCTTGCAAGGGATAGAGTAGA
>NC_134777.1:86789813-86799813 GCF_046742065.1 Oratosquilla oratoria
CTTCTATCTTATTCCTCCTGCTCATAATTTCCTTAGAATTTCTCCTCTTTTATCAAGTCATATGTTTCTTTGGGATATTGGCCTTCTCTCAATCTCTATCATTCTACCAGAAGGCTTCTATCCCCTTATGAGAATGTGTGTGTGTATGTGTGAGTGTGTGTGTGTGTGTGTGTGTGTGTGTGTGTGTGTGTGTGTGTGTGTGTGTGTGTGTGTGTGTGTGTGTGTGTGTGTGTGTGTGTGTGTGTGTGTGTGTGTGTGTGTGTGTGTGTGTGTGTGTGTGTTTGTGTGTGTGTGTGTGTGTGTTGTGTTTGTGTATGTTGTGTGTGTGTGTGTGTGTGTGTGTGTGTGTGTGTGTGTGTGTGTGTGTGTGTGTGTGTGTTTGTGGTTTGTGTGTTTGTGTGTGTGTGTGTGTGTGTGTTTGTGTGTGTGTGTGTGTGTGTGTGTGTGTGTGTGTGTGTGTGTGTGTGTGTGTGTGTGTGTGTGTGTGTATTCACCTTGGTCCTTTGGATCACGTGTTGGACTCGTGATCGACAGCTATTTCCCTCCCGGAAGAGAGCTCAGAGCTCGTATGACCGATCTATGGGTAATGCTATGACCTTGCACACACACACACACACACACACACACACACACACACACACACACACACACACACACACACACACACACACACACACACACACACACACACACACACACACACACACACACACACACACACACACACACACACACACACACACACACACACAACTCCCCGCCCACGAGAGTCAGAAATAATTTCGGCCCTGGGCAGGATTCGAGCCAGGTACTGCGAGCACCACCGTACTTTGCAGTCCAGCGCTCTACCAACCGCGCTACCGAGTCGTGTGTGTGTGTGTGTGTGTGTGTGTGTGTGTGTGTGTGTGTGTGTGTGTGTGTGTGTGTGTGTGTGTGTGTGTGTGTGTGTGTGTGTGTGTGTGTGTGTTTGTGTGTGTGTGTGTGTGTGTGTGTGTGTGTGTGTGTGTGTGTGTATGTGTGTGTGTGTGTGTGTGTGTGTGTGTGTGTGTGTATGTGTGTGTGTGTGTGTGTGTGTGTGTGTGTGTGTGTGTGTGTGTGTGTGTGTGTGTGTGTGTGTGTGTGTGTGTGTGTGTGTGTGTGTGTGTGTGTGTGTGTGTGTGTGTGTGTGTGTGTGTGTATTCACCTTGGTCTTTTGGATCACGTGTTGGACTCGTGATCGACAGCTATTTCCCTCCCGGAAGAGAGCTCAGAGCTCGTATGACCGATCTATGGGTAATGCTATGACCTTGCACACACACACACACACACACACACACACACACACACACCCAACTCCCCGCCCACGAGAGTCAGAGTAACGACCCGAAGCGCAGCGATACCGAAATAATTTCGGCCCTGGGCAGGATTCGAACCAGGTACTGCGAGCACCACCGTACTTCGTAGTCCAGCACTCTATCAACTGCGCCACCGAGTCCTCTGTGTGTGTGTGTGTGTGTGTGTGTGTGTGTGTGTGTGTGTGTGTGTGTGTGTGTGTGTGTGTGTGTGTGTGTGTGCGTGAATGTGTGCGTGCGTGCGTGCATCATTATAACTAGAATAGATAAGTCGATAAAGCTGTTGGAGCCTCATGTGGCTTGGTACATTTGTAATCCTCCTCGTTATCTCCAACTGGAGATTAATTTCCTTCTCCTAGTTTGACCTTCCCTCTTCAAGCGAAGAGACAGACTCCAACAGAGTAATTAACGAATGGAATAGACTTAGTAACCATGTAGTGAGCGCTGAAATAATTGGTTGTTTTTAAAAAAAGATCATAGATAGGGATGAAAAGTGGTAGGAGCCATGGAACTGCCTAGTGTAGGCCTTATGGCCTCTTATAGTCTCTTTACTTCTTATGTTCTCACCCGAAGAAGAGGTACAGAGATTTACCAGAGTCTGTTTACAGCGACGGTACACGCACGCACGCGCGCACACAAACACAATTTAGGTGGTTCAATTCTATTTTTTTTTTTTTTTTCTAAGGAAGTTGCGGAGGAATGATTGATGTATTGGTATTTTATCGTAGTGTCATTAATGCTGTTTGAGTGGGCAAATGAAAGAATAGACAGATGTATTTCCTCTTCCGTCTGTCCTCTTCCTCTTCCTTTTCCATCTGTCCTCTTCCTCTTCCATCTGTTTTCTTCATCTTTCATCTGTTCTCATCCTCTTCCATCTGTCCTCTTCTCTTTCATATTGTCCTCTTCCTCTTCCATCTGTTCTCCTCTTCTCCCATCTTGTCCTCTTCCTTTCCCATGTTGTCCTGTTCCTCTTCCATCTGTCCTCTTCCTCTTCCATCTATCCTCTTCCTCTTCCATCTGTCTTCTTCCTCTTCCATCTGTCCTCTTCCTCTTCCATCTATCCTCTTCCTCTTCCATCTGTCCTCTTCCTCTTCCATCTGTCCTCTTCCTCTTCCATCTGTCCTTTTCCTCCTCCTACAAAGGATTACAAAGAATTACAATGGTGGAGTATGCCGACAGGAGAACTTTTGGTCCATATCTAGGTCGGATGGGGAAAAAAATCATAATAATAATAAAATAATAAATAAAAACTATAATAATGTGAATAACAAATAAAATACATAAATAAATGCATAGGTATAGTTAAATAATAAACAAACAGGTAAATAGTAAATGATAAGAAATTGACATATAACTAATAATAAATGAAAATCAGACAGACAAATGATAACAAAACAAAAACAAATAATATAAAATAAATTATCATCATTACAGCATCTTGCTTAGGTGTTTGTCTAAATGATTCTTAAAGCTTCGAACTGAAGTACATTGCACTACCTATGCAGGAAGTCTTATTCCATTCACTAACTACACGGTTGGCAAAGTTGTTTCTACCTACTTCCAAATTGAATCTATTTCCGGACAGTTTGAGACCATTATTTCTTGTCTGATTCTCATTCAATGTAAAAATTTGGTCACTTTTGATGTTGTCAATTCCCTTTAAAATCTTAAAGACCTGTATCAAGTCACCTCAGTTTACGCTTTTTTAGGGAAAACAGATTCATATGTTTTAGTCGATTTTTGTATGATTAATTTTTGATATTTGGAATCTGTCCTCTTCCTCTTTCATCTTCCATCTGTCCTCTTCCCTCTTCCATCTGTCCTCCTTCTCTTCCATCTGTTCTCTGGCAGTTATCCCGTTCTCGAGCCTCGCCTCGAGACACTGCTGTCCTCGTCTTATTAAGACTAGATAAAGGGAATTTCAGGATGTGGAAATGAGATTCATGGCATGTACAGGAAGCCCGAAGAAGGTCATCTTTGCTCGTGTTGATGGCCTGGAAGCCAAATCTTCATCAAACACACAGACAATTATTTATCTGTTTATTTATTTGTTTCTCTTTATTATCCTAAAATAATGAGTTTATCTTACAAACTAATTGAAATCTTCACCACACATACAGCTTTGTATCTATATGCTTACCTATTCGCTTCTGTTTATTAATTCTAATCATTTGTTTAACTTATACATTTGTTTATCTAAGCATATATATATTCATCTATATACCCATCTATATAGAATTATTTATTACTTCCTGTCTGTATATTTACTTCTTTATTCTTCTATTCTTTCATTCATCTTTATTTGTTTATTAATATATTCACTTCGTTTATCTACTTATTTGTCTATTTTATTTTATTTTTATGTAGAGAGCTTATTTCAAAATTCTACAAATGGCCTCGAGAAAATTTAATACACACACACACACACACACACACACACACACACACACACACACACACACACACACACACACACACACACACACACACACACACACACACACACACACACACACACACACACACACACACACACACACATACATATATATATATATATATATATATATATATATATATATATACATATATGAATATATATATATACATATATATACATATATGAATATATATATATATATATATATATATATATATATACATATATATATATATACATTTTAACAACCACAATGCTCGCTGGCTGAGTGGGTTAGGGCGTCGTTACTTGCGGCGAAGGTCGAGGTGATGGCAGTTCGAATCCTGCCACCAGCGAAGTTGAACCAAGGGCATGGTTCATTAAATTCCACGCTACAAACCCCTCTGTGAGGGGCATCGTCCTAGCCTCCCGATAGGGGGGAGTGTGTGACGTTAAACCATATCATCACAATGCACTTTAATTCTAAGCCATCAACATCGGGAGACCCAATGGGGCGACATGCAGAAACTGAAATGTGAACTCGAACTCAGCGATCACATGACAAGTGCCGTAGTAACTAACCAACTACGCTATTAAGAGAGAAATAAATTGAGCGCAAGTTTTATTATATATTTGTATGCTCGAGTTACATAAACTTACATGAAATTTTGCGTTCAACACATCTCCACTATGATAGTACAACTGGAAGTATACAAACGCGGGAAACTATTTGTACAACACTGAATGGGTCCCAGTGATTAGAGATACATTTTAACAACCACAATGCACTTTAATTCTAAGCCATCGACATCGGGAGACCCAATGGGGCCACATGCAGAAATGTACATATATATATATATATATATATATATATATATATATATATATATATATATATATACATACATATATATACATATATATATATATATATATAAATATATATATATATATATATGTATATGTATATATTCACAACCATTAGAATTGTAAATATTATGGATACAGATAAATGTAATGAGCGTTTATTAAGTAAACGTAATGTTTACATAAGTAAACGTAAGAAACGTGTATAAGAAAAAACGTTCATAAACTTTTTTAGAAATGAGCGTAATAAACGTTTATAAAATATAAACGCAACAAGACTCGACGTCAACTCAACCTTGACGTTTATTTCCACCTCGCACTGTGTCTTACAGTCTTTGATTACTCCTAAAACAGAAGAAAGTAATTTGCGTCCTGCTGCTGATTAAAGAAGACTAGGAGCGAAAGTCTTCTCCCCTTTCAGCCTGAATACTAACTTCTTGGAAAAAAGAGAGAGAGAGAGAGAGAGAGAGAGAGAATGAGAGAAGGTGACAGACACGAGAGAGAGAGAGAGAGAGAAAGAGAGAGAGAGAGAGAGAGACAGAGAGACAGAGAGAGAGAGAGAGAGAGAGAGAGAGAGAGAGAGAGAGAGAGAGAGAGAGAGAGAGAGAGAGAGAGAGAGAGAGAGAGAGAGAGAGAGAGAGAGAGAGAGAGAGAGAGAGAGAGAGAGAGAGAGAGAGAGAGAGAGATTATTTTTTATTTTATTAATTTATTACGCCAAGGCGTCAGTCAGTACATGGATATACAAGTACAAAATGTTAATATAATGCATCAGATGGATACACAATCAATAATAGTACAATGCATATGAGTCAGAGCCTCAATAATGTCATATCTGTAATAGCAATATAACATTGAATACAATGTGATAGTCTTAGTAATAAATGACAGCAGTGAGGACAATAAGTCCCACAACCAAGCGCAGTACAATCACGAACATTTGACAGACATAGGACATAATGGTAGTGTGCATAGACAGACCTAAATGACATACATAGTGCGCAATATCATTAAGGCCATCGATGTGAGGGGCGCAAAAGGTAAGAGAGAGAAAAAAAAAAGAAAAATCTCTCCTCCCTCCCCTTTTCCTTCTTTTGGTATAGTCCGAGTACGTAAACATACAATTGGAATACATATAATAATGGTTATGGGAAGCAACAAATCTAGACAGAATGTGTCGAGTAACATCACGAGAGGACGCACTCGACATGACATGACGCCCCTCCCCCCCAGGTTGAATAACCTGAGGAAGTAGAGGAATGCTGTCGATTCAAGACCTCATTCTCCTGCGGTGCTCCTCGACTCAGTAAATAATACAGTAGGCACGAACATTTGATAAACAAAAGTCGTAACGGCAGTGTACATAGTCATACGTAAGGATCATATACAGTAAACAGTATCACTGAAGGTCGCCGATGAGAGGAGCGCAAAGGGGTGGGAGAAAAAAAAATACATTAAACAATTTTAAAATTGAGTGTGAGTGCATAAGCATTCTAATGGAAAACAAACGGTAATGGATATAAGCAGCAATAATATTTGTCAGAATGGGCTGTGTAACATCACAGGAGGACGTAACCAATATCACACAACGACGCCCCCCCCCTCCTCCAGGCTGAACAAGCTGTGGAAGCAGAAGAAAAGTGTAGTCGACCCAGGACTTCACCCTTCTGCAGTGTTCCTCGACTTGATCAATAATACAGTCAATAACCACCGAAGTGAGGAAAACGGGTAAGTATTATGTCAAGGTTGTCAGCCTCGAGTAAGAACGTGCAGATTTGAATCAAGGTCTGACCTCTTGGTAGAAGATCTCTTACTGTGGGGCACTGAAGACAATAGTGTTCTAGGTTGTTAGCATTAGGGCTGTCGCATAGTTTACAGGTGGTGTACTGTGGCATGTCAAGAGTGTGGGCAACCTGCCACAAGGGCCGATACCCCATCCTGAGTCGAGCACTAATTACATTGTGTTTTCGCACAGTTAACCCGCGTTTGCGATACTTGTAGCGACTGTGGAGAAAGTGATCATGATGTTGTATGGACACACTGTTAGCCTTCTCTGCATTTCTGCGTCGCATCGTCATGTCAAACCCAACTGAGTGGATGATGTTTCGTAGACATCGGAGGGAGGGCTCGGCATCTCGTACATGTCCATCTGCTATACAGGCCGCCTTAGCGATACGATCCACCGTGTCGTTGCCATGGAGTCCAATGTGGGAGGGTATCCATACAAACGGTATGGTAAGAGAAGCATCGTTTGCAGCAGCAAGTCGACATAGGATTTCATTCACAACACGGCTGCAGATAGGTCTTGGCGAGGATAGGGCGTGCAGGGCTGATTGGGAGTCACAAATAATTATCCCGTTCACAAGATGTCGAATAAGGAGAGTCACAGCATCCAAGATTGCATTCAGTTCACAGTAGGTGGAGCTCGATGAGGTGGGCAGTCTGCGGCCAATCCATGAGTCATCTGGTACAGGAGGCTCCAAGGTTGGGGAGAAGATGGCACACGCTGCTCTTCCATCCGCTTGCACAGAACCATCTACGTAGACGTGGTGTGCCATAGGCACAGACGTAGATATACCAGCAATAGTCTCCAGAGCTAACTGTTTCTGCAGGGGGGGATAGGCAGCTTTCGAGGTTGGTGTAAATGTGACAGCGGGGAGGGGGACACGCCATGGTGGTAAATCAGGGGGTTCCGCCTTCGCAGGCACATCGATGTCCAGGCCACGGAGAATATCACTCACTACCCTAATGAGGGTATGTCCGCCTGCTCGAAGTGGGGGTCTGGGTGCGTCCGGACCCAGTGACGCACTTATGACATCAGTGAAGTGTGGAGCAAGATTGGGGTAGTGGAGACACTTAACAGTGAAATAGGACACAATGGCATAAATCCTCTCTACTAGAGGAGGTAGGTTGAGTTCTAACTGCATGTTCACAACACGGGTAGAGAGAGAGCACCCCAGGATAAACCTCATGACTCGATTCTGGAATTTTTCAAGTGGCTCGAGCGCTGGTTTAGGAAGTTGACACAAGGCAGGGGATAGATAGTCGACTATTGACCGAAGCAGTAGGATGTAGAGAGTCCTTGCCACTGGGATGGAGATACCTACAGCATTGTTGGCAAGCCACTTGATAGGTGCAAAGCGGGGCTCCAGACGGTCAAGAAAGCTTTTCACGAGGGGGTGAATTCGTTGACGTGCAGGTGTAGCTGGGGTGATTCGGACTGGTGCTCCCAGATATGTATACTGTGTGCAGTGAGTGGTGTCATGACCACCCATAGTGAATGCAGGCAGAGCTCTGGCATTGCGTGAGGTAAAAATCCTGCTTTTCTCTGGGGAGAAAAGGAGGCCACAGGAGGTAGCGGCCATGTTGAAGTCACGGAGCATGCGCTGAAGGTCATGTGGTGAGGTGGAGTGGATGCATATGTCATCCGCATAGCAGGTGATAGTAGTACCGGGGATGATAGGAAGGAGGGAGAGTAGACGATGCATCAGGATATTGAATAAGAAGGGACTTAGCACACCTCCCTGCGGGGTGCCCAGTTCGAATGGTTCATAGGAACTGTACGACCCCTTGAAGTAGACACGTGACGTTCTATTACAAAGGTAACCTCGAATCCATTTTAGTAGGTTTCCCCGAACTCCAAAGTTCACCAGTTGGTCAAGGATAATTTCCCTGTTGGCTATATCGAAGGCAGATTTGAGGTCCAAGAAAGCAACCACACTGGTGGGGGAGAGACGTGTGTAGAGTTCAGCTAGGCAGTGGTGTGTGCTCCGTTGCGGAAGGAAACCATAAAGACTGGGGGAGAGCTTATCCAGTAGTCGGTGCATCAGTCGGGCAAGAAGGATGCGTTCAAACACTTTGCTAAAACAGATGGTGAGAGAGATAGGCCTAAATTTGTTGGTGCCAGGTTTCGGTATAGGAATGATAGTGCTTTTGGTCCAGGCTGAAGGCACATGCCCCAGGCGAAGGCAGAGATTGAAGAGCTGTAGTAGGGGATTACTAGGAACATTCTGAAGGAGACGAAGGACTTGATAAGTGAGGCCATCCTCACCAGGGGCAGAATTCTTAACCCTAGCAAGAGCACGGTGTAGCTCGTCCTCGGTGAATGGGATGTCATCTTCTTCATCTGTCTGTAGTAACGCACCCATTAGGCGGAGGTTACGAGAGCTGCGGTGGGAGGACAGTGCCTCTTGGACATTCTCAGGAAGGTTGCGAGTTTGTGACTGCTCTGACCAGGTAGTAATAAGATCTTGTGCATACTCAAGCGGACTGTGGTGCAGAGTGCAGGCGGATTTCTTCTTGACAACCTTTTTTATAAGATGCCACATAGTGCCCGTGCTAGTCTGATGGTTAATACTATCTGTAAATTTCTGCCAAGACTCTGTGTACACGCATTTCTGAAGGGCAACCAGGTCATCCCTGGCCAGCTGATAATGGTGCAGGTGTTCAGGCGTGGGCTGCCTTTGAAAGGAAAGTCCAGCATCCACCGCTATTCTTTCCGCTTGGGCAATACGCTGATCCAGTGTCCAAGAACGGGTCTTAGTGCGACGTTGAATGTGTGGTCGGAGCACATAGTGCGTGTAGAAGTCATGTGTAGAATTCACCAGTGAATCATATAGGCTGTCAGGAGAAAGAAGATCAAAAGTGGGAAGGAGGCGAGAAATATACGAGATGTATGTGGGGCAGTATTTAGGAGGGATAGAGATGCGGGCACGGTGATGGGGGATGGAAGTTTGAGCCTGTAGGATGGAGTATGTTAGGCTAATAGCAACATGGTCAGAGAAGAGAGAAGGGATAGATGAGCAAAAGACATTGGATGCCACAAGACCTGCAGTGATAATGTGATCTATAGTACCTCCACGAGTGTGTGTGGCACCACCAGTATCCCAACGTGTTAGGCGATGTCGGCGGATGTAGTCTAGCAGGGGCTTGCCAGCGCGGTTGGGAGTGGGAGATACGTCTCCGAGAGCAGGGTGCCTTGCGTTAAAATCCCCCATATAGATCATTCCACTATCTGTAGGTATAGGAAGGGCTGGTAAATTAATCAACCCGGGAGCAGAGTAGACATTGCACAACCGAAGAGTACTATTTCCTACGGTAATCTCAAAGAGCTGAAAGGTCATATCAGGTTGCGCAGAGGAACCAACGAGCGTGTGAGGCAGGGATGATTGAATGTAGGTAATGAGGCCATTTCTGGTATAGTGTACATATGAGACATACCCTGTGAGCAAAGGAGCCTCCTCCCCATGTGGAGCATTACCAGGAAAGGCCTCTTGTATAAATATGACTTGTGGATGATGTTGATAAACATAGGTTTTAAGTGCCGTGAGTTTAGAGGAGTGTCTAATACCAAAGGCATTCCAGGAGATGGCATGAAAATTAATGT
>NC_134777.1:86829813-86832313 GCF_046742065.1 Oratosquilla oratoria
GAGGAGGAAAGGAGGAGTAGGAGGAGGAGGAGGAGAAGGAAAAGGAGGAGGAGGCGGAAAAGGAGGAGGAAAAGGAAGAGCTAAAGATAGAGGAGGAGAAGGAAGAGAAGGAGGAGGAGGAGGACAAGGAAAAGGAGGAGGAAAAGGAAGAGGAGGAGGAGAAATAGGAGGAGGAGGAGGAAATGGAGGAAAAGGAGGAGGAAAAAGAAGAGGAGGAGAAGGAGGAGAAAGAGGAGGAGGAGGAAGAGGAGGAGGAAAAGGAGGAAGAGGAGGAGGAGCGAGAGAAGGAACAAGTGCTGTCATGAAATAATTGAGGGAGACACACGAATTACAAAGGCGGTGGATGATTATGAAAGAATATGATCAAATATGAATTTTTTGAGTTGAGAGAAAATTGGCTAAAAGCGAAGATATAGAACGAAATAAGGAAAGAAGGATGAAGAACGCATAGAATATGAAATAAAATAAAATCAAATGAGATGAAATAAAATATATTAAAAAAAGTGACAGGGACAATGCAATTCTTAGAAATAAATGAATAAATAAATAATGTTTGAGATGTTGAATAAAGTACACAAAGGAGCGACAAACGAAGACGAAGAAAATATGGAACGACAGGAATTGTCAATAACGGTATTGAAAATATGAAATATATGCATAGATACTTATATATATATATATATATATATATATGTGTGTGTGTGTGTGTGTGTGTGTGTGTGTGTGTGTGTGTGTGTGTGTGTGTGCGTGTGTGTGTATTCACTTGGTCTTTTGGATCACGTGTTCGACTCGTGATCGACAGCTATTTCCCTCCTGGAAGAGAGCTCAGAGCTCGTAGGTCTGATCTATGGGTAATGCTATGACCTTTCACACACACACACCCCCAACTCCCCGCCCACGAGAGTCAGAGTAACGACCCGAAGCGCAGCTGTACCGAAATTAATTTCGGCCCTGGGCAGGATTCGAACCAAGCACTACGCGCACCACCATGCTAGTAGTTCATCGTTCTACCAACTGCGCCACCGAGTCGTGTAACCAAGCACTACGCACTATGTGTGTGTGTGTGTGTGTGTGTGTGTGTGTGTGTGTGTGTGTGTGTGTGTGTGTGTGTGTGTGTGTGTGTGTGTGTGTGTGTGTGTGTGTGTGTGTGCGTGTGTGTGTGTGTGTGTGTGTGTGTGTGTGTGTGTGTGTGTGTGTGTGTGTGTGTGTGTGTGTGTGTGTGTGTGTGTGTGTGTGTGTGTGTGTGTGTATTCACTTGGTCTTTGGATCACGTGTTGGACTCGTGATCGACAGCTATTTCCCTCCTGGAAGAGAGCTCAGAGCTCGTAGGTCCGATCTATGGGTAATGCTATGACCTTGCACACACACACACACCCAACTCCCCGCCCACGAGAGTCAGAGTAACGACCCGAGGCACAGCGATACCGAAATAATTTCGGCCCTGGGCAGGATTCGAACTGGGTACTGGGAGCACTTCTACTTCCCAGTTCAGCGCTCTACCAACTGTACCACCGAGTCGGTGTGTGTGTGTGTGTGTGTGTGTGTGTGTGTGTGTGTGTGTGTGTGTGTGTGTGTGTGTGTGTGTGTGTGTGTGTGTGTGTGTGTGTGTGTGTGTGTGTGTGTGTGTGTGTGTGTGTGTGTGTGTGTGTGTGTGTGTGTGTGTGTGTGTGTGTGTGTGTATCAATCACAATTCACTTTAATACTAGACCATCAACATCGAGAAACTCGAGGAGGCATACATGCAGAAATTGAAACCTGATACAGCCAAGGACTCGAACCTCCGCTAGTACGTGACAAGTGATAGTGACTTAACTGATTGCGCTATCTCTCTTGATGGCGCAATCGGTTATATTATGTACACAGACATGACAGAATTGAATAGACACCAAGATAAATCGTTTAATTTATTAAACAAGCAATTGATACAATTAAAGTGCTTATAAATGGTCACAATGTGAATAATTAATACTTGGTTGACATCCCCTTTGCTTTTTCAATGCAAGGACCCTTCTAGGCATGCTAGTGATTAGTTCACGAATATCATCTTGAGGGATTTCTTGCCATGTTTCCCGTAATAATCCTAAGAGTTCGGCATTTGAAGATTGCTTCCTGTTCATTTTGCGAAGTTGTCGGTCTAATATGCCCCAGAGGTGTTCAATAGGGTTCTTATCCGGGGACTGACTTGGCCATGGAAGTTTCCTGATCCCATTTTGTCCCAACAAATTTTGTGTTACTTGAGCAGTGTGACAAGGAGCTCCAGCTTTCATAAATAGAAAGACATTTTTACTCATTCAACCACTGGAGAATATTGAAATGAGTCCTTACTTTAATATAGAAACATTTATGCCTGAACTGATGTTTCCTTAACACTCCACAAGTTCTGATCGACCAATTTTGTATCGGTATCTGGCTCAGAAGCTTCCCCAATAATAGACAAATATTTAACAAAAACACGTGTAAACATAACTAAAATAACTAATAAGAGGATAGGTGATTTGAT
>NC_134777.1:86837313-86849813 GCF_046742065.1 Oratosquilla oratoria
AATATATATATATATATATATATATGTATATATATACATATATATATATATATATAAAGATAAAGTAAATGAATCTGTGTGCATGTTCTGATTTACTTTGTTGAAGAAATAACGCAAAATTCGGTTGTTTGAGCTACTTTGTTCTGACAAATATCTGAACAAATATCTGACAAATATCAAAAATAAATCATTCGAAAATCGACCTAAAGCACATGAATCTGTTTTCCCTAAAAAAGCGTATAGACTCAGAGGTGACTTGATACAGGTCTTTAAGATTTTAAAGGGAATTGACAACATCAAAAGTGACCAAATTTTCACATTGAATGAGAATCAGACAAGAAACAATGGTCTCAAACTGTCCGGAAATAGATTCAATTTGGAAGTAGGTAGAAACAACTTCGTGTAGTTAATGAATGGAATAAACTTCCTGCACAGGTAGTGCAATGTAGTTCAGTTCGAAGCTTTAAGAATCATTTAGATAAATATCTAAGTAAGATGCTGTAATGATTATAATTTATCTTATATTATTTGTTTTTGTTTTGTTATAATTTGTCTGTCTGATTTTCGTTTATTATTAGTTATATATCAATTTATTATTATTTACTATTTACCTGTTTGTTTATTATTCTAATTATACCTATGCATTTATTTATGTATTTCATTTGTTATTTACATTATTATAGTTCTTATTTGTTATTTTATTATTATTATTATTATTTTTTTTTTCATCCAACCTAGATATGGATCAAAAGGTCTCCTGTCGGCATGCTCCGCCTTTGTAATCCTTTGTAACACCGAATAGTTTGTTCCAGGCGAATTTTTATTTCACATCTAATTTCTGCACGTCCACCATCTTGAATCCTGATAATTTTTATTCATTTTTTAATGCATACTATTCAGTACAATGTTCTTTGCCCACCCTGGCTAGCTCAAATTCATTATCTGAACATTTTGCCCCATTCCTGCAAATTTTTCACTCAAAAAAGGCTAATTCTTCTCAATATGATACCCCCAATGACTAATTAGTATTGATATCTGGCTGAATATCAGTAACCAATACCAAGAGTCACTCTCCCTTTCGCCAACAATAGGAAAGTCTTCATTAGAGAAACTAAGAGAGCGCCTGTACGCAAATAGTTATGGATCTGAACACGAAATCAGGATCCAAGATGGCCGACGCGCAGAACTCAGATGTGAAATAAAAATTCGCCGGTTACAGTTGCCTAGCAGCAGATATTGTTTTAATTCTTGTACATCTGACAGCGCGGAGATAAATTTAAATCCTTAGAGTAATGGAAGTTACGAAGAAGTTCTCAAATTAATGATTGAAGTTATCCCTTAGTTTCACCTCCCCTAGTCACCACTGTCACTTAAATTTGACTTGTAATATCACTCGTCTCGAGGCCCCTTGCCTCTCGTTACGTGAGGTTCACTAATATTCAAGTTCCTCTTAAGTAGTAGGCCCAATGCCTTCTTTTTCCTGTAGTCTCACTATTTTCTAGGCCCCATGCCTATTCCTCTCGTCCTTTGGGTTAATAAAAGGGAGGTGAATTTTCTTTCTTCTTTCACTGTAATTTCACCTTCAGCTTACACTCGGGATCTCTTTTCTCTCGTCTCTACATCGTCTCCTGATCCTCTCTCTACACCCTCTCTATATCTTCTCCCTATATCTTCTCTATCTCTTCTCTCTAGAACGTCTGAAGAGATCCCGTATCTTACGCTGAGCTACCTTCGTCTGACGTCACTAATTTTTCTAAACCAATCCCCGGTGACTTCTCAAATAAATGTCACTCCTTATGGGCGTGACTTTGAATTCCTGCACCAATAGTTTTTTTCTCCTTCTGCACCTTGCACCAATCCGGAAAAGCCATTTCAATGCCACTAGCAAAAATTGTTTACCTCAGCATTAGTCAAACGAAGGTAACCTGCGCTTACAATGTTGTGATTCATAAGCGATTATAAAAACAGTCACCACCGTCGGTGTGTTTACATAGACAAACGTCGCCCTCACCTAGACATAACATTGCCCTCGAGCAGGCGTCGAGTCTGAATTATTCTAATACCCTAGCTCATTTCCATTCGTACACTACCGGCCTCTTACAGGGCTCGGCAGCTACCCTTGGTCGTCCCGACCAATTCTTATTTCCCTCTTACAGGGCTTGCTAATATATTTCTAGAATAAGCTAATCTACCCTTGCGTAATTGTTAATCTACCTTCCAAAATACATCATTCATGCAATAAATTGGGAATAATACATAAACATAATACCTATAAATGTGAATAACAAGCATCTCAATATATATAAGGTATTGAATTAAGCGGTTACATGGTTGATTTGCTTTGACAGAGCCAATCTCCGGAATACAACAAAGGCAATCAGTGCTGCCACTAACATTGAAAGTAAGGGTATGATAAGGATTGGTAACATATGTAAATCATTTGAGGGAGATCTTGACAATGGTCTTCTCTTAATTTTCAAGGGAGGGGAGTTTTCAGGCAATGTGAAGTTGAAGGTTGAAATGTAGGTGTCCTCGGTTAAATGCATTGTATTAAGGGTATTAGAAATGGTGGAAATAGTGTCTGCATGCAATTCGCAGTTATCTTGAATAGAGACAAGACCTTCAACCAAATCCAATTTAGGACTCAACCCGGGACAATTTATTGATACCTTTGTCTTGTTAGGGAAAAACAGGTAATGAGATCCTTGTATGTTACAATGAGGGATCTGGTCTACCAAAATTCGTTGGTAATGACAATTGTTCATAACAGAAATATTCCTAACCAGAGAGTTCATGTGAAGCCTCTCGAACACAAAAGAGATCATGCTTTCTCTTAGATTGTCTACAGAAAGGATGTAATTGATTATAAAATTCACTATGAGCACTAACTTTAAATTCTGAATTGTTTATCATCTTTTCAAAAGCAATTAATTTGCAAAACACATTAATCTAGAGTTTGAGTGTCTCTTCTTGTTCAATATTCATAATTTCATATATTATTTTTCAACACACTTCATTTTCAAAGATAGTCTCATTACTTTAAAATGGTCACAATACTCATGTGTGTACTCAGATGAGAGGTCCTTAAGTCCTTAAGGTTCCAAGTCTGACCACAGCAGATCCTAAGTTTTAGGTTTCCATGTATCTGCTTGACACCAAGTTCCAGTTGTTTAGGTCTCCCATCCCAAATACATACAAATGGTCAATACTATCTGTAAAATACATCAAGATTAATATTCAACTCTTGAAAAATATCATTATAATATTCTCCATATTCTCCAGGGTTATCAATATTTATGCACAAAGTATTACTATAATCATCTTCATAGATCTGCAAGCTAATTTTCCTTATGTCATCTAAATGTCCTACCAATTCTTCTCTTGATTCTAAATGTTTAAGTTTAAACTTGTTTCCACCTGCAGAATCAATTACCCTATATGGACCAGTGTACCTTAGTGAAAGTTTATTATTGGGTGAAGTTGCTTTGACCATTACTAATTCCCCAATTTTCAATTTTAGTTTACGAGCTATTTTGTGTTGTTGTTCCCTCATCTCTTGTGAATACACCTGCATATGTTTCCTAACTCTTTGGTGAATACTTTGAAGAGTATTTATCCTATTGGATATATAATCATCCATATTATATATGGGTTTTTGCTCTGCTGTCAACATTTCATATGGCAGAGTTTTGTCCTCCCCAAAAATTATAAAATGAGGTGTATCCCCAGTTGCTACATTAATTTGATTGTTCAGAGTACACTTAACACAAGGAATCCAAGTATCCCAAGTTACACTATGAGGACTTATTAGTGTTCTAAGACATATAATTATCTTTTTGTTTAACCTTTCTACTACTCCATTACTTTGGGGATGGTTAACGAGTATATTGACTTTCTTGATGTGGAACACATTACATAGATTTTCCAAGATTTTGTTATTAAATTCAGTCCCATTATCTGAAACTAGGATGTTAGGTGTAGTAAAATTACAGATTATCTGATCATAGATTACGGAAGCAATAGTTTCAGCTTTCTTATTGATTATGGGTTGTAATATACAAAATCTTGAAAAATAATCAATAGCAACAAATAGGTATTTAAAGCCGTTCTCGGTTAGTGGTAATTCCAAAGTATCCATGTGAACTCTTTCCAAGGTTTCTGTGGAATGGGATAGGTGAGTATAGGAGCAGGTTTTGGTGTATTTCCTTTCACCTCTACACATTTTACACATTTTTCTATATAATCATATATAGTTTTCTTCATACCTAACCAAAAGTACTTAAGTTGTGCCTGTCTATATGTTTTATCCTTTCCAGGATGTGAACTACAATCACTATCATGAAGTAACTTCAATATCTCATTTACCAGAGTTTGTGGTATAACCAACTGATTTACTTGACCTCTAGAAATATCTTTCCCATTTACAAATGTTTTCCTATACAAAATTCCATTAATCAAATGAAATTCCTCTATCTTATACCCCTTTGGTAGCTTTGGAGGATCTCCTCTTGGGTTCATCAAATGCTTGATTATTGAATCACATGTCTCATCATCTCCCTGTTCTCTTATTAGCGTTTCTTCATCTAAAGTTACTAACTCTTCTATACTACAAACAAAATTAATCAATCCAGTCCCAGTCATTGGTTGACTAATGTTTCTAGAAAGTGGATCTGCTACATTCCTTCTACCCGGAATATAATTAAATTGAACATCATAGCACTGAAGTATCGCAAACCATCTAGCAAGTCTGCCTCTAAGATTCTTATGCTTAAATAAGTTCTGAATAGCTGTGTGATCAGTCCAAACTCTGATGGGATACCCTAGTATCATATCCCTAAAACTTTCTAAAGAATAAATTACTGCTAAAGTTTCTCTTTCAGTTATAGAATAGTTTCTCTCCGCACTATTACAAAGTCTGGATGTGTAAGCTATGGGTTTCAAAGTTCCATTTCTCTCTTGCATTAGTATGCCTCCTAACCCTATGTCAGACGCATCAGTACAAAGAATAAATTCTTTTTCATAGTCGGGGAAAATTAAAATAGGTGAACTTGTGAGTTTATCTTTCAACTTGTCAAAAGCTTGCTGTTGCGCAGGTCCCCATATGAACTTTGAGTCCTTTCTCAACAAAGAACTTAGTGGATTAGCAATGTCAGCATAACTTTGAATGAATTTTCTATAATATCCTGTTAATCCCAAAAAGCTCCTAACCTTGTCTACATTGGTCGGAACTGGAAAATTCTTGACAGCGTCCACCTTTGAATTTACTGTACTTAGTCCGTGTCTGTCTATCTTATGTCCTAAGTAAATGACACTGTCTTGCAAGAACTTACATTTTTCAAGTTTTACTTTTAACCCAGCTTCTCCTAGTCTTGAGAATATCAAATCTAATTTCTTAAAGTGCTCCACTGCAGTCTGAGAAACTATTAAAATGTCATCTAGAAATACACTGGCAGTGTTTCCTAACAATCCATCTAGAATAGTATTCATTAATCTCATGTAAGTTAATGGACTATTACATAACCCAAATGGCATTCTCTTGAACTCATAATGTCCTGTTGTAGTAGAAAATGCTGTGAACTCTCTTGAATCTTCATGCAATTCTATTTGCCAAAAAGCTGATTTGATATCTATAGTACTAAAATATCTATTCTCAGTTCCCAAACTTCTCAAAATGTCACCGATAATGGGTAATGGTAACCTGTCACGAATGGTGTGCTTATTCAGTTCCCTGTAATCAATAACTGGTCGCATAGTCCCATCAGACTTTGGTACTAAGATCAACGGAAAATTCCACTCACTCTTACTATGTTCAATAATATCCTGTGATAACATTTCAGTGATGAGTTTATCTACTACAGCTAATCTAGAGTGAGGAACTCTGTAGGCTGGTATGTAGATAGGTTGTGTTCCTGGTTTTAACTTAATGTGATGTTTTAAAACAGTTGTTTTGCCTAAGGCGTCCCCCGGCAAAGCAATTGCTTTTTTATGTTTCATAAGCAAAGCAAATAAAGCTTCATCCAACTCAGGGCAATTAGTTGATTGTAATAATTCTTTATACCTATTTCTTAAGTCTATGCCTTCTTGTACTGAACAAATTGATGAAGTTGGTAATTCTATCTCCTCACTATTCTCATTTAAAATCTTAATAGGTTTAGTACACACCTGAATACATCCTATTTGTGTACCTTTCTTTAAAACTATCTCTTTATTCATAGTATTAATTACTAATACTTCTACTCTGTTCTTATTTGTCTTATAAATCCCTGAGTCCCACTTCAATCCTTTAAGTTTTAACTGATTCTGGGACTGTAATTACTTCAGAGTCTACATTGATTCCTTTCAAAACACACTTCAACCTTATTAATTGACATGGGATGTAACAATGTCGACCTTGTTAATCCGCAATCTGCAATTCTCAAGGCATCTGTGGTTGATAATTTAGTAATCTCTGGGATTTCCTGAACTTCTGAGTTGGGTTCACAAATTGTTTTACTTTCTGTAGGGTTGGACCGCTCGGCCTCGCTATCTAGGATAGAAATGTTATCTAAGGATTCATTGATTCCTGTCACTGGTCTTAAGTCTGGTTGATTTAAGAATGGGATTAACTGTGACTTCACTAAAATTCCTAAGTCAGCAGGACAAATTACCATGTTTTTTTTTTCTCATAGTTGCAAATCCTATCAATAAATCTCCTGGAAAAACAGACTCTTCTACCACTATCACTGGGATGTACAATTGTTCATTTGTATACAAGGCAACTTCTAGCTCAATCTTGCCTAATGTTTTTAACTGATTTCCAGTTACACCTTGCAATGTGTAACGGATTGGTTCCAACATTTTCACTCCTGGGTTCAACTGGTTTAAAACTTTACTAGTAATTACATTAACTACAGACCCTGTATCAATAAAAATTTGAATAGGCTTATTGAACACTTGACCCGCAATGAGAGGTCCTACAGAAGTTTTACCAACAGTAATTATCAGTTTGTCAGTTTCTTTCATCTCCCTTGCATTCCCATATTTAACACAATACCGCCTATCGGTATATATATGGGGAGGTCTGAAATGGTTTATTCTGTGTCTGGGGGTTTTCCTCTTAGCCCTGGGGGTACCCGAAAATTTCGGCACTCATGAGTTCTGTGTCCGATTTTATTATGGTAAATACAGAATGGAGGGTTCCTACATTGATACTCATTGTGACCTTCGTATTTGCAATTTCTGCAAATAATCCCATAAAAACATTCTTGTGCCTTGTGTCCCCATGCATTACAATTAAAACAAAGGATTCTGGTATCCCTATCCCTAGATGGACTTCTAGCATGCCGCCTATGTCCTACTTCTGTTTTCTTAAACTCTCTAGAGTTCCTATATTGGCTATGTTGATTTATAGGCATTACATATGGGTTTATTGTTCTGGTCTCACTGTATCCTTGAAGAAGATAATCTACTTCTCCTAAACAGATATTTGATTTTAAATCTTTGTACAGCCTTTCTGCTGTTAAGTCATCAGAATTCTTTGTCAATAAGCTAAATGTAATCAATTTGATTACCTGTGAGATTTTCATCTTCTCACTAGATCTTTCTATCCAGTCTGAATCTTTCAAGATAGAATTCATGTCTTTTGACCATCTATCTAATCTAGCTAAGTACTCTGTGTCAGTTTCACTTGTCCTAACTTCCTTAATCATTTTTACCAATGATCTAATAGGATCCTGATCACATTTGGACATGAAATGCTTGATAAATGCCTTCTTATAATCATCATATTGATTAATTGATTCCATTTGCTGGAAGTTAATGACAAACCTCGCCCTTCATGCTCTGGATCTATATTCTCCTTGAGAATCTCAATCTTACGATTCTCGTTTGTTATATTTTTACTAACTATAAGAGTGTCAATGAGGTTTAGGAACTTGTTTACACCATATGTGTTAGACTCTCCTGTGAATTTTGGAATATTTGTATTTGATGTGTGAATTTCGTGTCTCAACACGTTAGAATTCTGAGGGGTACTCATACTTTACTAATACCTTGCTTTAGCCTGGCTGCTTGCGATGTCGCTTCGTGATGTCAATGTCTGGTTTGACGTCCTTCTACGGTCTTGTCATTCCTCAACGACGTTGTTCCTCCTCCATCACACAGTCTGCCTTGAAGACCGCCTTGTAGATGATGATCTCCTTGAAGAATCTTGAAGAATGCTTGTTCCCAACGTAGCAGTTACTTGAAGTTGTAGATTTCTCTCGTAGTCGTAATACACTCTTGATTTTGGTTGTCTTGTTCCCGTAGACTTCAGGCGCCACTTCTCTTCGGAGGTGTTTAACACCCAGTTCGTTCCACCGCTGAGCACCACTTTCACCTCCCCTAGTCACCACTGTCACTTAAATTTGACTTGTAATATCACTCGTCTCGAGGCCCCTTGCCTCTCGTTACGTGAGGTTCACTAATATTCAAGTTCCTCTTAAGTAGTAGGCCCAATGCCTTCTTTTTCCTGTAGTCTCACTATTTTCTAGGCCCCATGCCTATTCCTCTCGTCCTTTGGGTTAATAAAAGGGAGGTGAATTTTCTTTCTTCTTTCACTGTAATTTCACCTTCAGCTTACACTCGGGATCTCTTTTCTCTCGTCTCTACATCGTCTCCTGATCCTCTCTCTACACCCTCTCTATATCTTCTCCCTATATCTTCTCTATCTCTTCTCTCTAGAACGTCTGAAGAGATCCCGTATCTTACGCTGAGCTACCTTCGTCTGACGTCACTAATTTTTCTAAACCAATCCCCGGTGACTTCTCAAATAAATGTCACTCCTTATGGGCGTGACTTTGAATTCCTGCACCAATAGTTTTTTTCTCCTTCTGCACCTTGCACCAATCCGGAAAGCCATTTCAATGCCACTAGCAAAAATTGTTTACCTCAGCATTAGTCAAACGAAGGTAACCTGCGCTTACAATGTTGTGATTCATAAGCGATTATAAAAACAGTCACCACCGTCGGTGTGTTTACATAGACAAACGTCGCCCTCACCTAGACATAACATTGCCCTCGAGCAGGCGTCGAGTCTGAATTATTCTAATACCCTAGCTCATTTCCATTCGTACACTACCGGCCTCTTACACTTAGTATTCTAAATAAACAACTGAAGATGAACCGACTTGCTTTCCAAAACAAATGTCGATTTACCGAGGTGTTGCCATACAGTCATCGGAAGTTTCTAGAAAGATTTCACATTTTCTAAGTTCGTTGCATTTCTTCAAGCATTCTTGCTCCTAGCACATTCTCTTGTCATTATTTATCATTTATTTACTGCACTCGTGAAATAATATTACACTAATGATACACTCACAACACAAATGAAACAAACTTCGAATGCCCGTCATTACCTAATTGCATGAATACTTACTACAAGTGTCGAATGCATGCAAGCGAAAAATTGTGGTCAGTACAGTACAGAACATTGCTACTAAGCCTATTCCATTCCTTAACCACTGCATTGGTAAACCAGTTCTTACCAGTTTTCTTTTTAAACTTAAAATTGTCCAATTGAAATCCATTACTACGAGTCCTGCCCTTCTGAGATAATGATGACTTTGCCTCCATCATCCTTGTTAAAGCCCTTGACCCATTTGAATACTTCTATTAGATCACCCCGCGCTCTTAGTCCTTCGAGAGAGTTTAAGTTAAGGTGCCAGGCTAACCCTGTCTTCATATGTTACATTTCTAAGCCCTTGTATAATTTTAGTAATTCTCCCCTGTACCAATACTAGTGCATTAATATCCATTCTATAGGACGGAACGGAGATCAAAACTGTACCGTTTGGTCAAGGATGGGTCTATCGCAAGATAAAGTTTAATGATTACCTCTGTATTTTTGTTCGTAGCCGTTCATGCTATAAATCCTAATGCCCTGTTACTTTTATTCCTGGTACTAATGCACTGTTTCCTAAACTTAAGGTCAGGACTCACTAACACTCCCAAGTCCTTTTCACCTTTTGCTTTGTCTAATATGGCGCTATCGAAGCTATACCTGTTATTTGAATTGTGTAATCCTACATTTAATACACTTTGTGATTTAAAGAATCTTTTTGGGAACGAACCGGTGACGGCTTGGCATCAGGATGGGTCTCGGTTCGATTCCCGGAGCGACGGCCGGAAATATCATTTGTATGACGTCATTGATACTAACGATTCACTTCAGACAATTTGTGAAATTGAAGTTCATTCTGCCATTTCTCCGACAATGCAAGCAAAGAGTGCAAAGAAGAGAAAGAGAGGAAGAAAAAAATATGAGGAAGAGAAGAGAAGAAATAGGAAAAAGGAGAAATAGAGAACACATACATGTTTAGAAAAAAAAAACGCGGTTTCCCGCAGAGAAGAAATATTTTTTTAGAAAACCGCAGTAAATCAGCCAGCCGCCAATATAGAGGTAGCCAGAGAACAATGCAGGCAAAGGGAGAGAGAGAGAGAGAGAGAGAGAGAGAGAGAGAGAGAGAGAGAGAGAGAGAGAGAGAGAGAGAGAGAGAGAGAGAGAGAGAGAGAGAGAGAGAGAGAGAGAGAGAGAGAGAGAGAGAGAGAGAGAGAGAGAGAGAGAGAGAGAGAGTGAGAGAGTGAGAAAGAGAAAGAGGGAGAGAGGGAGAAGAGAGAAAAGAGAGGACAGAAAAGAGAGAAGAGAGAAAAGGGAGAAGAGAGAGAGAGAGAGAGAGAGAATAACTACCAAAAGTTCAGAAAAGAGAACACAAGGCTATAGAAGTCTACAAAGAAAACATAAAAGAATAATTAATTAAACAAGTCAGGTCTAAGCCAATGGAGTTAATAAAAGCTAAGAAAGACAAGATACAGGAAAGGGGAAAAAAGTAGATAGATAAAATTTAAGTACCTAGATAAATGGGTAAACTTAGTAAATAGATAAATAGGTAAACAAATAGATAGAGATAGTAGATAATATAAACAAATAAAGATAATGCTATGGTGATGTGTGGGGGGCGATAGATAGCAAACAATTCTAGAAATATAGACAGAGAAATAGGACATCTGTAAACCGAGCAATGAATTGGTAAACAAATAATGGAGGTGCTGAAATACGGATGTAAGGAGGGCAGTAGAAAAAGAGTGAAGGATTTGAAGTTAAAATTGATCTAGAGTTCTTTTTTCCACTTTTTTATATCATGGACTCATCAACCATTTCATTCTTTTTTACATCTCCTTAAATAAAAATGCTACTTACATTTTTTTCTTCTTCTTACTTGTTGTGTTCTAATATTTCTCTTCTTCTATTTTTTTTTTTTTTCTCAATGTTTTTCCATTTGGCCCTTTTATTTATTGATGGCCTATCTTTTCATCTTCGCTTTCTTCCTTTTTTCTTTTTTCTTTCAGTTTCTTCACTTCGTTGTTTTCTTATTTCTTATTGTCTCAGCTTCTAATGTGTTGCATTTTTTTGTCTTGCACATTTGTCTTAGCATATGTGCAACCTTAGACGCACCTCCTTCCTCCGTGTACATTTATGGAAAACAAATTCTCTGGAGTTTTGTGACCATATATGGGCATTGACATTTTAATTTAAACATGACAGTACAACCTTACAGGCACTCCCTTCCTCCGTGTACATTTATGGAAAACAAATTCTCTGGAGTTTTGTGACCATATATGGGCATTGACATATTAATTTAAACATGACAGTACAACCTTACAGGCACCTCCTTCCTCCGTGTACATTTATGGAAAACAAATTCTCTGGAGTTTTGTGACCATATATGGACATTGACATATTAATTTAAACATGACAGTACAACTTTACAGGCACTCCCTTCCTCCGTGTACATTTATGGAAAACAAATTCTCTGGAGTTTTGTAACCATATATGGGCATTGACATTTTAATTTACGCATGACAGTACAACCTTACAGGGACTCCCTTCCTCCGTGTACATTTATGGAAAACAAATTCTCTGGAGTTTTGTGACCATATATGGGCACTGACATTTAAATTCATACATGACAGTACATTGGAGTACAACCTTACAGGGACTCCCTTCCTCCGTGTACATTTATGGGAAATAAATTCTCTGGTGTCTTGTGACCATTGTGGTCAATGGAATTTATTTTTGAATAACATACGACTTCAAGAGCGCCTTCTGGAAGCCGGGGTTGCATGGAAAGAAACTTCTCTTGATTCTACCTTTGCTCCTTTATCTTTCTTTAGAGCCTTCGTTCTTTATTGTTCGCTTCCAATTCTTTCTCCTCTGTACTCTCTCTCTTTCTCTCTTTCTCTCTCCTTCTCGTTACCTCTTTATCTTTAAGGTCTCTCGTCCGTCCAGAACGTCTGTTGTTAATGTTATTTTTTCTATTCAATTTTTTTGTTATTTTTTACTTATTTATTTATTTATCCAGTGATCTATTTATCTATTCATGTATATATATATATATATATATATATATATATATATATATATTTCTTAGTTTATTTTTTAAACTATTTATCTATTTGTTTATTTATCTATTAACTTGTTTAAT
>NC_134777.1:86859813-86864813 GCF_046742065.1 Oratosquilla oratoria
CTTTTTGTCACCTTTTTTTAATATTGGAGTAACGTTAGCTAGCTTCCATTCTCTTGGGACATCTCCGGATATGATAGATTTCTTGAAAATAATTTCTAATGGAACAACAATCTCATTTTTCATTTCTTTTAAGATTCTTGGATGCCAACCGTCAGGCCCTGGTGTTTTATTAACTTTGAGTTTATCTATACACCTTTTAATTTTTTTTTTTATTTATTTTTTTTTTCACCGTAGTGAGTAAGTTTACCCTAGACTTTTCACAGGTTTCAGTTTGGAGTTCACTTTGAGGTGTTTCGTTTACGAATACCGAGCTAAAATAATTGATTTAGATATTACACATTCCTTCATTTGAATATTCAAGTTGACCGTCAGCAGATGATAGTGGACCAATGTGATTCCTAACAACCTTTTTATCTCTAATGTAACTATAGAATTCTTTGGGATTCTCTTTGGATTTATCAGCGATGTTAATTTCGTATTGTCGTTTTCTTTTTCTTATTGTCTTTCTTATTGTGGGATTGCTATTTGATATGCGATCTGATTGCTAAAGGACATTTTTGGCATATCAATATAAGGAACGGTATAAGCCGTATGTGAGGACGGTATGCTCAGGTTCACTCGATTCTTCGAAGAGTTTTCTCATCTTGGTGACATTTGCTGCATTGTCTGTCACAACACTTCCAATGTGACAACCAAAATCTTGTTCAGCCTTCTTGATCGAATTTTGTACAAGTTGTAGAAGATATTCAGCAGTGTGAGGTTTCCCTGATGTATCTATTGTGTCAACTAAATAAATCTGACCAGTGGATGTTGTTAGAGTGACACATATTATGGGCTCATTATGGATGTTAGAGCACCCATCAATTGAAAGACATACAGTTTCATTATTCAGTTCATCTGCATAATTTTTATATTCCTTTTCATACACAAGATCCAAGTACTTATAAGCAATATCTTTTCAGGATGGAGGAAAATAGCCTGGCCTCAGGTTCTGAACCATCTTGAGAAACTACTGAACAAGACGAAATGGTGAATTTGTAGCAAATATAATTCTTGCAACTTCTTTGTCGAGATTTTCCTTTTGAGAGGCTAAAGTTTTTATGATAAATCTGTCCAGAGATGTTGATGACTTTCTTTTAGATGAAAATAATTTAGCAGAAGTGGCGCCTGTGGAGGAGTCTGATAGTGACCTTTTTAATGGTGGAGTCAGGTTTGCAGATAATTCAAGTGGAGCCGATGATGAAGGGATTGAAGCTGTTGATACAGATCCTGAAATGGAAACAGAAAATGTTAGCATATTGCATGATTTATAAATGAATAAATAAATGAATGAATACAGTGTGATTTAGGCTACTTTTGAGTACAGTAGTTATTTTTTTTAGATAATGATCATATTCACACAAGCCACTAAATTATTTGGAAATAATCAACAGGATATGAAATAGGTGGGCTTGGATTTCAGTCCACACAGGATTCAGTCTACTTTTAAATTCACAAAAAATAATGGGTTAGTTGGGTTAGATTAGGCTAAAGCCCTTTGGGCTGAATTCCAATGGAACCTATGAAATATATTACACAATGTTGAATGAAATTAATAATAATCATCTAGGCCCCTAAGTTGAGTGGGTACAGTATATTATAGTGATGTAGTCATTACCCAAATTTAGAAGTAATGAAGTTGAAGTTCCATCTCTTTAGGCCTTCACATTTTTATTGCACATGCTCTCCATTGTTCACCAAATTTATATAGTTGCATATGACAAGGGAGAATTGCACACAATATAAGTAAAATTATTTACCTGGGTCATCAATTTCTTCTTCTGTATGCTGTGGCTGACCTTGGCATTTATCTCTGTGAGATTTTAATCTTGACACAATGCCCTGTAGTTCCTGGCTGCAGTCTTTGCATTTAGCTCGGTACCTTTTGCCAGAAGTTGTTGGTAGTTCTTCAAAATAATTCCAGACAGGATCATTTTTTTCTGCCTGAAGGAACCACTCTGACAGGTCCAGAAGACATCCTTCCTGGTTGATTCCAAAGCAGCAACTGACTCAGTGAGAAGCTGCTTACCTAGAACAAGTTTCAACAAGAATCTTGTTGAAACTTGTTGTGGGCTGCACAGTGATATATACTACATGTAGTCTTATACCGTTCCTTGTATACTTGTGGCAAGTCTATATAACACTGCTCCTTATATTGATATGCTAAAAATGTCCTTTAGCAATCAGATCGCATATCAGATAGCAGTCCCACAATATTTAAAATCTATAAAAAAATATATATATTTGAATCAAATAAATCTGATTTAAATAAAATAAAAAATCTATTTTTTATATTTCTGAAAAAGATAAAAAAAAAAAAAAATCGCCAACCCTGGTGTCCACTAACCTCATACAATAATACCTGTTAAGTCCGGTTAAAATTGGCATTTCTAAGCATAACAGTGCCTTAAAAATAGTTTCTTATTTCACTATAAAAGTTTATACTAACTTATACTGCATTGAATAAGTCAACGGTTGATATATTTGTCCTATATACAATGTTAGGTTTCTATTTTTTATATATTTGTCCAATATAAAATGTTAGGTTACAAAGAAAGCAATGGCCTCCGCTAGCGGACCCAGGGATCTGGGTGCGCACGTCCTGTGTAATAGTAGTCCTTGATATATGTATATATATATATATATATATATATATATTATATAATATATATATATATATATATATATATATCAAGGACTACTATATATATATATACATATATATATATATATATATATATATGTGTGTGTGTGTGTGTGTGTGTGTGTGTGTGTGTGTGTGTGTGTGTGTGTGTGTGTGTGTGTGTGTGTGTGTGTGTGTGTGTGTGTGTGTGTGTGTGTGTGTGTGTGTGTGTGTGTGTGTGTGTGTGTATGTATGTATATATATATATGTATATATATATATATATATATATATATATATATATATATAGATACTACAAAGGAGGAGCATACCGACAGAGGACCTTTTGGTCCATAACTAGGTCGGATGCGAAAAAATATATAATAATGGCAAATAAATAAATAAACAAATATATATATAATATATATATATATATTTATATATATATATATATATATTTATATATATATATCTATACTGAACAAGGTACGGTAAAGTCAAAGCAAAGCCAATGTCATGTTTATTTATTTATTTATTTATTTTTTTATCTATTTTATTTTTTTTACGCTCTTCAAGGCCAAATAATAACGAAGGAGTATTACATCGAAGTTCTTCGCCGTCTAAGGGATGCAGTGAGAAGTAAATGGCCGCAGCTGTGGGCTAGTGGAGACTGGATCCTTCATCATGATAATGCACCTGCCCATTCCTCACGTGTCGTGCAGGGAGTTTTGGCAAAACATTTCATCACCCACATAATTCAACCATCCTACAGCCCAGATCTAGCTCACTGTGATTTTTGATTTTCCCAAAGCATCACCGTTAAAAGGAAGGAGATTTCAATCCATAAATGAAATTAAGAAGAATGAGACGAGCCAGCTGATGAAGATCCCAAAAGAGGACTTTGGAAAATGTTTTGAAACGTGGAAGGGACGCTGGGAGACGTGTGTGAGGTCCGAAGGGGACTACTTTGAAGGAGACTAGGGCACCATTGTCCTACGTTAGAACCAATTCTTGAATTTGTAAATGGCTGGATACTTTCCGGACAGATCTCATATGTGTGTGTGTGTGTGTGTGTGTGTGTGTGTGTGTGTGTGTGTGTGTGTGTGTGTGTGTGTGTGTGTGTGTGTGTGTGTGTGTGTGTGTGTGTGTGTGTGTGTGAGTGTGTACACATAAACAAAAACAAACAAACGAACGAACAAATTAATATGACAAACAAATCGTCTACATTTAGCCCTAAAAACATTTTAACTTTTCACTTGCTGGAACCACCAGTCCCCTGTGAGGAGAACGTCACCGAATTTTCACTAGCGCTTCTATACTCATCGTGCAGGAAGACCCAACTAGAACCACTCGAAGAGATAAAGGTTGACCTTAGATAAGGTTTATATGACTTTTGCAGGTCATAAGACTGAATCTAGATTGGAGCAGTGCTAGAAATGAGAGAAACAGAGAAAGACTAATGTCTCTCCCTCCCGTACCCCCTCCCTCTCTCCCTCATCTACCCATCCCTCTCTCTCCCTCCCCCTACCCCTCCCTCTATCTCTCCCTCCCCTCCCCACCTCATCTCTTGCCTCTCTCCCTCCCCTACCCACTCCTCTCTCCCTCATCTACCCCACCCTCTCTCCCTTCCCCTACCCCCTTTCCCTTTCCCTTCCCTATCCCCTCTCCTTCCCCTTCTCCCTCTCCTACCCACTCCCCCTCCCCCTACCCCTCACCCTCTCCCATCACCCTCTCCCTCCCCACCTCTCCCCTCTCACTCCCCCACACCCTCCCCTTCTCCCTCCTCCTCCCCCTCTTTCCTCCCTCCCCTACCCCCTTTCCCTTTCCCTCGTTTACCGCCTCCTCCTCTCCCTCCTCCTACCCCTCCTCCTCTCCCTCCCCCTCCCTCTCTACTTCCCCCTACCCTCTTTTCTCTCCCCAAACCCTCCCCTCTCCCTCCTCCTCTACCTCCTCCCTCCCTCCTCTACCTCCTTCCCCTTTCGTCTCTTACCCCCCTACTCTCTCTCCCCCTATCCCCTCCTCCTCTCCCTTCCCTCCCTCTCTCCCTCCCCTTACCCGCTTCTTCCTCCCCTACTCCTTCGCCCTCTCCGTCCTCCACCCTCCTTCTCTCCCTCCCCCTACCCCCTCCCCTCTCCGTCCCCTACCACATCTCCCTCCATTCTCCTATCCCCCTTCTCCCTCCCCCTACTCCCTTCTCCCCACAGCTGCCTGTTATCTTCCTCTCCTCACCCTCCCCTACTCCTACCCTCCCCTTCCCCCCCCTCTCTCACCCCTTGTTATCTCCCTCTCCTCCCCCCTCCCCCGGCTCATCGTGGTTCTCTGTAATTTATTGCCGGCG
>NC_134777.1:86874813-86877313 GCF_046742065.1 Oratosquilla oratoria
AGTTTCTTTGTCGAGCCACTTTGGGCGAGCCTGATTTGGGGGACGTCGGTCCTCAAAAGGAATGTAAGTATGAATCATCTTAGTGAGCGTATTTTGAAATATTTCCCACATCTGATCTACAGGTCTTTCGCTTAATTTTGCCTCCCAATCTGAAGCTCCTGGCGTAGTCCTATGAAATGAGCTTTACTGATTTTCATTTATAATTAGTTATATGTTAATCTATTATTATTTACTATTTACCTGTTTGTTTATTATTTAACTATACCTATGCATTTATTTATGTATTTTATTTGTTATTTACATTATTATAATTTTTATTTACTAATTTATTGTTATGATTTTTTTTCGCATCCGACCTAGATAATGACCAAAAGGTCTCCTGTCGGCATGCTCCGCCTTTGTAATCCTTTGTTATATATATGTATATATATATATATATATATATATATATATACATATATATATACATACATACATACATACATATACATATATATATATGTATATATATATATATGTATATATATGTATATATATATATATATATATATATATATATATATATATATATATATATATATAAAATGGTTACGGCGGAGTATGCCGACAGGAGACCTTTCGGTCCATAACTAGGTCGGATGAGAAAAATAATAATAATGGTAAAATAAAACAAAATAAAACAAAATAAAATTATAATAATATTAATTGTTATAGATTAAGAAATGCATAGGTATGGTGGAATAATAAACAAACAGGTAAATAGTAAATAATAATATACTGACAGATAAATAATAATAAATGAAAATCAAGCAAATAATAAACAGACAAATGATAAACAAATAAACAAATAAATTGAAATAAATGACAGTCATTATAGCATCTTGCTTAGATATGTATCTGAACGAATCTTAAAGATTCGAACTGAACTTCATTGCACTACCTCGGCAGGAAGTCTCTTCCATTCATTAACTACACGATTGGCGAAGTTGTTTGTACACACTTCCAAATGAAATCTATTTCCTGACAGTTTGAGACCATTATTTCTTGTCGGATTATCATTCAACGTAAAAATTTTGTCACTTTTAATATTAATCCCCCCTTTATAATCTTAAAGACCTGTGTCAAGTCACCTCAGAGTCTACGCTCTTTTAGGGGAAACAGATTCTTATGTTTTAGTCGATTTTCGTATGATTTTTGTTTTATATTTAGAATCAGTTTTGTGGCTCTACTTTGTACTTTTTCCAATCTGTCAATGTCTTTAATGAGATTCGGTGACCATACAGAAACAACATATTCCAAATGTGGACGAACTAACGATTTATATAGCTTGTTAATGAGATGAGCTTTTGAAGTCAAAAGATCGCACGATCAGTCCTAGAATCTTATTTGCTTTCTCAGAGGCTAAAATACACGGCTTAGATTATTTGAGATCGTTACTGATAATTACCCCGAGATCCTTCTCACTATCAACTTTTGTTTACGAATTTCCAAATAACTTGTAATCGTGATTACTGTTATTTTTACCTATGTGCATAACCTTGCATTTACTTGTGTTAACTTTCATTAGCCACTTTTCAGACCATTGCTGTAATTTATCTAAATCTTCTTGAATATCTAATTGATTTAAGGGATCATTTGCCATTCCGCACAGTTTTGTATCATCAGCAAAATTGGAGACAATAGATTTTAGTTTATACATACACACTGAAATGTTCCCAGTGATCAATTAATATCTTTTTCAACCACATATTACTTTTAATTCCATACCATCCCAACGAGACTGAGAGTCGCTCGAAGGAGGCGTCCGTTGGAAATTGAAACGTGGACGAGGCGAGGATTAGAACCCACCTAACCCGTAACAAAGTTACATTGACGTAAACCAATACGCTATCAAGAGAGATATAAGTTGAGTACGACTTTCTTATATTTGTATGCTCGAATTACATACACCTACACGAAATATCGCGTTCAACCTATCTCCGCCATGATAGAGCATTGGACGTATGTGCGCGTGGGAAAGTTTATACATACACACTGAATGGTTCCCAGTGATCAATTAATATCTTTTTCAACCACATATTACTTTTAATTCCATACCATCGCAAACGAGACTGAGAGTCGCTCGAAGGAGGCGTCCGTTGGAAATTGAAACGTGGGCGAGCCGAGAATTAGAACCCAGCTAACCCGTAACAAAGTTACATTGACGTAAACCAATACGCTATCAAGAGAGATCAAAGTTGAGTACGACTTTCATATATTTGTATGCTCGAATTACATACACCTACACAAAATATCGCGTTCAACTCATCTCCGCCACGATAGAGCAGTGGACGTATGTGCACGTGGGAAAGTTTATACATACACACTGAATGGTTCCCAGTGATCAATTAATATCTTTTTCAACCACATCACTTTTAATTCCATACTATATACATATATATAAATATGTAATATATATATATATATATATATATATATAAATATATATATACATATATAT
>NC_134777.1:86879813-86887313 GCF_046742065.1 Oratosquilla oratoria
CATCTAGACCTTTGCTAAGGTCAACCTTCATCTCTTCGGGTGATTCTAGTTGGGTCTTCCTGCACGATGAGTATAGAAGCGCTAGTGAAAAGCCGGTGACTGGTGGTTCCATCAAGTAGAAATTTAAAAGATTTATTATGGGTAAATGTAGACGATTTGTTTGTCATATTAATTTGTTTGTTTGTTTTTGTTTATTTCTATACATACACACATATGAGGATGTCCAGAAAGTATCCAGCCATTTACAAATTCAAGAAATGCTTCTAACATAGGACAATGGTGCTCTAGTCTCCTTCAAAGTAGTCTCCTTCGGACCTCATACACTTCTCCCAGCGTCCCTTCCACGTTTCAAAACATTTAGCAAAGTCCTCTTTTGGGATCTTCATCAGCTGGCTCGTCGCATTCTTCTTAATTTCATCTATGGTCTGAAATCTCCTTCCTTTTAACGGTGATTTTGGCTTTGAGAAAATCCAGAAATGACAAGGAGCTAGGTCTGGGTTGTAGGGGGCTGAATGAGCTGGGTTATGAAATATGTTGCCAAAACTTTTTGCGCGACACGTGAAGAATGCGCAGATGCATTATGATGATGAAGGATCCAGTCTCCAATAGCCCACAGCTGCGCCCATTTACTTCTCATTGCATCCCTCAGACGGCGAAGAACTTCGATGTAATACTCCTTTGTTATTATTTGGCCTTGAGGAGCGTACTCGTGATGTACAACCCCCTGATAATAACAATAAATCAAAAATAATAATAATAAAAAAAACTCTCAACATGACTGACTTTGCTTTGACTTTGCCGTACCTTTCTCGGACATGGAGACGCAGGTGACTCTCGTTGGCTAGACTGGGCTTTTGCTTCTGGGTCATAGCCATGGACCCACGACTCATCTCCGGTTATTACTTGTTTCAGGAAATTTGAGTCATTTGTAGCAGCTTGAAGCATGTCCTGTGAAGTTTTAGCACGAAATTCCTTCTGCTCATGGGTCAGGAGACGCGGGACGAATTTTGCCGCCACGCGTGTCATGCCAAGATCTTCCGTCAAAATCTCTGAAACACTTGTCCGCGGGATACCAAGATCATCTTCTAATTCTCGGACTGTCAATCGCCGATTTTCATTGATTGCAGTCTTCACACGTTCAACATTTTCGGGTGTTCTGTTTGTTGAAGGCCTACCAGAACGTGGATCACTTTCGACAGATTCTCGGCCTTCTTTGAACCATTTGTACCACATCTTTCTGTGCTTCATTCATTGAATCATCCTGGAATGCCTTCTTAATCATTCGAATAGTTTCCGTTGACAAATATTCAAGTTTGCAACAAAACTTGACACAGATTCGCTGATCTACTCGCTCAGTCATTGTCAATGCGACGGTCAAACACATTTCACTCAACAGTGTATGACCGGTAACTGAGTTGTCATATGGAACTGTGGCCGCTCACCCATGCGCAGTGGGGTCTTCTGTCAGTATCCGCCACTTTTGTTAGGATTGTACTACCAGTTCTGCAAATATTCATAATGGCTGGATACTTTCCAAGCAGACCTCGTATATGAATATGTATTTCTTCTTCTTTGATCAATCTCGGCTATCCAATGAAGGTTCATAATCAGTTCAGAAAATTTCTTCTGGTTGACTACAAATATAAAAAATAAGATCTTATCATGACTAGATTAGGCAACTTTTCATAATTTTTCCAAGTTTTTTCCCTCTTTCCCCCTTCCTCTCTCTCCTTTTCCCACTTTCTTTTTGCATCACCCATTCTCTATTTGTCCCACTTTTGTCCTCGGAATCTACGCCTTGTCAATGGTTGTTGTTGTGGTTGGCGCTGTGGATTCCCCACTTTGCCGTCTCTCGTTCTGAGCATGCGCGCGTGTCTGTGTTTCGCTCAGAGTGTAGATACGTTGTTGGTTATTTGGTTTATTCGTGGGTTGATTTGTCTTGTCTTGTCTTGTCTTTTTTGTTTCGTTTTGTTTTTGTTTTGTTTTGTTTTGTTTAATCTTGTTTTGTTTCGTTTTGTTTTTGTTTTGTTTCGTTTTGTTTAATTTTGTTTTGTTTCGTTTTTCGTACTGTATTTGTTCTGTTTTTTCGTGTGTTTTTTTTTCGTTTCGTTGTTTAGTTTTGTTTTGTTTAGTTTTGTTTTGTTTTGCCTCATTTTGCTATGTTTTGTTTTTGATTGATTGAAATATGTATTTATTATTTTGTTTGTATATTTACTAATTTATTCATCTATTTATAGATTTATCTAGTTTGTTCGTTTACCTATTATCCCTCTCGCCGCGTTTAAGATTTTTGTCGTTTATTATAGCTGTTGCCAGACGATTTTATTCAGCTGAGAAGAATCCCCATGCTCTGTAAATACATAAGTGTTCAGTATCTTGTTTTCATATTTTATTCTGGCTAACACCAGACGATTTCGTTCATCATGAAGCAAGCAACGGATGGCCACTGTGCTCAGCTTCTACGCCAAGCCGAGCGATTTCATATCACATGGAAGCGGATGTGATGTGACACGTCACGCCTACGCCTAAATGTCGTCACTTGTGACCTTTGGAGAATGTGGACAAGGCGCAGAAGTCTGTTCCTATCATTTTATCATTTGTTTGTTCACTGAAGAATGTGCATGTAGTCTTGATGAGGTGATATTTCGGAGACTTCGGTTATACAAGGAAACTTCATCTACACGGTGATGTCTATGTTCATATTATGTTATTGTTTGTTCAATTACGTTCATTAAAGAATGCGCATGTAGTCCTGGTCTGGTGGTACATCTTGGGAGATTTTGTTGATACAAGGGAGCTTCTTAAATACAGTGATATCTCTGCCGCCAGACGATTTTATTCAACTAAAGGGGATGGAGATCCTGCCCTTAAGAAGATAGTTTTGTTGTATATATTTTTGTTTTGCTTAAAGAAGTTAGTTTTGCTGTATGTATTTGTGCCGTACCTTACATTAGTGACAAGAATGTGATATTTTTGTCTTGTATGTTGTGGACGGCAGTTTACAAGCGATTTCATTCACTCTTTGAGGGCGAATCCGAATCGCTGGGCTGATATGACAATTTCAACTAAAATCTACTTATGATGAGCGGTGAGCGGTATTGTTCGATATATTTCTTGCCAGATAACAAAACATCATTTAAGAATGTTTTCCTTATTTATTTATGAACATACATCTACATATAGATCATGAAATGAAAGATTCATCTAGAAGAAAAGTATCTGAGGTCTTTGTCCTTAAACCTAATCCAGAAGAGTTCACAGTGTCTGCAGACACAAAAGAAAATATTGTTCTTGGTAACGGACTCGCTCCCCACCTTTGCCGACAGAAGACAAACCATTCAAGTGTTTGTGTGTTTGCCTTGATTAGTTTCTCTCAAACAGTGTGCCGTGGCACACTGGGCTTGCCAAAGAATTCCAATAAATGCCACACGATTATCATGAAATAAGTCTTGGCCAGTACGTCCTATCAACGTACGTTTGTAAAACAAAAATTACAGAGGTCTGCCTATAAATAATTATTGTAAGAAGATATTTTAATTGATATTTTCTTCTGCTGTTTTATAAAGGGACGAAGAAGAAATGTATTTAATTTCATTGCCCCACGGTCGTTAAAAGGTAAAACTTGTGGAAATCATGATCCTGTTGGGGGGGGTACCACAGAAAGGGTTACGTGAGTTTTGAGAGAGAGGGAGAGAGAGAGGGGGGGAAGACAGATAGACAATGATAGAGAGAACCAGTGGTCTAGAGACAAAAGAAACCGTATAAATTCATTATTTGATTTCGAAGACACTGTATTCTCGTGTGAACAGGTCTTTTAGAAAACAGGACTAAGTGGGTCATTTGACAAAATCATGAAAATTATTCGCTGCAAACTAATATACTTTTCACAAAGTCACTTCAGGTAGTCACAGACAAATTGCAGTTAAAGTACAAAGAAATTGATTGAAATTAAGCGCAACATTCATACCTCCACCCAGACTAGGACAAAAAAAAAATACAGTATATACCAAGTAAATGCATAGCACGGTCAACAATGCATGACAGTTAAGAAATACTAAATCATGTTAGCGTCATTGTATCCGCGATCTTGTGGACTCCAGCAATAGTGTTTCGAAGCTCATATCAAATGTACCGACTTTTCGCTCTGCGCCGTCCGCGACACGACGTCGTGCTCTCAAATAGCCATGGGTGTCTATGGATACTTTCACACGTGGTCGCGACGCGTGAAAGCGTCCATAGACACCAATGGTTAATTGAAAATACGACGTGTTGTGGACGGCACACGGCGAAAAGTCGATACGTGTGAAACGACCCTTACCTTGCAAGCCTCTTTACCTTTGCTGTAAGCCTAATGAGAAAGAAGGAGACTTAATCTTTACTTTTCTTTATCCTATCTATATATCTATGTCTATTGTAATTTTCTTAATCTGACACACACACACTTGTTACACATAACTCTACGCTTGACTCCTCTTGAGCGATGGCACCTACGTAAGAACCTTGTTATGTGTGTGAACAGTTTTGCTTTCGTACCTCAGCACAATCTACTAAGAACTACTAAGCTAGATTATCTCTTATCATAGTTTCTCCCTTGTCTTATCCTCCTCTCAGTTTCTGACCCTAAGGCACTGTTCACATTAGCGGTTCAATCACAATGTAAGTCAATGGAGTCGTTTGCAAACAATGGCGCAGTTTTTCCTTGACTATGTGATGCCGCTGCGGTTTCCGATAACTTCAAACCGCTAGTGTGAACAGGGCTTCAATATCCATCTGTCAGTCTTAATGTTCGTTTCGCTAGAAAGTATCAGACTCACTTATGATTTGTTCTTTTTTTTTCTCTGTTTCGAACTTCTTCACTTACTTGAACCGATAGCGTCAGTAAACCTGTTTGTGAAGTATCCTTCTTAATCTAGCTTAAGGGCTTCATGACCTGGCTGAACTGGTGTTCACCATCTATTTATGTACGAGAAGAACAACAAACAACCTTTTCCGTATTGGCCTTCGCAGCTGAAGACCTCATGGTGCAGTAGTCATTTTCCATCATGACTTTTGGTGACTCCTGAGGTCGACCCAGGCTTTTGGTAGAGTAGGACGACCCAGGACCTGACTGGCAGTTCTCGTATCTTGAGTTAGGATCATCAGACACCATGACTACATAGGGGTCATCGTAGACACCATGAGGAGGATCTGTAGGTGGAGCAGAGCTCAAAACAGGTGGAGGGTTTTGCCTCGCTCTCCATAGGAACGCCGGTTCGTTGTAGATATGATCCTTATCTATCTTCATCTTGTTCTTGATATTCTTCTTTTTCATTCTGTTGCAGATTGCCATACAAAAGAGTGCAATCAATAGTAGGATGCAGCAGGCCGTCAGAAGAAACACAAGAGACTTCGAGCTCAACACTTTATGCTCTTCTTTTACTTCATGACTTACTTCCTCCTTCATGATGCTGTCCCGGTGGATGTTCAAGTTCGGTACGCACGAAGGGTGGAAGAAAGGATCTTCTTTCTCAACCGGTGGCGCTTCCGAAGAGCCAAGTGCAGGGTCTTGCAATAGAGATCTGGGCTCAGGGATTACGGTTGTTGTTGCGATAGGCCCAGTAACATCCGTAGGTCTGCTGTTGTGGGTCGCTTTGTTCTCGTCTTCGGGCTGATCCGTCGGTGCCAATGACTCTTCCGGGGAATCAGTGTCCTTGTTCGTTTGAGATCCGGAGGACCAGACACGAGGCTTTATACTGATGAACAAGTTTTTCTGGACTACTGTCGAGACGTCACACGGCAAATCAGCCAGTAATCCAGGCTGGCCAACAAAAGTGTTGTTAACAATGTTCACGGAAGAAGTGGTGTTAATCTTCAGAGATTCTGCTTCTGCATTGAGTATAAATGTCTCTGAAACCTGTATGGCCAGTTTCCCCTCGAGCTGGATGCCATTTCTTTCCAGCAATCCAATTTTGGAGTTGCTTATTGTAAATTGTTCTGGTTTTCTATAGCTAAGATGGTTAACGATATGAAGAGCATTGCCTTCGATGGTACCAAAGAAAGAGTCGCGGATTAAAATGTCCGTCAGTTTGCCGCGACGGCGATTTAGTGAGATGGGCCTGGAGACTGGAGACCCCTTCAGTATGCCGATACGTGACCTGTTAACCACGAGGTACCTCAGCTTATCCACTCCAACCAGTGTCTCTGAAGGAATAATGTCAACGGTGGTGTTGAAGAATAGCAAACTTGCAGCTATCTTGTTGTTGATGAGACCTTTTGGAAGCTGAGAGACGGTACTGTTCATGATGCCCACACCTGGAAGAACATAAGAACATAAGAATGGAGGAGACTGCAAGAGACCATAAGGCCTACACTAGACCGTTCCATGTCCATTACTACTTGCCATCCCTATCCATAAATAGATTGATGCAGATTTGGAAGAATATAAGAACATAAGAATGGAGGAGACTGCAAGAGACCATAAGGCCTACACTAGACAGTTCCATGTCCATTGCCACTTGCCATCCCTATCCATAACTGGATTGATGATTGATGATGTTAGAGATTGAAAGGCACCATGGCGTTATAGGAACAAATCGGAAAAAAGGAAGAGCATCCGGAAACTTTTTTAATAGTCTAAAAGAAGTAAGTGTCCAATTTGAAACCAGAGGCGAATATAAAGATAAGTTTGATCAATATGGAAAAAAGAGACAGGACATCACTAGCATATCTCCTTTCCTGTATATTACCATTAAAAATATACACAATCAAGATATATGAACAAATTAATACAAACCAAGCATATATTACGTACACACACACACACACACACACACACACACACACACACACACACACACACACACACACACACACACACACACACACACACACACAAAGAGAAATACATGGAGCAGAATAGATACGTAGGCAAGATATATTAACTAGTGAATACAGACAGAAAGGAGACCAGGCAGACATCACACACACACACACACACACACACACACACACACACACACACACACACACACACTGAACAAAATAGATACATATGCAGGACAGACAAGCAGCCAGGCAGACGAACATGTAGTGAACAGACAGATAAACAGGCCGATAGGTCAACCGGATAGACAGACAGACAGACAGACAAACAGACATGATCATTAGGCAGATAGACAGTCAGTAAGTCTGGCAGAGATCTGGCCTTCACATCCTCCACATCCTTTACATCCTCCACATACTTTACTTCTACATCCTGTACATCTTCCACGTCCTCAACACCTTCCACATCTTCCACATCATCCACACCATCTACACCCCCACATCCTCCCCATTCTCTACATCATCCATATATTCTACATCTTCCACATCATCTACATCCTCCACGTCCTCTACATCCTCCACATCCTCTACACCCTCCACATCTTCCACATACTTTATACCCTCCACATCTTCCACATTCTTCATATCCTCTACACCCTCCACATCCTCCACATCTTCCATATCCTCCACATCCTCCAC
>NC_134777.1:86892313-86914813 GCF_046742065.1 Oratosquilla oratoria
ACACTACTAAAACTAGAATCCTCTTTTCTTCTTCTTCTTCTTCTCTATTGCCAACGAGTCAGGACTGACAGGCGGGACTGACCCGACGCCATGACCCGATTTGACCCTTTTTGACCTTTCTGACCATCGACAATACCAGCGTCAGGTCTTAGTACCATCCAATTCCTGATCGTATACTAGCATACCTGTAAGATATGCTCGTGAGGTATATGTATACCACATTTGTATCACTGCTGAATCCCAAACCTTCTCCTCCTCCTCCTCCTCCTCCTCCTCCTCCTCCTCCTCCTCCTCCTCCTCCTCCTCCTCTTCGTATGTTGTGGTAGATCCTAAGCCAGAGGGTTGAAAATGCCATAGGACCTGGGGATGACAGGTGGTAATGAAAATGGAACTGCCTAGTGTAGGCCTTATGTTCTCTTGCTGTCTCCTACATTCATATGTTCTCATGTATTATGAATCCTATCAGGCGTCCGCGATTCCATTGGTCATGTTAACCTCGTTTCTATGACGCTGTACTTCTTTTGTTAAAAAATAAATAAATAAATAATAATAATAATAATAATAATAATAATAATAATAATAATAATAATAATAATTAATAATAATAATAGTGATGATAATGATGATGATAATGTTGATGATAGTAATAGTAATAATAGTAATTGTAATAATAAATTATTATTATTATTATTATTATTATTATCATTATTATCATTATTATTATCATCATTATCATCATTATTATTATTATTATTATTATTATTATTATTATTATTATTATTATTATCATTAATACCGGACAATCCGATTCAATTAGATCGACGGAGATCCCATTTTGAGCCAAATTCGCTCCTTAGTTGAATAAAACCCTCTGGTATAAGAACACAATCTATAAAGAAAGCCGTTGTACGATCTTGGTAGGCCTAATCGTCAAGTTCTAGTTTCCGGTGTTATTAGCCATGGCAAACGTCAGCACGACAAGACTTCTTTCGACGTGTTTATAAGTATTTAATACAGCGACAGCCCTAGTTACAATTTTGTGGTCTAACAACAACAACAACAATAACAACGATTGTTGTTAAGTGATGCTGCTAAAAAAAAATGCGTCTATTCTATCTACCATAGTTGAGATTGCTGTAACACACCCGTGTTTTTCAAGTTGATGATTGATAAATAATTGTTCACAGAACTGCCAAGACCAGTTATAAATCACCAGCACTCCATAGATAGATAGAAGCGCTAGTAAATCACAGAACTGCCTGGGAAATTCTTTTAGTTACTTGCATTACGTTACAACTCAGTTTGACGCTGGTACTACCTTGGTCGAGATGCAGGGATGACCCGTCCTCCAGGAGGAACCAAGATAAGAGGTAGGAAAGGGGGTGAATGGGAGTGAAGTGTGTGGGGATGGAGTGTGTGGGAGTAGATTTTGTGACTTTTTTAGCTACCTCCCTTGTAAGGGGGGAAAAGCCCTTGGTATGTAGTACCTTGGGTCTGTGTTCATTGTATAAGTGTGAGAACTACCCTCTATTTCTGCTAGCCTTTTACAAGGCAAAGCAGTAAGAACATAAGAATGAAGGAGACTGCAAGAGACCATAAGGCCTACACTAGGCAGTTCCATGTCCATAAAGTTGTCTAACCTTTTCTTAAAATAACCAATAATTTCAGTGCTCACTATATGGTTACTGAGTCTATTCCATTCGTTGGCTAGTCTATTGGTAAATAAGCTCTTGCCTATTTCCTTCTTAAATCTAAATTTATCCAATTTGAATCCATTACTGCGAATCCTGCCCTGTTATCTTAATATGATGACCTTGCTTGCATTACTCTAATAGATGAGGTGAAATGTGTAGAGATGACCTCTGACCTAGAGAAGAAAGGCGCTATTGTAGTGTTTGTCTCAATTTCTAGATTTCAGTTTACATCAAGGAGTCGACCTTTTCTAAAATACACATATTCTTACGCTAGAATTCCCTTTCACTATATTTTTTCCTTTTTCACAATGAGGGAGTTTGTGCTATTTTTGAATTATGTATATCTCACTCTATTTTAGATTTACCTTAACTAAACAGGTTTAACCACTTCCGCTCTAGGGGTTCGTCTATGACAGTTTCTTAACCTTTTTCGACCTCTGTACCCTTTGTGGCTCGATCTAAGTGGTCCAACACCCTAGCACCAGGTTACTACATGATGTACAGCAGATATATTTACTATGGAGACAGACTTTTACTGTTGGTAATCTAGATAGAAATACTGTTCTAAGTTGAATGAAATCGTCTGGCTTCCCTAGAAGAAAGTATATATATATATATATATATATATATATATATATATATATATATATATATGTATGTATATATATATATATATATATATATATATATATATATATATATATATATGATGAAAGCGGAATAGGAAACACAGGAGTCTTAGTCTTGAGTTTTTTTCTGACTAGTTTCGCAGGTATGCTTTCTCCTGTGTTTCCTATTCCGCTTACATCAACCTGTCAGAATGTCTCAATATATATATATACATATATATATACATATATATATGTATATATATATTTATATATATAACTATATATATATATATATATCGATGTATGTATGTATATATGTATATATATATATATATATATATATATATATATATATATATATATATATATATATATACACCCTCCATGGATGAAAGGTTTTCTTTGAATTAAAAAAAACATTAACCTTCTCTCTCCATTTCTAAATTAACGTTTGTCCTATCTATCGCCAAGCTATTTTATTCAGCTGAGGGGAACCCCCTTCTCTAGCTCATCTCGACCAACACCTTCTTTGCCGCCAGGCGATTTTATTCAGCTGAAGGTGGAAAACCTCAAGTTCAAAAGAGTTGTGATCATACATCTATATTTGTATAAGAAGTCCCAGGTTTACTAATAACACAGTCCTTTGCTTACTTGTCCAAATTAAGTTTTCAACTGTGTATACATATAATACTTACCTTCCCTTTTTTGTTTATGAATTTCTTGTTATTGTGAAATTCATTTCTGGGAGCTCACACGAGTTGACACGAGCTGACACTATGTTGGGTGTCATAAATCGAGTGACTAATCAGGAGAGAAGATTTTGACACATCAAAAATTCTTAGGAGTAATTGGCACGAAAACAAGTGTAGTTAAACTGGATTTTTGATAGATCTAGGATTAGATAATGTATTTAGCATGTTTGCCTCTATACCTGATATGATCATCTTTCATTATTATGAGTATGAAAGCTGTAGTCACTCCACGGGATAGTAAAGAAATGCTGCCTCAATGACTTAGTCTGCGACGCCAAAGTGTCAGAGCACAAGAGAGAAAAGAAAATAAAGTCTGTTTATATCACGATCGTCATGATCAGTTCTTTCTTGACATCAGAGAGTTAAATTTTTTGTTCTCCTCACGTTGGTGACAAGTATAGCTGCATCTTAGAGACACGTCCACACTGCGTGTTACGAATATGTGACAAGCCCGAGAAACACAAGATAAGTCATAGTACGAGTAGAAGTCTGGTTCCATTCGGTACATCATGTTGGACTCATGTCTGACACATGTTGGTCACATATTAGTTATATGTTGGTCACATACTGGGGACGTGTTGGTTATAAGTTGGTCACAAACTGGAAACATGTTGGTCACGTGGTCACATACTGGACTCATGTTGGACACATGTTGGTCACATCCTTGACACGTGCGGACGCGCCCTTATGAGCTACCACTGACAACTTGAGTAGCTCTGAAGGAAACACACAAGAACTTTTTCCTGGTACTCAACTTTAGTCTCGGACGAAAATTTCTCCTGAGATTTCCACTTATCTTTTTGGAATTTCCGGACAAAGCGGCGACAACAAGGTGACCCCCCCTTCCTCCCCTCCCCCGCCATGTCTGTAATATTCCCCCAACTACTCCAATAACATCATATCAACTCGGACAAGCAAAGGATCGGAAGAAATTTTTTCATCAAAATCGAGGAAATCAAACTCTGAAGAAGTTACCAAATTTGGAGGTGTGCCCATCATCCCTTCAGGTTTGACACATGTTCGCGACACAAGTATGGACGTTCCCATGGGACACTTCCGCACAAGTCGCTTTTTTTTTATACAAACTAAATGAAACGCTTTAGATGCAGTGCCTCCCCTACTCCCATGACACATCAGGATAGAAACGCTGGTAAGCTGCAGTCTATAACATCATCACCCGTTTGGTTCATTACATCAGGAGGATTTGTGTTGGACGCGTCTAGGGAACCCAAAAAGCCATTTGTGTTGTAGTCCCTCAAAACTCGCCTCTCGTCCGAAGAAGGATGTAAATGAAATTCAGAGCTCGAAAAGTTTGTTTTCAATCAAGTCCCCCCCCCCCCCGGAAAAAAAAAGTGAGAAAGAGAGAAGAAAGGGAAAAAGAAAAGAAAAGCTTTTAAGAGTATAGCCTCTGTGTGTAATGGGAAAGTATTCTTCAGGACTCAAACGTTCTCCAAGACCAACCTCACTACAATAAAGGGCAATGTCACGTTGATGTTTTTGAGTTGAGGGGGAGGTAATTTCGAAAAATTATGAGCAGACGAGTGAATATGTGTCAGAATACCCCGGGAAAGGTTCTTGCACCCCTCTCCCCTTAGAAAAATAATTTAGCCCGACGGCTGATAGAACAAATATACACGTTGTTCGACAACCAAATACACCGTTCACACGTTCACATATCACTTTAAACACGTGTCTGTCGAACCGCGTTCGACGATAGACCGTGTAAACTCCCTCGTAGTCTACAGCAGGGACTCGCAAACTGCGGGTCATGGAGGGCTATGGAGGGTCTAACTGTATGTACATTCAGTTACACAGACCCGCGTATTGATTTGCTTGTATTAAAAAAGTAAACACATCCTTCTCATTAAAATGTATAATTAAATAAATCTTTGTTAATAAACATTAATGAAAAAAAAATATGGCTCTCTGCTGTGATTAATCTTTTTCATTTTAAGACAATGTAACAGCGATATAAAATTTGTACGCTTTCAGAAGGCTTATAAAGGTGGGGGTCATGGTGGTTTGGTACTGGAAAAGTTTGGGAGACACTGTTCTGATGCCGCCTGGATGAATGAAATAGCCGGGCGGCAGCCACAATAGAATGAGCTACATCCAGTGTGAATGATGTGGATGAAGATGGCTCTCATGTGTATGAATGAAATAGGAAAACTGGGAAAATACGGTTTGGTATGGAAAGTGATAACCCTCTGGTGTGGTGATATGTCTCTATGACAAAATCACTGAAAGAATTCCGACCTCGGGACCTCTTTCAGTCAGGTTTTGGCAGTCCACCACCTTACGTTCTAGTTATTACAGGGACTACAACTGCTACATTACTACAGGGAAGAGACTTTCCCAGCAACATTTGTTAAGAAACACGTCTCTAGCTTGCTTATAATAGTTCGTCGAGACAACGACGAAGTCCTTTAACTCTTTACCAAGTGAACGATGATGTGATGATAAGGTGTCGCTAAGATCGTGGGTCCGTAGATGGATCCGAAAAGGACATGCAAAGGCACAACGCTTTTAATATGCAGGGTTAGGGATCTGGGTCTTCACCAGACATGCCACGGAGATCCACGCTCGTAATGCGCACGTGCTGGAGCGGACCACGTTCCTCGCGGACAGTCCCGAGTTGTTGACGGCTTGGAGGCTTGTATAACGTCGATCCTCATGGCTGACTGATGTCCTTTCTAGGTGACCAGGAGGAATGGTATACATATTTGAAGGGCAGTTCGTATATGGGGCTTATACTTTTTTTTTTTTTTTTTTTTAACTGACCTCCAGTAGTAAGGCGGACTTCGAAAAGGTCTTTGTGAAGAAACTCTTTTGGAAGATTATTTTTCTGGCAACTTAAGAAACAAAGCCACCCATTACCAGATAAAGCTGTATTGAGCAATGCTTCCTCTGCGCTGCAACAGTTGGTGATAGTAGAGTAAAACAAACAACACAAGACTTCCAAGAAAAACCTAATCTGCTTTGCCAAGAGCGTCGTAGGCTCATAGTCCAAACCTCACAGACGTAGATCAACATTTGGGAGAGTAGACTAAGATTTTGGTCTTTTAGGTTTTTTGTTCAAAATTGATTGGCAATCCTTCCTCCCCCCCCCCAATAAAAGTGGGGGAGCGATATTATTTTGAGTTCCACAGTATTCCTAAAGGTCTAGTGACACTGGTTTAAACATACTAGCCATTAGTATACATGGAAAAACTTCTACACCCTATTTAAATAAATAAGAAAATAAAGATATATTAATTATAATAGAATAATGATGATAATGATAATAATGATAATGATAGTAAAAATTATAATGATAAAAAATAATAATAAATAGGAAACTTTATGCAATGGCGAATTATATCATTTATGTGGCCTATTACTCCAGCTTTGCATTTCAGTGCTAGAAACTAGTGAGTAAACTTGCAGTGATTCACTGTTTTCACTGTAATTTCACAATTACGTACAATACTTACCATGTGTACAAACTTGTACCCGTTTCACATAGGGCGATTCCCGTCAACATTTGTGCATTTGAAGAGTTAGAGTATTCTAGACTTTCCAAAGAAAATTTCAACAACGTAACGTATCTCTAGGTTTAACTTCTCTTAGTTCGCCATTCAGGTTCTCAGTATACGATGCAAAGTTGATTTTGATATTTACAGATTCGAAAAACGAAAGATTGTAACCGAAGTCGTCGTCTGCTCAAACGAACTGACGTAAGTTGACGACAATCTGCCCACTTCGCACCTCCTCAGGTTGCCACAATTCTGTTTATTCTGGCTGTCGGCAAGTGATTTTATTCATCCTACTAACCTTCCTCCAATAGCGAAGAGTCTAAGGCCCCTTCCATATTGGGTGGTCCTTTTCCGTTTCATAGCAGAGGTCGTAAGATACGACGTTAGTTTACGAGGACGTTGTAGATTTACAACATAGATGGTAACGTTCCACCAGGATTTCTATCTCTCACTCTCTTTCTCTCTCTCTCTCTCTCTCCTGATGGTTACAGTACGAGTGATGATGATGATGATGATGATGATGATGATGATGATGATGATGATGATGATGATGATGATGATGATGATGATGATGATGATGATGATGGCGATGACGATGATGATAATGTGATGGAGATGATCGGAAGGCTAGTACAACTTGTAGACATCCGCCGTTGATCACACACACACACACACACACACACACACACACACGCACACAAACACACAAACGGCTCAACGATACAGTGGTACCGTTCTCGATAGCTAATTCAGCTATCCGAATTCGAGCCCCGCCCAGGGCTGACAAAATAGAATCACTGTATTACTTGCATACACTCCAAATCTGGTGGGCAAGGAGCTGCGTATGTGTATGTGTGTGTTTGTAAAGTCACACCATTACTCAAAGATCGTGCTCTATCTAAGCTCTTACTCGGGGGTCTAACACATCAACCAAGACAGTGGTGAATCACACATACGCTCGCACACGCACACACACACACACACACAATCACAGGGTTTCCCAAAAAAACGTACTCACTCTTCGACACGTTTCGTAACGTCGTCGAACAAGGGAGGTCATCAGTTTGAATATTTGCGAACACACTGGGGGGACTAGACTACACCTGACGACCTTCACTGGGTCACGATCCCGGGCTTGAAAGCTTGGAAGAAGGTGACGTAGCCCTTCCTTGGCTCGTCTTAAGCCCCATCGGTTGAATATGGATGAAGATTATGCGATTAAAATTTCACTCTTGGACCCATTAATGGATAAAAAAGCACTTTGAGGAAGATGCGGTTTATACTACCAGTTAGAGATTAGTTAACATGCGCGCACACACACACACATACACGTGCACACACACAAAAAACATTCATATACACACACGTGCGCACACACACGTACACACACACACACATGCGCGCGCGCAGACACACGCAAGCAACCAAGCACACGCATACACAAATTAAAAAACGTACGTATACACACACGACCACTCACACATATACACATACGAAAAAAGTATACATACACATACGTGCGCGCACACACAAACACACACATTTCAAAATTATGACAATTTCTAACAAACTGTGAAGAGATGTTTTTATTTCCACCTGGATATAGAAAAAATGCACACACACACACATATATATATATATATATATATATATATATATAATATGATTCTGTAGAGCTAATCATCTCGACTTCTCGTAAGGTGTAGTGTATTCTAGTCGCCCGCTGCGTGTTCGTTTAGACGGCCTAATAAAGTAGCCTGGCTTTCGCCATAATAAAAGCTCTAAGTGTGGGGATCCACCGTATTGAACGGATGGAATGATAGCCCTGACCTTTAACAGCGGTGACGCCCCTAGTATGGTCTGACATTAAACATTATGTAATGTGCGTCACCGAAATGAAGGGGTACATTTGTCCCTTTCACTATGTTTATATAGAAGAGGGGGTAGAGACAGAAGGGGAGGAGAGACAGACAGGTGGGATAGAGAGAAAGAGAAAGAGAGGGCGACAGAGAGATAGAGAGAGCAGAGACAGAGGGAAAACAGAAAAGGAGAAGAGATAGAGAGGCATGGACAGATAGAGAGGATAAAAAGACAGAGAAAAGGGAGGAAGGACAGAGTGAGTAGAGAGACAGAGACAGGGGCCAGTGACAGAGATGTAGGGGGAGACGGAAACGGACAGCACAGACAGAGAGAAGAGAGTCAGTGGGGAGGGGACAGACAGACATGGAAGAAGCAGAGACAAAAGACAGAGATATGAGGGTAGAGACAGAGAGAGCGGCAGCAATGACAGAGAGGGGGGAGCAGAGACAGAGAAAGGAGGGGCCGAAGACGGAGACAGAGAAAGGAGAAGCAGAGATAGAGACAGAGAAGGAGAGAGGAAGGGGGTTGGGGTCACAGAGAGAGACAGGGTGAGCCAGAGAGAGACAGAGGGGCAGAGACATAGAAACGGTGGTGTCACACACAGAGACAGTAAGGTGCCAGAGACAGACAGGGTGGGGACAAAGAGACAGATATTGGTTGGGTCCCTCGTCTAACTTATGTAAACAAGCTAGAACAGGATGCGTTTTCTAGGTTTCTATACTTACCCTTTTTATTTATACTGCAGTAGTATTTTTGTATCTCTGACGTCTATTCATTTAGCCATTAGACATATATGGTTATGTAAACTAATTAGTTCCAAGAAAAGGGCAGATCCATGGGATCCAAGACTAGGAAATATGGCTACTACTGTTAACTTTTTTTTCTTCTAATTATACCTAGTCATCTGCAGTAAAACCTTGTTTGACACAATTACTGGTTAATACGACGTTTAGTAACGGTTTGACCAAAAACCGTTACGTAATGGACAGGAAAATAAGTATCACATAGTTAAAAAAAAACTTATGGGTTCGAGTCCCGCATTTTCCAATTACCAGCAGTGACTGTTAGTTACCTGCCCTAATGATCCTCAAAGATGACTGCTTCGGCCGCAGGTACTCAGCCCTCCCTGGCGTACGTAGGCGCTTCATCTCTTCTTTATAATTGTTGCCACCTGGCCAGGTATTTAATCCATTAGATGAAAAAAAGCCATTTGGTCATCAATTGAACCCATCACATACTTCTACCATAGCTACCATCTGTCGATTCAGTCGAAACAGCACCAGCTGTCGTTATCAAAGGATAATAAAACCCGGAAACATGGCGCAGGAGCGTATATTGCAGCTTATCACAGACACAACAGACGGGAGAGAAATTCTGCTCCAATTATAAGTGGCAAGGTACAGACCTGACGCACCAACGGCGTCCTCGCATGTTCTGGCGCCAAAGAGGGGGCGGCTGGCAGCGTCTTGTTCCCTTTTCGTCGATCAAATCGCGTCTCCTGCTTGCCTGAGAGGTGGTCTTTCTTGCCCGAGACCCTCTCTCTCTATCGTTTTCGATTCGTGGTACACTTTGTGGGTCCTGTCTGGTGACCGACTGCTTCAGTCGAAGGGGCGGCCCTCGGTTAGCAAGTTTACACCACTTGAATGTGTGGGTGGTTTAGTGAGTCTGACCTGGTTTACGCCAGATTATTGTTTTGTTTTCTTTGTAGTTGCTGAGAGGGCGGCCCCTGTGGCTGAAAAAATCAGACACCGGAGGTAGGAATAGTGCCAAAGTAACCCGGGCTACAGTGGCACCATCTTGGGTCACACACACACACATACCTACACACACAAACACACGCACGCATTGTCCTCTCATACCTCGGTGCCAGGCCTCTGGTACTAAGTGGCATTGGTGGTTCCTTCTAGTCTGGCACACTGTGTACGTGAAAGCGATAATGTGTTTCACAGGAGGGTCCCGCGGGCAGAACAGCAGGAGACAGTGCCACCGCACTTCAAAGTAAACTATAACAGACACAAGAACAAAATATATATATATTTATATACGGAAAAAGACCCTCAGAAGACATATAGGGTTCAAAATTATATTAAGAAAGAGGCGTTGGCAGGAGCAGCTTGCTAACGACTTTTAACGATTTTTTTAAGGTTTTAACGTTTTTTCAACCTCTGCATTTGCAGAGGTTTGCAAGCAACGCAGTGCTCGGCTGGTCATAGTCCCGGATGCAAAGAACAGACGGGAAAGAAAGAGAAAAGGCAGAAAACATATATGTACGCGTTATGTATTTATACAAATATATATTGCTTCAGCACTATGAAGTACATTGAAAAAATTGCCATTCGATCATACAGAAGACTCAGTATTGCTTAAATACACGAGCTACAAGCCTCGCAGTGTTAGGTCCGACACTATCATAACTCCCGGAGTTTCAGTTGCAGAGATCACGCAGTGCAGAGGCGTACAGTGACAGGGTGCCTTGACCCCGATATTTCATATACCAAGGTGCCTTGGACGCCGGATCTTCTTATACCAAGGTGCCTTCGACCCTCGAGGCTGTATGGTGGCCAGGCCTTAACTTGCCACGTCGGGGCGGTTCCCGCGTCCTGGCTCTATGGCATGACCATGGACGGGGTCCACAAGCCGCACGCACCCTTCGCCGTCACCCTTTAAGGGTTCTTCCGCAGGGCATGGCAGCCTCCGCCCCTAACTTGGAGAAGCGAGACAGGACTGGGCGACTCTATTGACAGGTGTAGAAGAGCCATAAGAGAAACAGGACATACACTAGTGTATGATACATAGAAAAATATTATGGAATTTATCAAAATTGATATATAAACATGTTTCTACAAGGAATTTTTTCCCCATTCATACAAGATCAAAAGGCACCTTTACAAGGTTCTAGTCAACAATCATTCCTTTTTCGCTCGTACAGATGGTTGTGTACATACAGCCACATATGTACATATGTGTCTCTACATATCTACATATACCTATATACATACACAAGGACTTTGCGTAACCCCAAGTACACAGTCACATGACGACCAAAATAGAAGGTATCCCTTGTATACTATACATTACATTCAAATGATTACGTAGTCAAAATGTAGTAGATACAGAATGGCATAGCGGTGGTAATATCTACATAGACGTGGGTTATCAGTACCCAGTTTCGAGGACAGACTCCAGCCCTCCAACGTCATCGTTCTCGCTTATGGGTTTGATTGCCCCCTTCACGTTCTCCACCTCCCACCGTCGTCTTACTTCGACCGAATACCACGCTCGTTCGTTTCACTTGCGACGAAAACTTCCGTGTTCCTTTTTGGGTGTGAGGACGTGTATGTGCTAGCACGCGAGAAGGAAGGATGGGGTTTTTCGTGTAAGGTAAACCATACAAAGGCCTGGCGTTACGTTTTGGTAACACGACGGACGTTGGTAAGGTCGTGGTGGGGGGGTTAGTGTTTACTTCAGCGCTGGTCTTTGCAGCGCAGAACGAAGATATAGTCGAGGTTGACCTAAGAGTTCACTGTATTAGGATGAAAGTCATGTACAAATACCATACACCCCTTTACACACGCACAAACTTGGATGGACAAAAATTCTTATTTTTTCACACACATATGAGAAGAGAAGACGTCGAGAAGAGCTGAAAAAAAAAAAAAACACTGGACACCCGAAGAACGTTCTTCGGCTCTGCGGTTCCCGGGAACCTTCGTCTCCACTGGTCCTCCTCAAAATTTCTTGAAGGATTTTTCTTCTTCCATCTATAGGGTGAATTCATTTATGTCAATTGCGGTAGGAGAGGAGGGAGGAGGAGCACGAGGAGCAAGAGTAGAAGGAGGTGGTGGGGGGGGAGGAGGAGGAGGAGGAGGAGGAGGATGGGGGGGAAGAATTGCTGGGTTTCCGAGAACAACATCACCTTGGAACAGTAACACTACAACATGACGAGAAATTCATTTAGTGATTTTGTGGAGGTAAACGAGGTAAGGGAAGGTCCGAGGAAGGCGAAGAAGACATTGGCGCTTTTACTAGTCGCGGAGTAGTTCAACTACCAAGGATGCCATGTTGTAGTTCTGGCGTCATCCGAGACGTGATCACACTATAGGAAGACCATAGTGTCTTCGACTGCGTGCGAAAAAAAAAAAAAAAAAAAAAAAAAGTTGGGTGACACCTTCGGCTATTCAGACTAACTTTGACATTCATATATATATATATATATATATATATATATATATATATAACATTACCATCCCACTCCAACGCATTGAGAAGTGAGAAACCACTGGTAGGGCAAATCCCTGTCAGTTGCGGGAAGCCGCCGTTTTTTTTTTTTTTTTTTTTTTTTTGCAAAATACAAATGTCAACTATTCAGAGGCACTGTATACAACAATCTCCATCAAGTTAGTCTGGACGGGGTATTGGAATTGGTTAGGAAACAGGGGTGGAGGATGGGAGGTCTTGCAAGATGAACAGTGTCAACATTCTAAACTTGGCAGCAAGACTTCCGGAACACTTCTAGTTTCTACTATTGAGGTACTAGCACATTTATTTCTAGTAGTTAAGGATGGAAATATTCTAGAAGAAGGCGGAGGTCACGACTAGGTTATAAATAAGAACCCAATTCTCCTACGTGGGATGTTTGTCATGGATCCCGGATGTGGGAGCAGCCGTGACGTGGGGGAGATGTGAAAGGGGAGTGGGAGTAGCTGGGGAGAAGCCTATGGTCTGCGGTTACCTCCTCTTCGATGAGGAGTGCGAGTCAGGTATGGCGTGGAAGGGGAATTCCTCAAGGAGTGCAGTTGGGAGTGTAAGGGGAGCATGTCAGTGTCATGAGAGCAGGTGGAATGTAGTTTAACAGCGCCTCTATTATTGTGTACCATATCACGCTTCTTTTGTGAGAGGCCAGTTGACGGAGTGCGGTTGATTGACGGTTATGGAGTAAAGGATTTCTAGATAAAAAAGTGATTATGGGAGTAATCAGACTGTTATGGGCGTAATCAGAAATATGAAATAGATGCAAGCGCGGTTCAAAATTTACGTCACTTGATGTAGTGTCACTGTTTACTAATGTACCGGTCGGTCATGTAAGGCTAGTGGGGCTTCATCAAAGAATGCAGTCACGTCATTAAACCAGGAACTGTTACAATATAAAGTAATATACTAAGTATACACTATTGTGTTTTTCCTTATTAATAGGACTGTGATCCACCGCGAATGTTATCTTTAGATATTATATGTATACCCAAAATTACTGTGTCATCCAAGAGGGCCACGAGTTGTCATGAGGCTATGAACGTTGATTACAGAGTTCTATGGACCTATTGTTGACCAATAGAGAGACATGTGCATGATTCTACAGTGACATAAATGAGTATCAGAATTCAAAGAGATTCATCAGAGATTCATTATATTTAAGTCTGTGTTCGGTATTGTGAACATACCATCACAATCTGCTCTGTAAGTCCTCAAGCCATTGCCCGTAGTCTGTTAAAAAAATCCAAAACTCCCTTTCATATCTCGTCGCACTTGATAGATTCTGTTATATAAGGCTGAATAAAATCGTCTGGCGGCCACTAGAACACTACAGTCATAAAACGCAGTGAAAGCGCGCTAATCACGAAGAGGTTGGCAGACTTCGTTTATATACATATATATATATATAAAAAGGTCTTAAGCTTCTGTCTCCAATAGAGAATCTAATGGTTCTGGATGACGGTCAAGCGCAAGAAGAGGAAAAGGAGGAGGAGGGAGTGGAGGAGGAGGAAGAGGAAGAGGAGAAGGAGGAGGAGGGGAGGAGGTGGAGGAGGAAAAAGAGAAGGAGGAAATGAAAGCTAAACAGGAGTGGTAGATGACTAAATGGAAAAAGGAAATTTGCAAAAAAAAAAATAGAGAGAGAGAGAGAGAGAGAGAGAGAGAGAGAGAGAGAGAAGAGGAGAACGAACGAAAAACAATAAACGGGGAAACTAGGACAATTTAAGAAAAGGCGAAAAGGAGTGTGGAAGAGGAGGAAGAGGAGGAGGAGGAGGAGGAGGAGGAGAGAAAGGGGAAGTCTGAAGAGGAGAAAAAAGGAATGGTGGAATAAGAAGAGGAGCGGGAAGAGGAGCGGGAAGAGGAGGAGGAAGAGGAGGAGAAATGGGGAAGGCGGGAAGGAAGGAGCAGGAGGAGGAGAAAAGGAGGAAGGCGGAACAGGAGAAAAGGGGATGGTGGAGTGAGAAGAGGAGAAAGAGGAGGAAGAAGAGGAGGAGAAGAAAAGGGGACAAGGAGGAGGAGGAAAGGGTTAAAGAGGAGGGTTAGGAAGATGAGTTAGATGAGGTAAACGAGGTGGAGGAGGTAACTGAGGATGTGAGTGGAGAAGGAAAAGTATGAAAAAAAAACACAGATTCATGCATTTGAGGGTGTGGCCTCCGGCCTGATGAAGGTCCTCATCGATCGTGACCCCCTTGTGGAGACAAGAAGAAAACAAAGCCCAAATTTTGCACTACCAAGCTAAAGAGTGACGACGTACAGCCACGAAGTAGAAGTGTTGAAGAGTAGGACTTCGGAAAATGACAAGAATGAGGAAATGCCAAGACACACGGACCTTGAAACTTCGAGGTCGAGAGCCAAAGAGGACATTATGTGTATATATGTGTATATGTATATATGTATATAAATATATGTAATATATATATATGTGTATATATATATGTATATATATATGTATATGCATGAGAAATCACATAAACTCGTGATTCTAAATATGCGGAAAAAACCACCAAGGAAAAAGAAAAACTGATGACCAAGCGCTTTCGTCTATTCTGAATAGACGAAAGCGCTTGGTCATCAGTTTTTCTTTTTCCTTGGTGGTTTTTCCGCATATATATATATATATATATATACTGTATATATACATAGTGTATGTCACAGAAATTCAAGAACTTCAACAAGTGCCTAATGAGAACCATTTACTTCTTCGCATTCGCCTCCTCCCCACCTCCATTTCCTCCACTTCCACCTCCCTTTCGCTTTAGACAAAGAAAGCCTAGTAACTAATACAAAGAGAAACATGAGTAAAGAGCGTCAACATCTTAGTAAATTGCTGATTCACACATTCTTTCTCACACTGAATATGAAAAAAAATCTTACACACATTAAGAAATGAATAGAAAGAGTACCTCGAAGATTCCATGGGGTGTATTGGTGAGATTACGTTCAAACGATGAAGTTACAAAATAGACAAATAAATGGATAGGAAAAATAAAATATCATGAAATGAAATTAAAATGGGACCCACAGGTAGGATTACGTATTGGTAAATGTAAAATAAGAATTCATAAAAAATGAAAAATAATAAAATAAAATAAGATAAAATAAGAATAAATCTGAGACTCCTTAAGTCCTACTCCACTGGAGTCCTTAGCCATCCTAACCGCTTCATCACGGCCAACAGACATCATTTCACTTGACGTCATATTATTTCATCCAGCAAAGGGGGCGCAGACCCCTTGGTTCTTGGTCGACCAAGTCCTCGACTCGTTTCGTGTCTGACCCCTTAAAAAAAAAAAAAAAAAAAAAAAAAATATATATATATATATATACATGTATATTTATATATACATATATATACACAAAATAATAAAAGGAAGTAAAAATAAATTAAAGTAAATCAAATCAAATCGTCTGGCGTAAAAAAGAAGAAACTGTAGATTACGTCGCCGAGATGAAGGGCTCAAGAAGACTTCGTTCAATGACAACAAAGTCTTCGAAGTGTGATCTCTTGTTCTCGAACTCTTATGAAAGATATCTCACGAAGAGCGATTCCTAACTTAACAACAGACTCTTTGAGAGCGTTGTCAGACTGCTGGTGAGTTTATCCCAAACTCTCTTCTAACAGCTCTCAAGCAGTCATAGAGAGTCTAAGAGTCTCCAGAGAGTCCGGCTTTGGTCTCAAAACTCTCAAGCCTTGTGAGTTTTTCCACGAGAGCCTTAAGATGCTCTTGGAGAGACTCCAACTCTCAAACGATCATTTGAGAGTTCTACCAAGAAGGTTCTTTGTAACCTTAGCACCTCTGATGAACTCTTTTACGAAGAGCATTATATTCTGTTCAAAATACATTAGCAGATATCCTTTGTCCCCTTCCTTTTTTTTTTAAACGAGGTGGGGAGGGGAGGTTGTTTTTCAAAATAATTTGTTAAAAATAATCAGTCTCATACATGGTACTTTGGTTGGTTTCTGTTGAAGGAGTCTTGAAGGGATAAGAGCTTAAGAGTAACACTGTCGGTAGTGATACTACAACACAACACTTTCAGTAGTGACACTTGAAAGTAAGAAAAAGAAAAAGGGGGGGTCACCTACAGTAAACCTTGAACTCAAGGTCCAGCTCGGAACCAATACACCTTCATGTCATACTCGAGAGAGGATAGGGGGGTGAATGATTTGGGGTCAAGGTTGTCATGTGGTACTCGGGGGGGGGGGGCGTTCACCCTAACAATACCATGACCGCCTTCATTAATTTAATCATACCAAACGACAGACGATCTTATCTACAAGCCTGAGAAAGGGGGGCGCGATCAGTCGCAAACCCCTTCAGACCAGGGTCTGCCCGCCTAATTGAATAAAATCGTCTGGCGATAGTTACAATGAAATCTGTACAGTGCGGAACGGTATTGACTGAGGATCACTTCGATTCATTTATCCAACTTGCATCATCAATACGGTGGCGCACCTTATTCGTTTTATTCTGGTTAGCGGGAGGCGATTTTTATGTACCTTGATAGGGGCAGGCCCTTTCCTGAAGGGTTCAGTGACCGATCGAGACCCACGCTTACGCCTGGTGCGCTCTTCAGACGAGGAAAATCGTCTTTCCTTTAGCCAGAATGAAACAAATGAAGTGCGTCACCTAATTGAAGGTACTCATAGGGTGGGTTCATCCATTCATCACATTAACCCTTTCAATATGGTGACCTATTCTTTTTTCGATTTTTTTAATTCATTTATTTCAGCTACAACCTAACGATTTCAGTCAGTCAGGGGGGGGACCCTGACCACGGGGTCTCGATCGAAAGAGACCAGGTTCAGTGCAGGGTCCATTCTATGGGTGAAAAAACCCCGCAAGGGTTTAGCTGTAATAATGATGAAAAAAAGCTAATCTTCGTTCACCATATTGAGGATGTTAAAGTCAAGTCTCTACTCATTCTGTATGAGAATCATGATTGGTAGTTTTTCAACATTATTATTATTATTATTTTTTTTTAATCTTATTCCTACCAGGAGGTGTAGAACTATTTACACAATACAAAAAACCTTCATAGAAACAGTGGAACATTGGTAATCCCATACAATTATTATTAAACATAAATAATAATAATAATATGCAAACAACAGTTTGGTAGTCAGAATCCTCATTTAAAAAACCCAATACGATCTTTACCGCCATCCAAATAATCCTGTGTTTATAATAGATTTCCATGTGCATCCCATACCCCAAAAAAACTACATTATATACACCTAAAATATATATGTACATAGTTGTGACTGAATACATGAGAAGCGGCGTCTATATTCTTCATATCGTCGACACCCTTCGGCTCATCCTCCAAGTCAAGTTCCTCCTTCACCACCACCTCCTCCTCCTCCTTGAAGGTGTTCTTTCCGAGTGGGACGGGTAGGGCATGAGGAGGGAGAGCTCCTTCTTCGAGTATCACGGATCTGTTGACGCTCTCTATGCTAGCAAACCTCTTGTGGCTCCCTCCTCTGCTAGCAAAGTACTTCTGGTTCCATCCTACGTTAACCAGACTTGAGGTCGCTTCCTAAACTAGCATGGATCTCTTCTTGCGGTTACCAGCTATGCTAGCCGGCTTCCTGCTGTTGCCAACTATGCTAGCCAGCTTTCTGCCCTAGTCAACTATGCTAGCCAGCTTCCTGCTATTGCCAGCTATGCTAGCCGGATTCCTGCGGTTGCCAGTTATGCTAGCCGGATTCCTGCGGTTGCCAGCTATGCTAGCTGGCTTCCTGCGGTTGCCAACTATGCTAGCTAGGTATTTTCAGCCTTCTGGACGAATCTTGAGATTCTTGAAGGTATGGGTGTCTGGTCGGGTGATGGTGATAATGTTGACGGTGATAATTTTATGGCGGTGGTGAAAGTTGGTAGATGTAGAATCCAAAGTGCGTATAAAATTGTGTGAATGTGTGCGCGCAAGCGCACGTATGTGTGTAAAACCTAGCCTGAATGTTATAATGATGTAGCGCTCTTTCTCATCATCTTAAACAGTAACCCATAAGGTCTTCTTCCATGTAAACAGTCTGATAACCTTAGAGGATTGGCCAGCTGTTCCCCATTGAGGCTCCTTGGGTGGGAACGTGATTAACCTCGTCCGTATTTTTCAGACTCTCTCGGCGGTGACAGAAACGTCCAATAGTTTACACCCTTGTCCCGGAGGCTCGTAAGGCCGTTTAGACGCGAACACCTTCTCATACACACATACGAAACATACACAGAGGAACACTAGGAAGGCGAAGAGGAAGAACATTATCTACAGTTTCCGTCTAGGGTAAAATTCTATACAGTTTTTTTTTTCCATTTGCACGATTCTTATTTCTTTGAGAAACTTTATCTTTTCGTTCTTCGGTTTTGCCTTTCTTATTCGACACATACTGTTTTCGAAAGACTTTTTTTCATTTAATGAAATCCCGCAAAATAAACAATACTCTTTTTTTTTCTTGTTTTTCTTTTTCCGTTATTCATTTTTGAGTTCTTTATGCTCGAAACCCAGTCCAAAGATAACCACTCCCTTCCAGAAGCGTCTGTGTCCTTGACTACTGATCTTAGAAGTCTTCTTTCGCAATTTCTAGGGAGATGGAAAAAATGGAAAGTCGCTGGGGGCGGGTGTCCAGGAACCTGGAAGGTTGACCTCGAAGCAGCTCCTCGCCGGAGCAAACGCCCCTAACCCTCCCCCTTTAGCGGGTGACGCTGTAGTAGGAAGTAAGGGCAGGAACAGTGCATTTCTCCAGACGATGAAGATGCAGTAATGATGACAGGGAGCGGTGACCTGCACACACAAAGTACCTCCCTTAAGCCCTGACAAGAAGGGGGGGGGGGAAACTCGGATGATTAGGGGGAGGGGAAACCCAACGCAACCACCATGTCGCACCAGCCTGTTACAGAACTGTAGGATGGTTCAGTTCGAACAATGCCCGAATTTGGTTCAAAATGGCTCGTGTGAGGCCTCCAGTGCCCATTTCTCCTTTCCCTCGTTATTCGGTGATTTTCATCCCTCGTTATTCGCGGCTTTTCCATACCTCATCAATCGCGTTTTTTTTGTTTTTATAACTCGTTGTTCGCAGTTCAGTTTTCATCCCTCGTTATTTGCGGTACATTTTTCACGTGTAATGATAGAAGTGTACACATCTGATTATAACAAAAGATAAAAGATTAAAAAAAAATCTGAACGAGATTTCGGATCTGCTGCGGACTACACTCCACGTTGGTGGTATTTTGTATACATATAAGCTTGGCAGACAGACAGACAGACAGACAGACAGACAGAGAGGCAGAGAGATAGACTCCTTTGTCCCCGGAAAACGACTCACGGTCAAATGACTGTAGAAACTTTGGCATTCACAACTCTCGCGCAATGAACCTTATGATAGGGAGTCACTAGGGTCGTTTTGCAATGTAGCTTCCAGTGTTCGACCCGTGTATTTCCTCTGGCTATTTTCAACCTCGCCTTTCTCACTCATCTCACTCACGTGGGCAGTTTTCTTAGGTCTCCTCTCCCCCATTTCCTCACCATTACTACTCGCGGTGGAAGCTGCTCCAACATTTCCGCTACTTCCTCCTCCACTTCCTCCTCCTCCTCCTCCTCCTCCTCCTCCTTCTCCAACGACACTGGAGGAGGTTGCTGTCCTTTCAACACCTTCACTGTATTGTTGTTGTTGTTGTTGTTGTTGTTGTTGTTGTTGTTGTTGTTGTTGTTGTTGTTGTTGCTGAGGTTGTTGCATTTGCTGGAATTTGGATAACCGACTACGGACTATTTTGAGATGACGTAGAATGTAGTCTTCGTGGGGTGCCATGCCGTGAGCTCGGGCCAGACACCGCTCTGCTGCGAGAAGCTCCCCTCGTTCAACGTAGACAACGCACAGGTTATGAAGTCCTTGGACGTTGCGAGGATCCACAGCCAAGATCCTCTCGTAACACTGCCGGGAAGAAAATGGGAGATCAAGTGTTAGTATACTTTGGTCTATGTTACTACCTTCTGTTTGTGCATCTTGCTACGCACTGCTTCTGATCCAGCCAGCCAGTCGGCGGGAGTCAGGGATGGCCCTTCATCCAGAAGGAGCTAAGTGTAAGTGTAAGTATACTCTATTCTGTCTGTGTATGTGCGTTCATGTTCTGCTTTGTGTGCTTTGCTACTTCCTGTTTTTGACCCAGCCAGTCGGCAGAAGTCACGGATGGTTTTTCTTCTACAGTGAGCGAAGATAAAAGGGAAAAGAGATGGGCGTTGCATGGGTGTGAGGTGGGTGAAGGGTAGTTACAAGCTATGGCTTGCTACCTCCCTTATAACAAGGAAGAAGTTTTTGGTATATGTGTGTATATATCACAAACATATACATAAGCGTTTGTGTACACAGTCACATCCTGTTTGTGTGATTCTGCACTTGAATTCGTATTGTCTGTTTGTGCGTTATCATAAACATTCACATATTATATTTGTACACAAATGAAAATTTACTGTGTGCGCTTATTATATATCATTTGTATTTTGTTTGGGAGTCAATGTTTACATTTATGTCTATGCGGTGTGATCAACATAGCTGAGTATTCCTTTCATAAAACCTCAAACCTACATTGTTGTGTGTGTATGTATGTGTGTGCGTGCGTGTGCACATTGATTGCGGCATAAAAAACACTATGAAAATAAACCAATCAGCACAATGATCAGAAACAGGGCAATAGTTAAAAAATAAAAGAAAAATGATATATATACTGTATATATATATATATTATATATATATATATATAATATATATTATATATATATATGTGTGTGTGTGTGTGTGTATACATATATGTATATGTGTGCATATATATATATATATATATATATATATATATACATACATATATATATATATATATATATATATATATATATATATATATATGTTGGAATTAGGCCATTAATAATGCATGCGTTGTTAAAGTCAACAGCTGAGATAGCATTATTCTGTTTATAGAATTTCTTTTCTGTTACGCACCAATGTGGGTCGTCTGGATGCAGATTTCTGAGTAGAGTACTGAAGTCCATGGTATTTTCCTCTGGACGTCTTTCGGCCTTGACTGGCCATCTTCAGGAGCTATTGACTGGTCAAATTGTTGACAAAGAATGACGCGGTTTGGTCGTATGATGGTATTTATCGGCGGAGAGCGGAGACCTGAAACATCCCGCGCGCTGATAGGCGGGCGGACGTTTCAGCTCTCCGCTCCCCGCCCATATATACCATCATACGACCAAACCGAGTCATTCTTTGTCAACAATTTGACCAGTCAACACCTGAAGATGGCCAGTTAAGGCCGAAAGACGTCTAGAGGAAAATATCATGGACTTCAGTACTCTACTCAGAAATCTGCATCCAGGCGACCGCACATTGGTGCTTAACATAGAAAAGAAATTCTATAAACAGAATAATGCTATCTCAGCTGTTGACTTTAACAACGCATGCAATATATATATATATATATATATATATATATATATATATATATATATATGTGTGTGTGTGTGTGTGTGTGTGTGTGTGTGTGTGTATAAATATGTATATATATGTGTGCACATATGTATATGTTTATAAATATATATATATGTTTATATATATGTATATATGTACATATATATTTATATGTATATATATATATATATATATATATATATATATATGTACAGTATATGTCTATATATATGTACATATATGTATATGTATATATATATATGTCCATATATATACATATGTATATATATATGCATATATACATATATATGTATATATACATATATATATATATATATTATATATATGTACATATATATTATA